>NC_092685.1:28388681-28711181 GCF_964275005.1 Diadema setosum | reverse complement strand
GAGGGGGAAAGGGGGTCGCTCCCACATAACGATCTTCCCCATGTGCCCATGGATCGGGCGGCCATAACGCATCATTCATGTCCCGCTGAATGAAATAGTGGCCCGAGCGTGACGCACTGGATTGCATTTACAGATTCCGCCGCTGTCTGCCCCCTTGCGATAATTTAGGTTAATCAGGATGTTGGCAGGTATTTGGGGCTGGAACTGCTCCAAACTGTGTTACCTGATATAGAACAGGGTGTGTATAGTGTGTTCAAAAAAGTGTGCACAAAAAATACATTAGATTTTGTCCTGCAGAATTCCTCTCCCCCCCCCCCCCAATTTTCCTCCATGATAATATTGAATGTAGACTTAATATGTTGTAGCAAAAAAAAAAAAAAGAAAAAAAGAAAATAGTATTAGCTCTAGGGAAGAAAAGTCATTTTTGTTGACTCTACCAGTCAGACCTGAGTCTCTGAATAATATGAGTATTTCTAGTATGGGTTTTGTTGAAGAACACAGAGATGAAAGGGTTGCCTTCTTCCTGGTCTTCTACAAATGGAGCTGCATGTATTTCTGTAGGCAGGATGTACATTGTATCATACTTCTGGTCAGAATACAATTTTAACTGAACTCCACATTAGTTTATAGGGCACATCACAAAGTGGCTGCAAGCCAAGGGCGACTACTGTCGCCGAAGCCTGTCATTGACTCGCAGCTAATTAGAATCACACATTTGGAGCACGCTCAATGCCCACTGCGTACAACTCCTCCGCCACCGCCGCAAGAAGATGCTCTGTCAACCAAGCTTGGGCAGATACGGCACAATGACGCCACAGACGGAACTCATTCCGTGCTGCGGAGAGGACGTGTGTGTGTCCCCCAATCAACCCAGCCACTCCTGGGTTGGGCATCAGAGCCATCAGCCATATTATTCAGGATGATGTACACTGTACAGACTTGCGGACTGATGTACGTTGTAGGACGAAGGCCACCAGCCATGTTCTTTGCCTAAGCTCAGACATGGCCTGCATGCAAAATTGATAATGGAGTTATTCTAAACCCACCCCCCTCCGCACTAATAGCATCACACACACACACACACACACACACACACACACACACACACACACATCGTGCAGAATCATATTTCTCGTAGAGCTCACAATGAGTGCACTCAAGTTTTGCAAAGGTAGAAATGCATCCAGAGGTATTATGTCAGTATGATGATGAAAGGGTAAGGCGCATATCATTACACTCTGTATGATAATAAAAGGACACTTTCTTTTTTATGGGGGGAGGGGTAACAACGGTCTCCCACACAGCTTTGGACAGATAATGTGAGCTATATTAACACTGTATATCGTGTGTACATGTAGCTACTGATGTAAATTTCATGGTAGCTGTTAGAAGATGTACAATACATTGTATATTCGGAGGAACAAAACACAATTTCAAAACTACAGAGTCTACTTCTTGGCCAAGCAGCTATTTTACTTGTATTGCAAATGATTGTGTAATGTACCGCGAACATTAACTGTATTTACTACAATTGTACAAACAATTTTATTTTTTTTTTTTGCACAAGTAGAAACAGAAAATGATGTGTGTTTTTTTTTACATGGAGTACAATTACACTTCTTTAGGTGGCCCCTTTTAGAGTGAGTAGAATCTGATAGAATTCTTTGCATGTGGGTTGAAATCCCTGCCTCCACATTTCAGGACAGGCAGTGGAAGAATGCAATGAGAGGGTGCAGTGCCCGGCTCTTGTCATCCTACACATCCCCACCCTTCCCAGGTATGAGCCCTTGCTTTCATATTTATGAATGCCTGGATCGATGGCGCATTTTTTGTACCAAATCACCACTCAACAGCACAATCTGCCAGCCCCCCAATTGAAAGTGCGTTCACACGCTGAGGGACCATTCGGCACACGGGTCCATTATCGGGTTGGTTACTGACTGCAGGATTGTGTAGGCGAAGAAAAGTGGGAGGAAGGGAATGATAAGGTAATATGGGACAAGGTGGGGGTGGGGGTTGGTAGTTGCCCAAGAACGTGCTTTTGGCGGAGGGTTCGCCTCACAGTCCCCAGGCCCAGAGGAAATGCGCATTACTGCTTGGGCAAACACCACAAAACTTGATTGCAGTCTCTCTCGAATGTATATCTTGAAGCAGGCCATTCTGCCGACTTGTTTATCCCTTGATTAAGATTTCCTGCCATTCAACATTCTATTTGTATGGAGCAATATATGCAGAGCAAGAGACAAAAGGACACCCTCCCTCCTCAACAACAGCAACAACAACAAAAGATGTCACAGCTATAGTAAATATTGCCATGAATTTATGGCCGCTGATGGACGTGTTATTTCTAAACCTAGCGGCACAAATTTGCTACCAGGAGAGTAATGTTCCCATCAGGTGTTCACTTACCTGTAGATGTAGATCAAGGAAGACAAATTATTCTGACAGAGATTTGTCATTGCTTTGTATTTTAGATGATCAGATCAAAATTTGAACATTCACTATTCATGTAGTAGCATGAGAAGAATTTTTCTTTATTTCATCAGGGATTGGGCAGCGATATACACCTGTATTTAAGTAGAAGTACTAAAAGAGCACATCAGCAGCTATTTGTTTGCAAATTATTGTAGTAGTCAATTTTTTGTTTTTTATCTATTAACAAAAGAAAATAAAAAGTGACTGATCATATCAATTAACAGCTGATATTTTGTTTTGATGCATCTGGCATTTATTGCATTATGATAGTTTCTCTTTAAACAATGAATATTATAGAAAAAAATAAAGCAAAAAATCTACCATGAATATTACATGTACCTATTGTAGGGCCTACAAGGTAATTTCATCTCTAGTTTTTGTGGGCAAACAATCTTGTTGCCTCTTTTACTAATTGTAATTGTTATATATTCTTAAGGCACTTTGTCCCAATCAGAAGTTCACATTTTCCACTGTAACAGCTTACACCATGATGTTGGACTTTTTTATTTGAAACCATGAAGTTTGAGTTAATCCCTGGTATCATCCATGAGTGCTGTAATACCAAAACAACAGAGTGTGTGAAATATCATTGACCAGGGGGTTCAACATCATAATTGAGATTAATTGCTTTTTGGGAAGACGCAGGTGTACCCATTTGCCAATCATTAAAGCCCGCCAACACCCTCACACAATGCTGCGCGTCCCAGTGTCAAACTAGCAAAGTTCCCAGGTCTTTTTTTAGCAACCTCCTCTACGAGAAAGTTGTTGGTCGAGGCAGGCAAAACCCTTCGTAGACGTGTACTGCCCATTTGTGCCCACTTCTTTTGACTGAGAGATGTGGTTCAGGCCGGGCCTGTTAGCATGATTATGCCACCCTACCGCAATAATACCAATGGAATGGTTCACTTCATTCGCCTCGTGAGTATTAACATTTCCGAGCTTTAAAAGACTTGCAAATTTATTTCCATCAGTGGTAAAAAAAGCTGTGTTGAATCCAGAAGTGTCCTATTGTGTCCAAAATCTTGTGTACACAAATGATGTTCTTGTATTTGATGCAAATCAAATTGTTTTCCCCATTCTGGAGGTATGGCAGTTGAAAAGGATGTTGTTGCCTATGGAAGCATTAGATGCATCTAACACCAACAACAACAAAGTGTTGTTTGTGTGCAAGAGATACGGTAGGATGGAGGGTTGCATTGTTTTGTCATTGGTCAATGTTGGTCATTATTGGTGTATGCTCATCGGTGGGTGCTTTTTACATTGGCACCAACACAGTGCCATATACAGTGTATTTGTTTTGATTGACATTTGCCATTGTTATATACCTCCACCGTCAACAATCATAGATTCAAGACATCAGTTTTGAGGATGAAGACAACCAAGAGACGCGATCGGCTAAGGATGCCCTCCTCCTCTGGTGCCAGATGAAGACGGCCGGCTATTCCAACGTCAACATTCGCAACTTCACCACCAGCTGGCGCGATGGACTGGCCTTCAACGCGCTGATCCACAAGCACAGGCCGGACCTCATCGACTACAACAAACTGACCAAAGTCCAGCCAGTGCAGAACCTCAACAATGCCTTCAACGTCGCTGAGCAGAAGCTGGGGCTGGCCAAACTGCTGGACCCCGAAGGTGAGTGATGTGATTTAGCAAAGAAAAACGAGTGATGCTTGTATTTGAGGAGTTCTTTCCCTTTCCCCACCCCACCCCTTTAGCTGATCCCTTGTAAATATTGCTGGAAAATAGTCTTTCTCGATACGTATGTACCTCATACATTATAGATGAATCCGACTTCAGACTACTGTAACTTATGGTGGCCATAACTGGGGGTGGGGCTTCCAAAGAACAAAAGCACTTTCAATGGTTGTGCAATGAGCAAGGTGCGTTGCTATGTCGGTGCATAGATTATCTTTTGTTAGGCATACTTGAAGCCCCCAGTTTGAAATTACCATAAAAAGCCCATTTTACATTTTTAGCTCTCCTGAGCCAAAGGCTCAAGTGAGCTATTGCGATCGTTCTTCATCCGGCGTGCGTGCGTCGTGCGTCTTGCATCGTGCATAAACTTTTTACATTTTCATGTTCTTCTTAAAAACCCCAAGACTAATTTTCACCAAACTTTGCAGGTAGCATCCCAAGGGGGTAGGATCTCAATTTGTTAAAATGGGCACCATGCCCCACCCAGGGGGCTCCCAGGGGGCCCAAAGCACCCAAAAGTAAGGAATCTTTAAAAATCTTCTTCTCCAAAACCAGAAGTGATAGAGCTAAGTTAATACTATGAGTTAGTACATTAATGACTGTAGTTTCAAGTTTCTTCATGGCAGATCCAGGGGTGCCCCTTTTGGGGTGTGGGGAGGTCCAAATGGGGACCTAAATTGTACATTTTCATCTTCGTCTTGAAAACCTCATGATGAATTTTCACCAGACTTGGCAGGTAGCATGCCTAGGTGGTTAGGATCTCAATTTGTTAAAATGGGCACCATGCCCCACCCAGAGGGGGCCCCAGCATTTTATATCATTCTTTGTGTCACATATTAGATGTGGTTCTCCATCAGCAAAATATTTGTTGTTTGTGTTTGATTGAATTCGGGAGCTCTAGTTTAAATTCATTGGTTAAACTCTTTAGCGTTGTCAAAAAAAAAAAAGTCCTCAAAATATCACCCTTTAACTTTCAGACTCATGTAATACTATAACACTAACACTCTGTGGAGATAGAAGAAAATAAAACAAAATGATACACAAATGAGTTACTGTTGCAATCTTGTGTAATATTTGGTTGCCCAGAAGGATCTAACTCTTGATTGATTGACGGAAATATTTACTTGGAAATGTACAATGACGGTAGCAAACCAAAAGAATATCACTCTCAAAGTAGGGAAGTGCTTCTTGAAGCATCATTTGTTCAAAATTCCAGGATGTCTCAATTTTGGTTTGCTTCAAAATATCTGTTTACTTCTCTTCTCATTGTTTTTTTTCCCCCACTCGGTATGGTCGCCAATTCCGTAAACCTCTTTTTTCCATTTCGTAAATCTCATCTCCTGATGAATACGTTGTGTCCCGCATTCTGGCACCCTTTCCACCGACAGACGCAAACATTGCATCTTGGTGAGAGAGAGCCACCAAAATCTACCGTGACAGGGCAATTCCTTTCCCGCGTTCTAATTTGTTCGCATCTGCAGAGCAGACCCACACTATTTGCTGTGCCTTGAAATTAAAGGGCCAGCCATTTATGAAATACCACTAAATATCAAGCATTTGAAGGGGAGGAACATTCATGGGATGAAGTGAAGTACTCTAAATAATTAAGAAAATGAAATTCATCACTTCTTTGCTTCAGCAAATTCAGTTTAATGAAGGTCTAATTTTGTGTTTGTTTTTGTTTTTCAAAATTGCTCTCACTCATTCCAGTTGATCTTCATGTCATATGTTACATGAAAGTGTTGCAATTGTGTCTGCGTGTTCTTAAGGGGTTTCATTCTCTCTTTTCATATGGCAGTATTCAAGTTGATAGTTCGAAAAGTCCGGTTGTATGGGTCCTGTCATTTCATATTGTTTTAAAGGATCGTATGTCGACGTAAAGAGAAGCAGCTGCCTTTAAAAGTATCATTATGTGTCAGCATGCATGGAAGCTGTGAAAATCACCCCTCTCCTGCATCCGTCCTGACGTCACAGCATGTGCTGCATCAGGCTCAATATAGGCCTTTCCTATCAGAAGTGGGGGAGGCGGATGGGGATACGGCACGCTTGTGACCTATTCCTGGCCTGCACTTTCCTGTGTGGCAGCGCTTCAATCGGCCGATCCTTGGGGGTGCTTCCTCGCGCATTGTTCGCACATGCTTGTTTGCAAATGAGAATGCTGCTTTTCGTATCAACAAGGTCGCCCAAGAGAAACCCCGTCTCGAGATTTCAATGTAAATAACGGTCACGTTACAGTGGTGAAGTAAAATGTTTTTGACAAGAATAAGCATCACATGAAGCAAAACATTAAAAGACAAAAAAAAGATCCAAGGAGAGGAAGAACAACCAAAGTCTTTCATGAAGTATCAATAAAGGGTGAGATGCTATGAGGGTTCCAACTTGACACTACATCATGTGGTGTAGACAGAGTGTGGATATTTGCAAGTGATTTTGCAGCTCTAGTGAGAAAGAGCTGGCCAAAAAGGTCAAAGGAAATACAGAGACGCAGGAGTGAATTTGCAAATGTGTCGACTCTCCAACCTTAAATTTAGTCTCAGTATTACAAAGAAAAACATGAAATAAGGTGTTTCTTGGTTTGTGTAGGGTTTCATTTACAAAAAGCTCTTGACACATACAGGTATACAGTGTGATTTACAGGGTGGGCATGAATCAGTGCAATTTTGCTAATTATACCCCTTCCCCAGAATTTCTGAGCATTGTACAATGTGATTGACAAGTTAGGCATGAATCAGTGCAATTTTGCTAATTTTTGATACCCCTTCTCCAGAATTTCTGAGCATGTGCAGTTGTACATAAGGTCCATGATATCCCTTATAATAAAAGTATGAATCTTTCTGTTAAAAGTGCTGGGGGCTGATAGACTAATTGCATGTAAGGGAGTTGTGCAGCACATAATATAACGCGTGCGTGCATGCCACGTTGGTTGCCGTCATATAGTGTACATGCAGGGCGTGTTTGTGCAGTCGGGGAAGGTGTTTGCATATCAAATGAGGGATGGTATTTACATGATCCAGATGCATGGATCACTCCTCAACAGACCAAAGAGAAGAGTTTAGGGAGGGGCACCCTGTGTTTGTCTGCTACAAGATATCCTTGCATTTTAAAAGGTCGCGACCACAAAACCCTGTTTATACCATGTTTACAATAAGGATTATTGAGATTATATACATTGTATGCATAGTCAAAGTTCAAAAGCACATACCAGGTATTGTACATTCAAAGTTGTGTGATTATACTTTGATATCATTTACCTGATGAGCAAATACCATAAGCAAATGCCGGAAGCAAACGCAGGTTAATTTTCATTTTTATGAGGGCTATGTTATGATACAGCCATACTTGCTCAGTGTTTAATCTGAATGTTGATAATAGAGTGAAAAGATTACAGTGATACTATGCTAGCGCAGATATTGATGAGAAACTTTGGTCAAGGATATTTCGAAAGAGCAGGTAAAATGTAACTGGTAAAATTAAAGTGATGATATTTTGGCTGTGTTATCATTTTATTATCCATGCAGTATGCAGCTTTTAAGTTCATTCAGTGCTGTTGAGGAGCAAATCACTTAATCAAAATTGCATTCATTTTAATTAGAATATTAACCAAATGCAAAATCTGACACCGTGCCCATGAGCATTGAAAACCCCCTCACCCCACCCCCCCCCCCTTTTCCCCCATATGACAAGATAAGTATTCTATCAAATCCTCTTGCTTAGCTGATTAGGAGTAGTCTTACTTTTCGGCAGCTCATATCTTTGTCACTAATTGGTCCCCTGCCAGGCGAGATGGAAAGGCATGTGGGATGTAAATGGCAGAGTCTTCCTGACAACAAAACTTGACCTGGTCAGTCTCGCGGGACTTCCGACCACCACATACCCTTCCCCTTGACTGTGTCCACCTGCCAAGCTGCACTATCACTCACAAATTTGACATGGTACAGTTCGCTGCCAGTAATAGATTTCGATCCGACAAAACTGAGATACGTCTTTATATCTTGCTGAAGGCAAGATGTGTCTACAGCCATCTAACTATGGGCAAAAGAGCTGAACTTCAGCCAGTTCCTACAACAATTCTATAAAGGCAAATGACTATGTCTAGTGAGATAAACAAGGAACAAGAAAAGACAAAAAAGGAAGAATGCTGCTTAGTCAACACTGAGTCTTGGTTTCTCTGATTTGATGTGAAAACAATTCAAAATTAGTAAGATTTGTATATTTATATAAAACTTTACCAATGAACTATACAATATTGTACAAGAAATGATATTGTGCTTGAACATTCATCTGTTATGTAGAACTTGTGACCTCTATAACCCAGTCAGATGTATGCAGTTGTTTTTTTTTTATGATGGTCTATTTCTTGCAATAACATCAGGTACAATGTAGTAAAGAGATGTATACCCAGCCACACTGCTTTTTGTCATTCATGACCTCTAGTTATACCTGAGCAAATATTCCATGTGATTACATAGTATTTAAATGCTGTACAGTGGATATAGCTGTCTGGGAAGCCTCAATATTTCACACACTATGTACTATAATGTGTACACATGGGATTTCTGCCGAAACAATAGTTGCATTTCTGTATTTTTCTGGGTTTTTTAAAGTATTAAAGGACAAGTTCACCTTCATAAACATAAGGATTGAGAGAATGTAGCAATATTAGCAGAACACATCATTGAAAGTTTGAGGAAAATCGGACAATCCGTTCAAAAGTTATGAATTTTTAAGTTTTAATGCAGTAACCACTGGATGAGAAGACTACTGCATTGTATGAATAACTTAGATGTCACATGCGAACAACAATATAAGGAAAATAAAAAGAGAATTTCACAAAATTTCATCTTTTGAAAAAAGTACACATTCCCTTGACTCGTTACCGACATATGTTTGGGGTAATATCATTTCCCCTGCCTTTAGAAAGAGGCAAGTCAAGTGCTCTTTTATTATGCGAAAAAAGTGAAAATATGTTGAATTTTCTTTACATTTTTATACTGTTGTATGCATATGACTCACAAGCTGTAGTAGTCTCCTCATCCAGCGGTTCCAACACAAAAATTTTAAAAATTCATAACTTTTGCATCGATTGTCCAATTTTCCTCAAACTTTCACTGATGTGTTCTACTAATATTGCTGCATTCTCTCAATCCTTATGTTTATGAAGGTGAACTTGTCCTTTAAGGCCTATCATTTAAGAGATCTTCAATATTTACACCGTCGACTGTGTAGGGCTTAATTACTATTGTGGTGATAACATCTTTGTTCTGTGTCATAGATGTTACCGTGGACCACCCCGATGAGAAGTCCATCATCACCTACGTGGTCACCTACTACCACTACTTCTCCAAGATGAAGGCCGAGACAGTGTCGGGCAAGCGCATCGGCAAGGTCATCAGCGGTGCCATCGACAACGACAAGCTCATCACCGAGTACGACAAGGTCACGTCCGACCTCCTGCGCTGGATCAAGCAGACCATCGAGATCCTGAACGACAGGGAGTTTGCCAACTCGCTGCAAGGCGTGCAGCAGCAGCTGCTGGCCTTCAACACCTACAGAACAGTGGAGAAACCCCCCAAGTGAGTTCTAGAACACCCTCTGCTTGTAACTCCACATCCATCCCTTTTAATGTTATATTTTCAAGTTATGTTAACCTCTTTTGAGCTTTGAGTGCCAGTTGGCACAGAAAATCCCACTGGTTGTACACACCATCGTAGTCCGTGGCATAAAAAGGGTTAGCTTAAATGCAAAATTGCAGCATATTCCATCAATACTTGAGCAGTGTCCACTGCGTGACAAGAAACATGCCTTCCTTTTGCGATACTCTGCCTTTAGCATGCAGTGATATCCAACTGAGTGCAGTGGATCACAAGATGATGAAGCTGAAAAGCAGCAACACATATTCTTTTAAATGTAGCTGAGCACGTAGGCTCTATCAAACTTTTATTCTCTTTGAGGTGGATGCACCAGAGACATTTTTCAGAAAAGGATTAATTTTTTGCTTGCTAAAACACCTTTAAAGCCGTGTGATGAACAGTTCAAGAGTTTTGGGAAATTGGTATGTCATTTAGAAACATGAAAGTCTTGTCTGAACAAAAGAGAATAATGTTTGTGTCACAGAGTGCAGTAAGTAATACTACTTGAAATAAAAGGGTACTTTCTCTGCGAAACCAAGTAGCATAAATGACATTGCTGTTTTATTTTGTCAAATTTTATTACGTCAGTTAAAATCCCCTTTTCCTGTGGCATTGACAAAGGCTCCTTGTTGCGAGCTGAAAACTTGGCCAGGAGGATGAGTGTGTGCAACATGATTATGTCATTTGATATGAATGACTCCCAGGCGATGACAGAATGGCATTACAGTCACCTTTAATAACCCAAGGATGGCACACTGTCAAAGAAACAGGCTTCTTCTCCCTCAAGTCTCAAGTGAATGAAGGGGGTCCCTTCCTACCATGTTCTATTCCTCAAAGACCATGTCATCAGGCCTTTTGTAGCACAGGATGTAACCTTTAAAATAAAAGATCACTCCAGCAAAGAAGAGGTAGAATCAGAAGAAGAATGACCTTCTCTTCACCTCCTGCGCTTTTTATAGCAGCACCACCACCACCGTTGCCCCCGATTACGTGGCCACGTGCCCAAGCTGATTCAGACTCACTGTCTGCGTCGCTCCGTCATTTCCGAGCATATGTGCTCTCTTGTGGCAGCTTCGGGACGAATTCAGATGCCGGCAGCCTGGCAGAGTTTCAAAGTCAAATCCCTAGGTCCAGCACCATCCTTTTCCTAGAAAGCCTAGTTTTGTAGACTTACAAGGAGGGAAAGGAAATCTGAAGAAGCAAGAGATGCTAAATATTTTTTGTTCTCTCTTTTTTTTAAACAAACTAAAGAGATGCTTACCATAAAAGTACATTCCACAACTTAAAGGGAAAATTTAGCTTAAGAAATACTTAAAAAGCAAGGATTGATGGAGATGGCTAAAGTGTGGAAGTAAATGCCCAGTAGAACCAGTTAAAGTCAAATAGTGGTAATTTGCAAATTTGCTTTTGTGGCTAGAATTGGCATTTATAAATTGTATGCCATAGAAATTATACCTCCTCAAAGCTTTTTTTCTTTTTTAATTCTTTGGGATGTTATTTCAATTGCTTTAGATATCTTTATAGTCTCATAGATCACCTTGTCTCATAATGTGTGTGCATATCGTTGCCATGATGTAAATAGCCCGGTATCCAGGCAATGTCTCCTCATCCCAGAGCGATGAGGAGATTCCGTGGGCATTACTGAGCCTGTGTGACAGGCACAGGTGGGACTTGATGTATGTGTTATGGTAGGATGAGATGTGGGTGAGGAGGAGGAGGAGGGGGAGATGGGGGGGGGGGGGGCAGATTGGGAGTGTGGGGGTAAGATGGAGCAGCAGTATCCAGAAATGAGAGAGACTCCCCTTTTAACACCAGAACCAGTTTATGATGGATGCGGATATGCCACCCTCCATGATCTCTCAGCCGTAACCCAATATGGATGGCTGCCACCACAAATTGAATAAGATCAGCGCCGCGTATCACGCTGGCAGTGCTGGACTGGGTGACTCTTGCCATGTTTTATCTTCGTTTTCATTTTCATTCCTTGAAATACTTTGGTCATTATATCGTCTCCTTCCCGTACTTTCTTTCAATTAGCCCTGCTCATGTATTTGATATATGATAGAGATTTCTTTCTGAAATAGATTTTCCTCTATATAAAAAAAAAGATGATAATAATAATAATAATGATATCCATCAAATAGGTTGAATCATAGCAATGACATGGTAAAAACTGTTTTGGTAGGGACTTGCTGTTTTGCTAGGCAGAGAAGCAAACTTGGGGGAGGGATACATTTGATTAATGCACTGCATCAGATGCAAGCATTAAAAGTAAAGTAAGTTTAGGGTAGAGTAGAACAACAGATTGGTTATCCCCTGTCACCCGAGATTCTGAAATTTCCAAAAACTGACAGGACCCACCAAGATCCCATCAATAATGACTTAATGTAAATGCCATGATACAAAAAACAAACAAACAAACAAACAATAGCTTGTTGTGATAGTGTATTTTCAGGCAGAGATTTGGTCAATTTACCTGGAACAGTGTCGGCAAGCGTGCAAGTGCATGTCACATGACTTACAACAATTGGAAGACTCGTTTCTGTCACCAAGAATGATAAATGGCATTTAGATACAATGCAATTCTACTGCTAGTTTGCTTTTGGCTCCATGTTGTACTTTGGATCCGTATGCGCAAGATGGCATAAACTGAAAGCAGTGGATATATGTAAATCATGAACTGAACAAAGAAAAAAAAAAATGGGTGCGCATCTTTTGATTTGATTTCCTTTTCCCCTCCCTGGACTTTGAACAGTCACAAAATTGTCTCAAATGCATGAGACTGTAATTACAATGGCGGGAGACTATAATCTTCTCGACATAAAGCAACCGATAGAATGGCATGCTCCAGTATGTTGCACAATGCAAAACATGCAACGGCTGCCGGCCATGCCTTGAAATGCCGCAAACCGAGCAGGGTACATTACGAAAAAAAAAAAAGAAAAGGAAGAGATTGAAAACACAGAAGAAAAAGGGCAAGAGTAATCACCCCAGCCAGCATGTTTGTCCCCAGCCTAGACAGAAAACACAGTGCCTCATGAGTGAGGCATGCTCTGCACATCTTGACCAATGTGGTCTGTATTGATTGAGTGATGAAGTAAACCCTTAAGTTGTCTTTTTTCTGCATTTGTTAATATTTGCTTTCTCTCTCTTCTCTCCCTCTCTCACTTTCCTTCTATCTCCTTTTCTGTTCTCTTGGATCTCCTCTAACTTAACCTTTTGTCTCTCCGCGTCTCCTACTGTGTCCGTCTGGGGCTGTCTCTCGTTGTAATCCAATATCTTCCACCCACCTCATGTCTCAAATATCTCCCCTCCTCTCTTATTTGCCACCGACTCCAATTATATATTTGTCTATCTCAATTTCTCTTCTGCCTTTTTTTTCTTCTAATCTCTCTCTCTCTCTCTCTCTCTCTGTATGTAACTTTGTCCTTTGTATGTCTCGTTTAATCTCCCAACTTTTCTGTTTATCTATGTACCTTTTGTATGAATGTCCTCGCTGTGTTCTTATGTCCTCTTGTCCTAATGTCCCTCGCTCAATGTCCCTGTGCCTACTCATATTTTGTTTGCCTAAAATCCTTTTCACCTTCTGAATGTTCTTTTTTCCTCTTGTGTTTTGGGCAAACTGTATTATTTCTTTATCCTCTCTCTCTCTCTCTCTCTCTCCCTCTCTTTCTCTGTCTGTCTGTGTGTTTGTCTGTCCCATTCTTTCTCATTCTCCCCTCCCTCTGTTGTTGTTGTTGTAATGTTGTCCGTGCTGTCTGTGTAATTGCCCCTCCATGTATCTCATCCCAGGTTTATTGAGAAGGGCAACCTTGAGGTGCTCTTGTTCACCATCCAGAGCAAGATGAGAGCCAATAACCAGAAGCCCTACCTCCCCAAGGAAGGCAAGCTGGTCCATGATATCAACAAGGTCAGTGGACGGACCCAGTGCTTCAAAGTATACCCAAGTAGCACCATGATGTACCAAAGCAGGCATATTGTAGTTGAAGTGTGCCCTCAGAGACGTGTAATCATGGAGAAATTACACTTATAATCTCTGATGAGCTATAGTAAATGAAAATGATTAGTAGTGAACAAGGGGGGGGTGCTTTACTTAACATGTTTGTGTGATAAATCTGCTTCAATAAAGTGTTAAATCTGTAGAAGATTGTAAAGATGGATGTACATTGTTGAAATACACATATATATATATATATATATATATATATATATATATATATATATATATATATATATATATATATGTATATGTAGTAGTTGATTGATATGCAGCCTGTTGACACTGCAGTTTGGTGAACAACCTCCACAAATCAAACGTTTGGTAGGTAATCTGCGATTGAGCACACTCAATAGATGAGGGAAGAGCACACAGACAACAGGCACGGAGAGGAAGTTGTGTACAAGCATTGGAGAGAATCAGAATCCTTTCTAGAGTGCATCGAGGGAATGAATATACATTGACATATGGTTACCCGTTTCTTCGCTTCTAGTACGCTTGTAATTGGCATATGCTGAGTGACACATCACATACACACACAGATCCCGCCCTTTTGCATTCTCTGTTCAACACACAAACACACACATGCTCACACCATACACACACCAATACAAAGCCATGCAATCTATTTATGTGCTCTACCGTATGTCAAAAAAAAAAATTATAATGGTACCCTCCGCGACGATAACTTTAAAAGTAGTGAATCAATCCAAATACAATTTCAGGGTATGAAACCATTATACATTGCCCACATCTTACAGAAAACCCCATTCGATTTGCTTCAGTGGTCACAGAGAAATGAGGAATTTTGTAGAGCATGTCAGGAATCTTTCCTCGAAGTTCTGTCTATTGTGTCCACACTTTAATATGCAGTTCCAAGAGCATCCAAGTGCTAAACTTGGAAGAATCAGACTCATGACATGCTTTACGACAATCCACCATTCTCTATGACCGCTTAACCAAATTGAATGAGGTTTCTGCAAAATAGAGCCACGATATTATATTTTAAGACCCTGAAGTAGCATTTAGACGGTTTAATCATATTGGGTGTTATCAAGTTGAAAATGCTATTGTAATATTTTTGGGAACATACACCGTTTGTACTGTATAAGTGTAGTGCAGGTAACAAATGAGATTTCTAAATGCAGTGTACCCTCCGGGATGATGGAAATAAAAAAAAATGTCCTCAATATTGATATGTAACAGTGGCAGATTAAGTTTCAGTGGGGAAATACATGCAATGATATAATCTGTGACCATGTAATGAAATCATTCACACAAATGGATGTATGTATTAAGCTGAGAAAAAGAAACCCCCAGCTGTATAAACCAGTATGAACTCTAGAGTCCATATATTTCCATTTGGACAATTTCTGAAAAATAAAAAAGAGCAACTTAGCTTTCCCATGTATGCCATGTGAGAGGTTATGCAAGTATGGAAAGGAAAGCTTGCTAATGTATGCACAATTTTGTACAAATTTATAATTGTGAGAAATTTTGCCCAGTTGTATAAGACAGATAGAATTTGCTTATCAATTGAAATTGTATTATGTTCCAGATGATAAAAACTTCAAAACTTAAAGGACAGGTTCACCTTCATTAACATAAGGATTGAGAGAATGTAGCAATATTAGTAGAACACATAATTGAAAGTTTGAGGAAAATCGGACAATCCGTTCAAAAGTTATGAATTTTTGAAATTTTTTGTGCAGTTACAGCTGGATGAGAAGACTACTGCAGTGTATGATGTCACATGCTTACAACAATATAAGGAAAATATAAGGAGAATTTCACAAAATTTCATCTTTTGAAAAAAGTACACATTCCCTTGACTCGTTACTGACATATGTTATGGGTAATGTTATTCCCATTGCCTTTAGAAAGAGACAAGTCAAGTGCTCTTTTATTATGCGAAAAAAAGTGAAAATATGTTGAATTTTCTTTACATTTTCTTTATACTGTTGTACTCATATGACATCACGAGCCTTAGTAGTCTCTTCATCCAGCGGTTCCAACACAAAAATTTTTAAAATTCATTACTTTTGCATCGATTGTCCAATTTTCCTCAAACTTTCACTGATGTGTTCTACTAATATTGCTGCATTCTCTCAATCCTTATGTTTATGAAGGTGAACTTGTCCTTTAAATCACCTTTGGTGAATAGACAGGTTTACTACACCTTGTAACATAGTGTAAAAATTTATTGAGGTTTCTTCTGTCTTGATGTAGAAATGAGCTATTGTATAAACCCGTACCTCAGAAACATTTTTCAGTACTTGGCATCCAGTTTGCATACGTTAGTTGTTGCTATGTTTGGCAAACCTTGGGCAAGCTTTCATGTTGTGAAGAAGAATCATTGTCAGAAAGGCATGCATAAAATTTGAATATGATGGTAAACTGGTCTGTTGAGAGCACCACTGGTCAGACATTCATGATTGATAAAATATTGAATGCAAGTAAACAAGTATCGTGGTCTTTATGCAAGTAATATTGATACTATTGTTAGCCGAGAGGAGAAAAGTAGGCCGAATGCATCTCCTTCACCGAGGGTCATTTTGTCTTCGTTCCTCCAGGCATGGGAGAACTTGGAGCACGCCGAGCATGGCCGCGAGCTTGCGCTGCGCCAGGAGCTGATCCGGCAGGAGAAGCTGGAGCAGCTGGCGGCCCGCTTCGACCGCAAGGCGGCCATGCGGGAGACCTGGCTGAGCGAGAACCAGCGGCTGGTGGCCCAGGACAACTTCGGCTTCGACCTGCCCGCCGTGGAGGCCGCGGCCAAGAAGCACGAGGCCATCGAGACGGACATCAAGGCGTACCAGGAGCGCGTCTTCGCCGTCGTCGCCGTGGCCCAGGAATTGGAGGAGGAGCGCTACCATGACATCGAGAGGATCAACGCAAGGTACGTCATGTGGTTGGTTTGACATTCAGCCGCCTTTGCTCCTGAGACCCATCTCAGTTGGGCATATCATTTCCGACAGAATGTGCAGTGTCAACATTACCATTACAGTGTGAAAGCGCAGTCATTTTTTAACTGTTATGCATCATGTAGAATTAAAATAGATCACGTCAACCAACTCAATTGGACTCAATGGACTGTAAAAGAAGAAATTTTTGCAGTGTGGAAATTTTGCGTGCGACCAAAAACCAGCGTGAAAATAAAAACACAAATATTTTTGCACATGATTATGTTCCACTAATGAATGTCTTGATTCAGCGAAATTAAAACACATGAAATTCATCTCATACAGCTGAGTGCGAAGAATTACTCGCGCGAAAATAGCCACTTTTACAGTATTGGATGTATGTGTGAGGAAAAATTATTCACGTTGTTACACATCGTCAAATGTGAAAGAGATTTGTGATCACTGTACAGGTGTATGTATGAGATGAATACTTGCAGCCATTCTAAACTACAAATGAGAAGTCACCATAAAACAGTTTGGAGGGCAAGAATCACCATAGTCACCAAGATGTACTCCTCCTGTCTTCATTCCTTGAAGGAAAAACAACATCCTGCGTCTGTGGGACTACCTGATCGAGCTCCTCAAGGCCCGCCGCTCCCGCCTCCAGCTCTCCCTGGACATCCAGAAACGCTTCCAGGAGATGGAGCTGCTCCTCGACTCCATGGAGGAGACCAAGGTAGGCAAATCATCCTCTCGTTTCTTTGCCAACCTATTCTCGTGGTCGGACATCTGGGTATTTTGCGGTGGCTGGAGTGAAAACAAACCCATGATGGGCATATTTTTAAAATGGAATTATTTACTTTTCTTCCAGGATTGGATTTGAAGTTCCATGAAACTGTCAGATATGGTCTGTCTTGACATCTCTGATAGCCGCAAGAAATGTTATTGACATATGACTGAAAAGAATGGTAGGATTCTGAATGCCGACGCTGTGTCGTCTGTATCACCACATAGATTGGTACACTGTTGTGTGCTTGTGCATGCACAGTATTCACACCAGTTCCCACTCCAGCTCCGCACATGTAATGTACCGTAGGCAAGCTGTTTATTTTCATTCCAGCTATACCAGAAGTGAAGAATACCCAACCATGAGAATTAGATGACTTACGGCTGCAGTTCAAGATGGGTTCTTCCGGCATTTGTAATGGAAGTAGCAATGTCACTGTGTGAGCTTGGTATGGGTGTTTGTGCGTGTGTGCTTTCGAAAGTGGCTTTCAATGATAATCATTGCAGGAGAATGCATCCATTAACCATTTTCAAGACTCAGATACATTCAAAGTGACTTTCTTAGTGACTGATCAGATATCTTAGGCTGTGGACCAAGTGAAATGCACAGGGTTCATACAGGTCATGGAAAACCTGGAAAGTCATGGAATTTGGCCTTGTCTTTTTCCAGGCCTTGAAAGTCATGAAAAACTGATATTTCCATCAAAAGGTCATGGAAAGTCATGAAATTGCAAAAATTATAGAAGTTTTATCTGTCGTTTGTGTGAGATGTGTATTCCCTAAAGTTGCTTCGCTTTGATTTGAGATCAAATTTTCAGTCTAATGTGTTTTTAAAAAAAAATGTGTGAAAGTCATGGAAAGGTCATGGAATTCTGGCTAAAATGGTCATGGAAAGTTATGGAATTTAATTCATGAGAAAGAGTATGAACCCTGATATTCCAAAAATCAGTTGAGTTCATGTCCATGTGGTGGTGGAGATGGTATGAGGTCTCACTACACAATTAAATGGTGCAAGGTTATGAAGCCATTCATGAAAGTGCTTGAGCCTGTGGGTTCCCCTTGTAATATTCAGTCCAAGAGCCTTTGCAGATATGTTTTGTGTGTGTGTGCCAGTCTGTAGACAAATGTCAGTTACCTTGGAACACACATGATGCAGCCTCTTCTTTGGGCAGGCATCACATCAATTATAGGTTAAGATAAAAGGAATGGGGGAAATACAGTTCTGGTGCACTTGTGAAATTGTTGAAGATGCATGTTGTCAAATCTATCTACAGTGGCCTTTCAAGGGGAAAATAGGGAGGGTGGAGATGGAGACAATGTTTACAGTACATAATTTCCCTGCCAGAAAATTTTTAGTGTTTTGACTATCGTGAGCAGGGTGCACATTTTGAAAAGTAGTTGCTGTCACAAGTTTCACCATCATGTCGTAGCCAAGACCTGCCAAGAGTAATCCTGTATGATGATCTATTCTGTAAAGATATATATATTTTTTTTTTGATAAAAACTAGATCTAATGTTGGTACCATTCTAAGGGCTAGAAACTATTCCTTGTCATCTCACCATTCATCTCTTATGAAGGTGATAATTATTAAAGGTGATACCGTAGGGAATTGCCCTCTTCCATGGAATGTTGCAGAGATGTAAAAGTATGCCAAATTTAGTGTAATGGGGACGGGAAAATAAAGTCAGGGAGAAAATGGCAGTAGCATTGCTAGTCAGGAACACTGGTGTTGAGACAGAAATTACTTATCTCTGCAGAGGGTATTGCGTGGGAGTGGGTAGGAGGAAGCAGGTAGGTAGTGCTGCTAATTTGCAGTCATGGCTGGAAGGTGTTTGAGCGTGATATCTGGCATGCTCTTGGTGCCACGCAGGGCGTGAAGAGTGATGCTGGGAGGAAATATTGGTGGCGTGGCACTGCGATGCTGCAGAGGCCCTCCTTGCAAATATCAAGGTATCGGGGTTTGTCTCGGCCAGAGACAAGAGCCATGGTGTTCTGTGTACACATTTGAAGGTCTCGGAAGAATCGGTTTCACAATCATGATGATGAAGTCACATGAATAGACAAACAGTTCTTGTCTTTTCTCAGTGAACATGCAGTAAACCCCATCTCAGTTGCCACCTGTCTATAGTGGCCACCTTCTATATGTGGCCAGCGTATGATCCTTGAGAGGGAAATTATGTGTTAAAGATCTTGTGAGCAGTGACCCTCGGTATGATGTGGCCAGTGGCCATGTAATTTGTCTCCGGTGAACATAACTTTGAGATAGTCTGTGTTATAACCATAGATTCCATGGTAAACTGTGACTGTCAGCATACTCATCATATACTTTTTGCCAGAGTTTTCGACTCTTCATATCACCATCTTTATTGAGGAGAACCCATATAGTGAACTAAAAGTAAGAGAAACTGAAGAGTCCATGTTTTTCGTAAGATTTTGTTTCTGTTGCAATCATTGATGTGTTGGATAGAACAGTCCGTAACATCCTATGACCTTTCATGGGAATATGCCAGAGGGAAGCATGTGTATGCAGTATACTATGTGATCATCATTGTATTGTATTTTGATTTAATTTGATGGAGTCATATAGCCACAAACCTGTTTACAGCGGCCACCTTGGGTATACAGGCCTTCTTTCATACTTAAAATATTCATAGTCGTAGAAAACATTTTGATATAAAGCAGTGACTGTGTTAGCAGTCAAGCGCGTGATTCATGTCAAATGTAGCATGGTTGGGTCACACAAATTCATCATAATAAGAAGTTGATTAATTCAAAAGCATGTGCACACAAACGCAAAAAATGCCATTGCCCTGGAGCAAAAGGGGAGTCAAGGAAATATGAAATGGAAAAAATGGAATTTGTATTCAAGCGTGTCAGCAGTCGGAAGAAAAAAGCAATTGTTGAGGGGAAACGCGTTTACTATTGCAATTTCATTTTAAATGAAACAGGCCCAATCCAGTCATAAATCTGAGTATACAATCTATCTCATTTTGCTGGTGCGACTTGATGCAGTAGCAAGGTGTATGTTTGCACCGTAATCACAAATGAAGGTGTACCTATCCAATATATTCTTGATCTGTGCAATCTTGACATATTTGAATGCCGGAGAGTGAGGTTGTGACGTCAAGAATTTTTTTTCTCCTCCATCCAGCAGGATCCAATATTGTAGTTTTATTGCAATGATTGAAACGATGACAGGCATATATGGTGAGGATATCATACATATTGAGGTTTCCCCATAACACATATTTTAGCAGAGGGTCTCACGTCAGTTACCATCGTGTTGAGGGTTAGCGGTACACACATTCAGAGAAATCAGTTGGTGGACATAATCACTGTGATCATCCTAATCACCTCGTTTACTGTTAAGAGTGATGAATTATTATCATGCGATGGAGTGTCTGCCTTGTATGTGTGCTGCAACCTGATATGCCAATCCGATGTGATGAGTATTGGATGATTATGCTTCGTAGATGACCAAGCTTGTTTACTCGAAGGGATCATTGAGATGGTAGCAATACTTATTTCAGTTTGGACTCCGCATCAAACACCTGGTGGGATAAATCTTACTTTGAAGGTATGTTTGATAGTCATGTCTAAAATGATAGATAGATTTGAATACATGCGTGTTTTCTGTCATGCAAGACTGTTCATGCACATCTTTACAGTCCCTGTACGGGATCTGAGAAAATTAGATGGAGAAAATTGGTTCAATAATCGATTTGGGATCTACGTATCAGTAGGAAGTCGTTTGACTGTGAAGATTGTTCGTCCTGCACAAACAATGTGAAAGTTAATACTTATCTGCATGCCACCTGACACAAATAGTAATAGCACCGCTAATATGGAACTCTTAACTGGCAGGTGCTACTTCTGTCGGAGGACTACGGGAAGCATCTGATGGGTGTGGAGGACCTGCTCCAGAAGCACAGCATGCTGGAGTCCGACATCGTCGTCTACGGCGAACAGGTCGCCAACATCAACAGCAATGCGTCCAAGTACATGGACCCCAATGGACCCGACGGGACAGGTGAGTTACCCGGATTTCCTCTACTCCATTGCAATGTTGGTTTAGAGCTACGAGGGCACCAGTACGTACATATGTGTCATCTCTTTATACATTTGCTTCAAGCATTTGACCTATGCGTGTGCGTACGCATGTCACCGCCCCTTTGGTGCCATTGAGTTTTGTAGTGATTTTATTGTTGTTGTTGCTTGTGTTGATACATTTACACAGCGAGTGATGTGCATAGTGTTCCTCTGTGCTACCCCCTTTCATTACTCGTACCCTTCAGGTTGGATGTCAAAAGTATAATTGAAATTTTATGACTCTACTGTCTAATCATGGTATGAGATAAAAGTGTGGAAATAGCATCCAAATTTCTTTAGATTGAGGTCTACCAGTTAGCACCAACAAATAGATTTTCCAATAACTGTGTAAATCTTCCTATTGTACCTAATGTCGCAGTTGTCGCAATTATCAGATATAATACCTGCAAATAGGCATTATGACCCAAAATTCCATGAGATTAAATTCAAATATCATTCTATCATTCTATCATTCTATCATTCATTGTATGGGATTTTTTGTGAGAGAAATGGTACTTGTGGCTCAAAATTTTAGTTCATTGAATTGGTTTTGAAGTTGGTCTTTGCACTAGTGAACATACATTTCCTTCTTAATCCTTCTTGGTACACATGAACATTTATTCCCCCCCCCCCCCCTCCATCGCATCTTGACTTGTTTAACATGTAACTGAGGAAAATGCAAAGCACAAAAGTGTGTAACTCCTGAAGTTGATGGACGTTTCTGGCAAGTATATACATACTATCCCTTTTCTTTATCTGACATGCATCGAGTCACAAGGTGTATCATGGGCTTTGCTATTTTTGATAGAGTACATCGTATGTGCATCAGTTTTTTAATAGCCTGAGTAGATAGCGTAATGCAAAACAAGGCCACAGTAAACAGTAGGCTGTAAATAAGCTCTCCTCAAATCTGTCCATTTATCCCACTGCAAGGCTAAGCTAAACATTAGTTTGAAAAACTAAAAAAAAAGAATCATCTGCACAGGCAATCCATGATTAGTTTGCAAGGTTCACTGCTGTAGCTGCAGTAAATCCAGCAAAGATGGGCTAATATTCAATAAACGTTCATTGCATAGGGAGCAGTTAGTCCTTCTGGTTTTCTCATAGAAATAGAAATATAAATTTTGGCCTTCCGTGCATGAATTTCAGGACCTCGAGAGAGAGCCTGCAAATATCTATAGGTGTAACTTGTCAAAGTTTATCATTGTGAATGATAGTTGAGAAGTTATGATGATACAACTCCATTTATGAAGATGTTCAAGGCAGAGTTTAGTGTGTGTTCTCAGTATCATTTAACCAACATACTTGCACTAGAATGACTACTCTTTAAGAACAGTGCCAGAACCCCATTGTCTGTGATTGTGCGTGCATTCAAGGAGACTATTTATCAATAACACAGTGTATGCAAATAACATTGCCAGAAATACACTTAAAAATATTTGCCAAGAGCATATAATAGCAAACCACACTTTTCACATGACATGAAAGTACACCGTTGTAGTACTCACAGTGCATGTGGGAGTGATTTCGTTTCCAAGGCTATCCATAAGCAAGTTTATGTGGAGAGGAAGTTATCATCACGGAGACTGTCGGCTGACGTCAATCTCCTTAATTACAGCTGTCTGTCTGACAGACACGTCCTTCACTTTGCTACTTGTGATTTGCGGTGATGTAACAAAATGAGGGATCCCTATTTAGACTAATGATTCATTATGAAGTTAAGAGTGTTCCCTTTAATGCCACAGTTAATTCTGACCATCTTTGCATTGAACATGGGGTGCATTTAGTCATAAAACCATCCACCTTAAATGATTTCTTTTGTTTCATTGAAAAGGGTAACTTTACATACATAAACTTGTAAGCTGTTCTGAATGTATTTTTGGTTTAGAGTTTTCTCAATATATAAGGATTAAACAGGACGGTCTTGTGTGTGTGTGTGTGTGTGTGTGTGTGTGTGTGTGTGTGTATGTGTGTGTGTGTGTGTATGTTAAATTGGCTTGTTTTCACAAGTAATTGAATTGAAAAAAAGATGCCTACCTCTTTACACACACAAGGATCACTTTGATTCTCAGTAGTTAACTAGACTGAGAGACATGCCCAACCATATACACCTATTGCAATCATGTATTCTTCACACTGAAAGTACCATTATACCGTCAAAAAATATCAGGTACAAATGGATATAAATGCTCAAGTATGATATGCCTATTTCAAAATAAGGTTATAAGTGAGTATCAATGATCATAGAGTGATGTTTTTCTTTTACCTGTGACCAAGAAGAGGTGTTTTCTGCCAGCAATGCACAAAGGAGACTTATGATAGTTAAGTCAATGCACATCTCACAGATGTTGCAAAGTCATCGCACACAGTGGCAGATCCAGAGTGGGGCGCAACCGGCGCACACCCCCCCCCCCTTTTACTTTTCGTTAAAAACAAAACAAAATAAAAAGAAAAAATGAAATTAAACCAGAAAGTGGCACAAGAAATATTAGTTGCACCCCCTCCCCCCCCCCCCCCCCCCCACCCCTTCACAGAATTCCTGGCTCCGCCCCTGGTACACTGTGTGAGAGTGAATGAGTGAAAAATGATCTCTTGTCTTCTTCTCCCCCCTTTCTCCCGTTTCATCCTAGGGTACCTGCCGGTTGACCCCGAGATCGTCGAGAGCCGCATCACCCACCTGGAGGAGCGCTACCAAGAGCTCCAGGAGCTGGCCCGCCTCCGCCGCAACCGACTGGACGAGTCGCTGCGCCTCTGGCAGTTCTTCTGGGACCTGGCCGACGACGAGAACTCCATCAAGGAGAAGCAGCAGATCGTGTCCTCCACCGACATCGGGCACGACCTCACCACCGTCAAACTACTACTCAACAAGCACAAGGTACGCACCTAGATCATGCCACTGGGGAAGACAATATGATGTGGAATAGATATGTAAAGATGTAGTTCAGCCAGTGGTGTAGTCATTGGCATTGGCTAAGCTTGGGGATTTTTGTAATGTGGTTGGAATGTAATAGAGGTTTAATAAAAATTCACTTCGCTCAGAAGGCTGAATTTAAGAATTTTGTACATTTTTACAGGGTACCAATATAGATAAATGAATATGCTCATTTTACTGGTTTGTTGTTCTGTCTAAACCCATGTTACCCCAGGATTAATCCAGATGGAAAATGCAGGGTCATCATATGTAGCGGCAGCACATATGCTAATCTTCAACTATTTGCAAAAAAGATTTACCACAGTAGTTATTATGTTATGTCTTCTTCATAGTGAGCAGCTATTTCTATCCATTAGTAGCACATTCTACAGGAAAATTTCATCTGCATTGTGAACAGATGTCCCTGTGGTCTGTAGTCATCACATGCCCTCTATATAAGATGCAAATCTCGTTACTCGGAGCAAGAAATAAATGTGTGATTTTTTTTCTCCAAATTTCTTCCATCATAGGCTTTGGAGGATGAGATATCGGGTCGTCATGCGCAACTGGAGAGCAACATCCGGGTGGGCGAGGACCTGATCGCGGAGGAGCACTTTGGAGCCCCCAAGATCCAGGCTCGCATCACCGAGGTCAAGGAGATGTGGCAGCGACTGCAGGAGCTGGCTGCCCAGAGGAAGGCTCGCCTCCTGGAGGCCGTTGACCTCTACCAGGTAAGCCCCTCCCCCTTTTGTCTCGGGTCAAAATTCAGGCAGATGTGGGTCATGCCATGCAAATTCCAGGTTACGGTCATGCTTTGTTCTAGAGCAGATACGAAATGATCATTCATGCTGGTGCCTACTTTCCCGTATTCAGGTTGTCAAAAGACTGTTGCATCACTGAATTTCATTTCATGAGTATTTCTGAATTCATAGATGATATGAGGTATGTACAAGAAGCAAAAATAATGTTGCCAAGAAACACATTCTATTTTTGGGACATTTTAGCCAAAGAGCATGAGATTTTCTGACTCCAAAGTGTGATTGTACGTGCCCATTTTTCGTAATCATAAATCATTTTTCGCAATCATAAAATCTTCATGCAATCATAAAATGCATACGTTTTGTCCAGCTTTGCAAGCCATTGGGCTAGGATGTAATTAGCCATCATTGGATGGAACAAAGACATAATTAATTATACCAGCATTGAGAGATGGATTCAATATGGCCATGCTGAGCAGAATTTGATTCTTCATGCTCTATGATTTATGATCTTGTCTAGCCCAAAATAAATATTTCATATTCTCCTGAAGAAAAATTCAGCCACATGAATAGCCGCTGCATCACAATACAAGGAGCTGAAAATCAATGGGTAATTGATACTTGCAGAGGTGACCTTTCGTGAACATATTTGCCTACTCCCTGTTCTGTTCCTGGATTGCAGCGGTAGTGAGGAATCCATTCGATTGAAATTCCTTTGCTCTGAATGTCCAAGGGGGAGATCGAGGGAGATAAGCAGCTGCTTTATTGACCGCATTTTCCTTCTCGCGTGGAATGAGTCAAGCAAACATTTGTTCAGATTAACTCTAGAGAAGTTGCAATGGTCATTCCCTGTGATGTCTGAGAGTAGTCAAAGGTGTTTGAGGTCAGTGTCCTCTCATGCGGTGCGGGACATCACATCGCAGACGCTTCAAGTAATTAATTGTATCCCCGGCTGGCCGTTCGGGGCTCTAGCTGCAGCCAAGCAGCAACCATTGGTGCCAGAAAAGAAATTAGTTTCTGCCTGTCCGTATGTCCACTAGACGCCCCGGAAGGCCCACTGTCGCAATTGTTACAATGAGTCACATTAGACGTGTCGTTCTGATAGTTTCTTGTCCAGTGGCTCGGGAATGAGAGTGTGTCAGTGTCATCAGAAACTGTTTCTTCCATTTTCATTTAAGATCCTCTTGTGTCAAGAAATATCTTTATCATAAAAACAATAAATAAGTATGGCATTGTTAAGATATTTCTTAGAGTATTATGGTTCGTAAGGGCAGGAGTGTATCCAGGGCAAATTTATCCATTGTTAAGTGAGACCTATTATGTTTCAAGATGAAAGATTCAAAATGCACGTAACAGTTCTGTGAGTTTGAAAGCACACCCAGTGGCAGAGAACTGAATGTCAAAATACAGAAAATGTGTTACATGAAATATAGTTTTGGACTCTTCTATTCTGCCTTCCAACACTACTTTAAACCTTTGCAACCTAATGTCCTGTTACACACATCAGGTCATTTGCTTTGGTAGATTGTTTGACTTATTCTGTGCTTCATATTGATTTCCAGTCCTTCATAGAATCGAGTGGTAGTTTTCTTTGAGGCATTATATGCACCTTGAGATAAAAAGGATTTCTTACCGGGATCAGTTTTCATGCAATCTTGTCACTCTTCCCTACCCCCTGACAGTTCTTTGCCGATGCTGACGACGTCGATACATGGATGTTGGACACTCTCCGTTTGGTATCCAGCGAAGACGTTGGGCGTGACGAAGCTAGCGCTGAATCCCTGCTCAAGAAACACAAGGTAGAGATTTAATATGCACTGTGGGTCTGTGTTTCACAATCTCTCTCCTTCTCTCCATTCCCATGTTCTCTATTCACCTCTTTCTCCCTTTATTTTCACTCTTTGTTTTACCCTCTCACTTCTTTCTGTCTCCTTCTCTTTCTCACTGTCTCTCTATCTATCCATCTACCCTATCTATCTACCTGTCTATCTATCAATATATCTCTCATTGTTTTTGAATGAATCCATTTTAATCTAATTTTATTTCTTTCATCCTTCTTTTCATCCTTCCTGCATCTTCCACGTTCACATTTCTCTGGCTCTTCCTAACCCTGTAGCAGTTGTTTGTTCAAATATTTCTGAGAGAAATTTTGTAATTGCGGTTGAAAATCTTGAATGCAAAGTGAGTCAAATGACATCTAATTAAAGTAAATTAGTGGCTGATTGTCCAGTACCCCAGTTCATGTATTTATTTCCATGCAAGAACATCTATATAGAATTAGAAGAAGAAAAAAAAAATTCTGAAAACTGTAACCAGCAAATGGATAGATGTGAACCAGGCAACACTGATCCTGATCAGTTTCAAACTTACACAATTGTCTCTGATGTGAGGTCTTTAGCGGAAGTGTCTGCAACGGGGATGGGGAACATTCTATCTAGGTCATTGCACTTTTTTTTTTTTTTTTGTTGTTGACAAGTTGCATGACCTTGCAGTCCTTGTTTTATGAACTTTTTGCATGAGAGTGTTACACCGGCATTGTTTTTGTTCAGATTAACATATCTGCTGATTGCTATCTGTTTTTGTTTTGTTTGTTGTTTTTTAATCCTAACTAGGCCAGGCTATTTAGGTAGATGATAGAGCCGGGAGGTGGCCTCCAAGGCCCCCCCGATCTCGGCCGTCGACCGCGCAATTGCGACAAAAATCGGCACACACATTGCCTGTGCTGTAATCTAAAATACTATAAAGTGGTATCTGACTATTTGCTATAAATCACTAAATGAAGCTCAAAACAGGCACATTTTTTGTGTAACTATTCTTTCTCGTGTCCTTAGCAAATGTAAGAGAAAAAAATTGTGCAGTCAGAAAGATTTCTGAAGTATTTTATTGTTTTTTTATTTATGTATTTCTTTGTTTTTTGACCTTTTGTTTTTCATTGTTTTTTTATGAAATTTGTCTGCGACATTGTTCAGAACAACCCCAAAATAATCATGCTTTTATGAAAATGGTCTGTAAGCACAGTTTGCATAATGATGGAAATTGTACATGAATTTACGTTATCGACCAAATACGTTTTTGAGCAATTTTTGGTCTGACATGCATGTACATATTTTTGCATAATTTTGAAACCCCCCACCGGCCTAGTTAGGGTTAAACTTTGGGTATGGTTGGAACTGGAACTGTTTTATGAAGAGTAATGGCATGGGATGTGGAGTCACAGTATTGGATACTCCATGTCTGCTTACGTGTGATGTCACAGTGTGAAAATGTCTTGTTTTCCTCACCCAACTTCTTTCATTTCAACCTATCATGATTATTTTTTAGAATATTGGCGGAAAGAATGTGAGTTTCAGTTCTGTGTCATTTTTGCATAATCAGAATTAACTTTTGAAGTAACTCAAGTTGGTATCAAGTTGGTGTGCATGGATTGGCTAGCATTTAACATACAGTTCAGTTGTACATCTTGGGGAAACTGTAGAGATATTGATGAATTGAAAGAACATAACAGTCTCATAGTGGATGATGTCAAACTGAGACAAACAAAATTTGTAAAAGTTTTTAACTGTGTGACCAACAGGCAAGATGGATTAAAAAAAATCACTTAATAATCCTGGAATGCATAGATGTTTGTGCTTTATTACTTTAGTTTATTTGCCTACTTACCTTTGCTGTGTTTTTATGAATGATCAGTTTGGTCACATGTTGTAGTTGTTCATCACATACTATGAACCTAAACAACACACTGGACTAGTCAGGGTATTAACAAATAATACTCGGATAATAAATGTGCAGTGGCTGAAGTAATCACAGATGTAACAGATGACACTGCCAGCCCAGTATTGCAGTGGCCTGAATGCAGTCATGGGAATCCAGAGCAAATCTGCGCGCATACATTAACATGAGTCAGACTGATGATTAGCTGGCCGCCGATTGCTCTGTGATCAGGGGGAGCAAGATGTCAATTGGGGCTCATTAATCCCAGCTCCTACTCTTGCTATATTTGTGAGGATCACGCGCTGCCCCCTCCCTCTCCCTTCCCCCCCCCCCCCCCTTCAAGAGCATCTCTGACTCATCAGTCATGGCTGGTCGAGTCGGGTTCTGCTTGAGCTCCTTCCTCTCCGAAGCATGTCTGCTTCTTATCCCCAGTTATTACATCTTGCTTGCCAAGGTAACACTGTCGATTGTCATTATCACTTCCTCTTTGAATAACTATCTTCCCTTAACATTATCCAACAGTGACAAGCCCTTGATAGGCCTATGAGATTAGTGTCTAAATTTAATTTGTTTCATTAGGAGGCTTGTTCTAGTTCGTGCCATTTTGTGACATTTCGGCAGACATATGTACGTAAGTGTTTGAAGTTTTCCCTGCTAGGTAAGAAAAATATATTTAGCTTAAGAAAAAAATTGCAGTGGCTGTGAAATCTTGCAGTGAAATGGCTTTTGCAGTCTTGACTTCAACAAGTCGTTGGAAGACCGCTTAGCTTTGTGTGTGTCCAGGTGCAGCATGCAAAGTGAATATAGGAGTGGACAGGCTTATGCTTTGTCAAAGAAAGTGATCCTCAATCACAAGTTTTTTTGTCAACAGTAGTATTAAGTTCTCTTCCTTGTATAGTCAGGCCACTTATAGAAGTAGCATCTGTCTTTTATTTTCACAAGCACAGCACACTCATTGTGGGTTTAACTCTCACAAATTTGTATACTACTTAAACCTAATTTTACACACACAGACATGTATGACACTCAAACTGAGGGTAATGCAGGCTATGATAATAGCACAAAGTATTTGTTTTGCACATGCATGTTTTACCTGGGCACAGGGTTCGATTTCTACGCATTGGGTCTTTTCTTATCACAGCACTTTTAACAAGTATATTCATTTCCCTCAGGTTTTGATATGTATTTGATTTGTCAGTAACAAATGGGTATAATTTGGGGAACAGTTGCATTCCAAAGAAAATATAACTGCTTGTATTCAATTCATTGCAACTTGATAAATACCATCTTACTGGTTGCAGATGAGAATAGTGGGGAGAAAAGGTCTCAATTGTTTGCTGATGCCCTGTATTATGAAAAGCACCGAGGATGATATGTGGGTCTAGTGCAATCAGTGAACTTATTGTCACAAAGTCAGTACTTTGACTTAGAACAATAAGGATATGTAAGTTATTGGTTAAATATATATTCTCATGATATTTTACCATTTCAGCTCTGGTCAGATTGCCTGTATATTATGTGATAGCTTGAAGTCTAAGAGGAACATGTTTTTACAAATGTATAAGTTTTAGTGTGCTTTCTCAAAATAACATGGTTTCCAAGTATTAGTGTATACCTGGTATGCCTCTGTTCATGCTTCCATTCACCACCTCGTCCTATAGTACATGTTAATTGATGAAAATGTTTCTGTTGAATTTGCAGACCTCGCGTTCATTGTAAGCTAGTTGACCGATATGTAGTGACAAAGTCATACTAAGTACATATGCCACATAATGTGAGCCAGTCTACTGCACGATGGCATGTATATACTCAGTGTGATGTACAGACATACAGTGACGGCAGCAGTACTCATGAGGAGAATCTTCCATACTTGGGGAGTATTTCCGACTTAAAATATTGCAGTCTTAGTGGCAGGGGATGCTCTCATGCCATAGCAGCTGCATGTTGCATCACTGTAGATTATGTGGGACATGTTGTGGATGAAGTTTGGAATTCAAAGATGGCCTCTGGTAATCCCTCCTTATAACATCTTTCTTTCCTCTCCTGTCTCACCCCGTCATAGGACGTCACGGAAGAACTGCAAAACTATGCCAACATCATCGAGGGCCTGCACAAACAGGCTTCCGAACTCGGAGAGCAGGTGAGAGCATCAGAGAGAAGCTTGATGTAGAGCATACTTCTTGAGACCTTCAAAGACAAGTGTTCTTAAAAGGACTTTGTAGGTGTAGACATAAAATCGGTAAATGTAGCTTGACCATGGTTTTAACTCTCTGATTCTGACATGAGGTTAAAAAAAAATGAATAAATAAAAAAGATAGAGAAATAGGCAGCAGGTATATTTGTGTTTGTGAATGATAGCGAATGGATCTTCTATGAACATAGGTCTTATGCACACGGCATCTCTTTTGAGCAAATACATCAAGAAGATCCAGTATGTGGGACCATACTGTCACATTCTTTCACTTAATTGGTTAACATTTGTGTAGTATACAGATGCCTTTTCAATGCATAAAAGTACAACTTGTGGAAGCATTATTATATCCTGTTACTAGACGAGGACCAGAAAATTAAAATCTTAAGGAAGCTGGGAGGGAACCACAATTCTGCCAGAGAGATTTCATGTGCTCATGTAGAGTATATCTTGTTCTTTCAGGACCGGGACTCAAACGAGGTCCAGGCCCGGCTGGGGACCATCGACCGACGCTACAAGGAGCTGCTGGAGCTGGCCAAGCTTCGCAAGCAGCGCCTGCTGGATGCCCTCTCCCTCTACAAACTCTTCAACGAGGCCGACGCTGTGGAGGCCTGGATCGACGAGAAGGTGAGGCTTTCAAGGTCGTATATCACTTTTGCAAACATCATGAAATTCTGCATGGGTGAAGAATAATGTCTCCCAACATCATGCAAGAAATCATACAGTAATACACTTCAGAGCTGTAAAAAATAGAAAAAAGCTAACCCCATGTCATTCGAAAATATGCTCCCCTTTTGTACCAAAAATAACAATTGGATTTTTCGGGGTCCTACTTAGTAAATCAACTGGATATCTGTGGTATTTGTTCCCCCTCAATGATAAAGAAGTTTCAAGTTTTGTTATTCTGAGGAGAGGTCTGAATTCCCTTCCTCGAAAATATACCAGATTATTATGTAAGGAATCTAATTTTCATGGTTGCAAAAGGGACACACAAACTTTATCATAGTCCCTCATGAGTATGCAGTAATATGGCAATGTCATGAATATTCATGACAATGTCATGAATATTCATGGCTCATGTGACGTGACACAACTTGTTACGATGCCATTAGAGCACTCATTCATAGACATAATGGTATACCAGGAGTTTAGTCAAGCAGGGGTGAATCAATGGAGACAGGGTATAAAGTCAAACATTTGGGAATAGTTTCTTGTTAGCTATTTGCAATATCCCAGAAAGCACTTCATCATCCGGTGGGTAATGATTCTAAACAGCCTCCAAAGACATTCTTTGCTGTCCTCTGTAAAATTGGAAATGTTCGCATGTTTAATTTTTCATGCTTGATCGGATAGGTGAATTCGACATGTTTCTAAGTCAGTGGAATCAAAATATGAACTAGCATTACTTATATGAAGCAAACATTTTTGCATGCTTTTATGTGCACACTAGTTGCATGTTGCACGAAATGCGTGGAAATTTCCAGTTTTAAAGAATTTCGGCTGTAGTGTCACTGGCCCATGGACTGACAATTCTTTCATATGGAATCCTGACTGATTTGTCTGTCCATTGTAGGAGCACACACTCAATGCCCTCATTCCGGCCGAAGACCTGGAGTCCAATGAGGTCATCCTGGCCCGCTTTGACCGCCTGGAGAAGGAAGTGGAGGTCAACGCCTCCAAGGTGGCAGTGGTCAACCAGCTGGCCAGGCAGCTCTTGGCTGTGGAGCACCCGAATTCGACGGAGATCACCACCAAGCAGAATCACCTCAACTCCAGGTGAGATTTTGGACAGGGGCACTTTGTCATGCTATCATTATTTTGATGCAGAAATGCAGCGATTAAGGATGTTTTGCATATGTGTCCCTACACCACAAAACAAACAAAAAGTCGCCAGACATGAAATTTTAGTTAAGAGCATATTCTAAAAGAACAGACTTTAAGCTTTAAATGATGTATAACTCAAATCAAACGGATTCTCCTAACCTATTTAAATGTTGGAAAGAAGGCACGCACTCTGGAAAAGTGTGAACTGAAAAAAGAGGCTCTGAAGTACAATGTCTATTCAAGCGCTTAATCTTTACCAAGCCATGCTGACTGTGTGATGAATGGGACAAAAAACAGGATGTAAGCCACTGGAGTAACAACAATGAAGGGATTATCAGATTAAACTGAAATTGAGCATACTTTATTAACACATTCTGTCCTTAATTAATGCCAACTTTCAAAACAGTAGCGTCATCCTTTCAAAAGTTATAAGAGTTGAAAGTGAAGAGTGTGGACAAGGTTTTTAAGAAATGAAAAGGGGACTCTAAAGACACACCTAATCACACTATTCTGCCAAAGAATGTTCGAGATAGACTGCTAAAAAACACACTTTCCTGCCCGGTTTATGATCCCAAATTGTAGCATATTGTAGAAGAAGACTTGCTCTTTCAGAAAATATGAAAAAGTCAAGATCAGCTCGGATGACCTATTTCACCTATTTTCAGTCCTCACACAAAATCAGTGTGCGTGACTTTTTGTTCGTTTTGTGATGCACGGTCACATATCATATTATTTGGGAAAAGCAATTCAGCTTGGATAGAAATTAAACTGTTGTGATAATGAAGCTAACCTCTTATAGAGTTACTCATGTCCAGCTACACGATTATCATTGCCAGGTACAGTTTGTAGATGTAGAACACACGGGAGTTGTGAGAGACGTTCTTGAACTTTTCTGTCTTTTTTTCATACATTGCCCTTTGTTTCTACTTCTGTGTGCTATATTGAGCAGAATGAAGTACTTGGAAGAAGAAGAAAAAGGGGAAATGTTTCTATCCTTTCAACCATTAGTATAGGTGTACCCACTTTTCTGTATGTAGTCTTCTTTCTATGTGTATATGAATCTGTCTCTCTATGTCCTCTTGTAGCTCTTGTAGCATGATATATTCGCATATGTGACAGTGTAAGTTAACTCCATTCCGCTCTTCGTCCCTCTGAATCCCGCCAGATGGGCCGACCTGCGCGCCCTGCTGGAGGAGAAGCGGGACGCCGTCATGGCGGTCACCGAGGTGCAGACCTACCACATCGAGTGCCAGGAGACCACCCAGTGGATCCGGGACAAGGCACGGCTGGTGCAAGCCACCGAGGAGCTGGGCAACGACCTGGGTGGCATCATGGTGCTGCAGCGCCGACTCAAGGGCATGGAGAGCGACCTCGCTGCCATCGAGGCCAAGGTACGTCATTAGAAGGAAAAAAAGAGGCAGCCATGCATACTGTAAAAGCTGCAACATTCACCGTGTGAAACTTTTGCGTATTGGAGCCAGTGGTTTTTTCATGGCATGAAAACTTTTGAGAATAGCCACTGGCATTCAATGCATTGTGCAGACAAACACTTACGTGTGCATTTCACTTTCGCAAATGTTAGCTCCTTGCAAAATTCATGAATGTTTCGAAAAATTCCCGTGTAAAACCATGTATGTTAGGTTGTCTTGTGGGAGTCTTGTGGGAGTATTTTTGGTTTAGGGTAATGAAGAATCAGCTGTTGGGCTTAGAAAGGGATCAATATTCATGACTGTACATGCTCAGACGCTGCACCTTTATGTTAATTTATTCTTTTCCCCATGAATCTAATATTCTTGTGAGGTTGCATACATTTCTTCTTTAATTGACTGTGAATGAGATGAATACCCATGTAAGAAGCTCCTCTCCTTACTCCGTACCATGAGCAGCAAAATGCCTTATTCAATGCTTATTTTGTTTTGATTTACTTCAGTAGTTATATGCGCAATACAAGTCTTCATGCCTACTGTTGCTTTGTGTATTTGTCTTGTAGCTTGAGGCCCTTGACAAGGAGGCTGAGAAGCTCTCCCAGGAACACCCCGAGGATGCCGAAGTCATCAAGAAGCGCTACCAGGAGATCATGGAAGTCTGGCTGGAACTCAAGGAGCTGGTACGATAAACATGACATCCCCCGTCCTCAAGGAATTATGTTTTCATCACATTGAACATTGTAAACATTGTCTGTATTTTGTAGGATGCATTATAATGATAAGGTGACGTAAATCACAGCAGAAATACTGACTAGATATAAAGAGAGAATGCAAAATTATTTCTGCATGGAAAAGTCTAAATTCATCCTCTAAAACTGGCTGTCGCATTAGCGAAAGGGAGATGATGTAAGATACTCACTGAAGAGCTCTTTCATTTTTAAAGGAAAATGAAAGCTGCTGTGAAATCAGCAATCTTTCAGCAAATTTAGCCTCGAAAGTATCCTTCTCTTGTCTCATGTAATTTCATTAGTGGAAAATTGAGCAGAGAAAATGGGATTCCATCGGGATTCGAACCCGAGACCTCCGGATTGCTAGCCCGGTGCTCTACCGACTGAGCTATAGAAAGCCCTAGTTCAGTGTTTGTCCCAGAAACCCTAAATTCTCAATGCTCAAATGGTCAGAAGCCATAGCAGTGTGTTTGTGTGTGACACACACGTACGCACTAGAACCTGGCATAAACCCAGAGGATAAATAATATTCATTTGTGGTCAGTTTTTCTGTTTTCGTTTGTTACATAATTTGATTGTTATATGTTTGATGTGAAATTTAGTTTACTACTTGATCTTATGCCTCATTCAAGTCATCACAATTTTGATGGTAGAGTACTTTAAGAAATTGCAAAATCATAGAAAGTAGATTTGTCAAGCCAAATCCTTTAGTGATTATGTTATGAAGAATTTGAATCAAATCGAATGTTGAAGATTTAATACCTGCACGAATATAATGATTGCTGTTTGTCTGTTATGCCACTCTCCAGCTCAAGTCCCGCGAGGCTGCCCTGAGCGAGGCCGGCGACCTCCACCAGTTCCTGCGCGACCTGGACGACTTCCAGGCGTGGCTGTCGAAGACGATGACCACCGTGGCCTCAGAGGAGACCCCCGAGTCCCTGGCAGAGGCCGAAAAGTTCCTGAACCGACACGCCGCCATCAAGGACGAGATCGACGGCTACGAGGAGAAGTACGCCAAGATGAAGGAGAATGGCGAGCGCATCACCGAGGGACAGACCGACACCCAGTACATGTTCCTCAAGCAGGTAAGATGGGGTCAATCTTTCCTGGAATGTTTCTCATTAAAAAACATAGCCATGCTATGCAACTCAGAGGTTAAAGGGATCGTATAGTTTTGGTTGAGACCTGATTTCAGGTTCCTAACATTTTTGATGAGATAATGAGAAACCTCTTATGAAATATGAAAGAGCATGTAATTCTATGAGGAATTCAACGTTTATTTGATGAAAATTTGTTTTCAAATGGCTGAGATATCCAAAAAAGAGCTATTCTAATAAAGTGTGGAACCCACACTTTATTACGATCGCTTTGTTTTACTTTGTTTTTGGATGTTTCAGTCATTTTAAACCCGATTTTCATCAAATAAACTTTGAATTCCTCTTAAAATGGTATGCTCTGTATTATATCATAAGTGTTTTCTTGGTATCTCGCAAAAAGCTAAAAGCCCAATTCTCATCTCCACCAATACTATACCATGGAGCAATTTGATTTTTTTTCAAGGCAGGACAATTTTTTTTTTCTTTTTTTTTAAAGGAGAATTAATTTTTCATTCAGTATTTACTGATGTTCACATTCCTTCTTTTATCGATTTAATTATAATAATGTGGTACTGATGTCCTATTCATAAATTATTGATGGTCAAGAAAATCCTGTATGTACAGTAGTAATAAGCTGACATTGATATGGTGATTGCTATATTTGACATGTCTGAGACAACTTCCAAGAATGAATCAAATTTTGGATGTATGAAACAAGTCATAAACCACATATACATAACATGTCTACTACCACAACTTGAAAATGCAAACTTGAAAAGTGTCTATATGGGATCCAAGCTGTACAAGTACTAGTGCTGCAGTTTCAAGGTAGTTTGAAAGGAGGAAGCCAAAGTGATTGATAATGTTCAGAGGTACGTTAGGGATGGCAGTTGCATCACAGAGCATGCAGGCATGTCATGTTGGCCATCTATCAGCCAGTCTGTGGCTTATTCAGACCAACCTCAATGATTTCTGACCAATTTTTCTTTTTTTTTTTTCACCCCCAGCGCCTGCAGGCACTCAATGATGGCTGGCTGGAGCTGCACCAGATGTGGGACAACCGCCAGCTGCTCCTCTCCCAGGCACTCAACTACCAGATGTTCCAGCGGGATGCCCGCCAGGCTGACAGCATCCTCAACCAGCAGGAGAACTTCCTCGCCAAAGTGGAGCAACCGGTGAGTGTTGAGCCCAACCTCCATCGCATCTCGTCGTTGAGGGGGCGGGGAGGGGGAGGGGAGAGGAAGGGGATCCCAGCCCATCTCAGAAAGTTGTTTTTGCAAATCACATTTGGAAGTTGCACTGATTCGCAGCAACCAGGACAGCACCTCATGAACACACAGTGGATTGGTTAAAGCATCATAGCTATTGCCATGGTAACTGCAATGATTGCAAACTGCGGGATTATTGTAAAATACTTTGGTGGAACATGTCAGAAAGTTTTTACTTCAAGCGCTTCAAAGGAAATAAAAGCATTGTCTGTCGGCCAATATCTGTCCAGCAACAGACCATAGGCATGTTATATCTTGCCTGTCGTACATTGACAGTTGTGGTTTAAGATCGTTACGGGTATACCCCTTCTGGCACAGTACTGGCCTCAATAAACAGTTAGATTTTCAGTATCATGCAATTATATCTCTCTGACACTGGGGCACTACGCACGTATGCAATATTGAGTGCATGGGTAAAGCTGTTGTGATCATTCTTTATTTGTCAGGGGTTGTTATGTGAAAGCACCATGAACATTTCTCTTGTAAAGGAATCACTTGGACCAAGAAAAGAATACTAACTCATGCAAAAGTGATGTTGCACACTTTGATTTTAATTTGACCTTAGAGCAGGAAAAAAAGAGAGAGAGAGAGAGAAAGAGAGAGAAAATGGTCAAAAATTGTTGTGTAAAGTGTGTGGGCTATATATTCTTCAGTTCTTCCTCTAATAGTGGAAACTTATCGAGCCCACATTGTTTTGTTTTGCCTGCCTTTTCTATAGAACTCCCTTGAGGCCTGTGATGAAGCTATCAAGAAGTACGAGCACTTCATCGAACAGATGGCAACCAACGATGACAAGATCAACACCGTACTGTCCTTCGCCAACCGTCTGTGTGACGAAAACCACTACGCCGCGGACAAGATCAGCAAGAAGGCAGAGAACATCGACGAGAGGTGAGTTTTGATTGCCACGCATCAATCTGACCGGCCATCAGTCCAGCTGATTTCTTAATGCACACATCATAGGCTCTCAGATGTCAGTCATGTCTTATAGCCACGCTTCTGAAGTAGCAATTACCTGTTTCAAACTCAGGGTACCACGGCCTGAAGTATTATCGACGTTATGGCGCCTACTTTAGCATGTTATCAACTTACAAGGGAAGAAAGTGACCCACTACAGGGTATCTCTCACAAAAGAGGTCATACTCTTTTTGATTGGTATAACATTCTATGTACCAAGGCATGGATGTTGGGTGTTACCAAACCATCTCGCCACACTCATATCTCCAGGCTATGAGTTTGGCAATGATGAATGGTAGGTTAGAATCTGGGTAATAAAGTAAAAGGTATGAGCTCATTTTGGCATACCTAGGCATGAAGCATCAGCATCTAACAGGACTCGTAGAGACTAACAGTTGTTCTCAAGAAGAAGACAAGAGTTCAGATTTCTGTATTTCAAATTGATATGGCAAGAAACACATTCTCATCCCAAATTTGTCACAAACTGCCTATCAAATTTTGATTGATGATACCAAGTCAAATTGTTCCTATCATTTACCCTTTAATCGGTATTGAAGATGCCTATTGAGTTTCAGACACCATCCATGACCGTCTTTCTAATCTGCTCCCCTTAATCCTTCCTTCTCCTTCACCCTGCCCCCTCTCGGTGGCTTGCCCCATCGACATCCCCTGTGATAAGATCTCGTTTTATTCATGTATGTGTATTTAACCTTTTCTTTGATATTAATACTTGTTTTGTAACCACTGTTGTCTTTTTTTTCTTTAACAATGTAACTCTTTGTGCAATTCAATCTTATGATTGTGAGATATGAACATCTCTATAAAATACCATTTATATATCTCTCAAAAAACCTCCTCCCAGGCGAAATGCCAACTGGCATGCATGTATGTGTATTTTACTCTTTCTTTGATATCAATACTTGTTTTGTAACCACTGTTGTCTTTTTTTTTTTAACAATGTAACTCTTTGTGCAATTCAATCTTATGATTGTGAGATATGAACATCTCTATAAAATACCATGTATATATCTCTCAAAAAACCTCCTCCCAGGCGAAATGCCAACTGGCATGCATGTATGTGTATTTTACTCTTTCTTTGATATCAATACTTGTTTTGCAACCACTTCTGTCTTTTTTTTTCTTAATTTACGACGTAATTCTTTGTGCAATTCAATCTTATGATTTGCGAGATATGAATATCTCAATAAAATACCATTTATCTGTCTCTCAAAAAAACCCTCCTCCCAGGCGAAAGGCCAACCGGCAAGCGGCAGAAGCCATGCTGGAGAAGCTGAGGGACAACCGGCTGCTGCAGTCCTACCTGCAGGAGGCAGAGGAGCTCGGTCTCTGGATAGTGGAGAAGATGGTAGTGGCCCAGGAGGAGACCTACGACGGTGCCCGCAGCCTCCACTCCAAGTGGCAGAAGCACCAGGCCTTCGAGGCCGAGCTGGCCGCCAACAAGGAGCGTCTGGACAAGCTCAAAGAGGTGGGTACCCAATGTGTCTTCTCCTCTCCCTGCAAAGGAGATTGATTGTAACTTTAAGAAAGAAATAACCTTCTTAGTTTAGATCAAAATTTGCTCAAATTTTTCTGCTTCTATTCAAACAAGCAACTTTTCAGGGTGGACTTCACCTCTAGTGTCTTATTGCCGTAGGAAAGCCATGAATAACATTTTTTGTTTGTTTGTTTATCCCGTTTAATCTGACAAATGCAGCATGGAGATGAACTCATCAAGGAGAAGCCAGAGACGGAGGAGGAGGTGAAGGCCAAGATCGTCGACCTGGAGCAGCAGTGGAACGAGCTTGAGAACACGACCAAGGAGAAGGGCAAGACCCTGTTTGAGGCCAACAGCCAGGCGCTATTCTCACAGGCCTGCGACGACATGGAGCAGAAGATCATCGACCTTGAGACGGAGCTGTGCCACGCGGACGCCGCCGGCGACCTCGTCACAGTCAACAACCTACTCAAGAAGCAACAGGTGCGCAGGAGTTCCCCCGATGACTTCCCCCATTTTTGAATTTTTAGTCAAATTCCTCTTTGGCTTCACAAGATGATTAATTAACAAGCAAGCTGACACTGACATAATTGCAGAAATTGCTCCGGCTTTCTGCAGGAGTATGCTATACTTTTGTTACCATACTCGACTTATAAAGATATGGAGGATGTGATTGATGCTAGATATTTTTATCCAAGAAGCGCTAATTTTGTTTTGTGTTTTCGTCCATTAGATGTGAATTCATGCATCAACCTTCATGATGTGTGCAAATGCCATCAATAAATCTGCTTGTGTGAGGTAAAGTTATGAAACAAAAGGACTCCCGAAATCTTTAAAATTACTTCTGTCTATAATTGTAGAGATAAATGGCAGCTTATTCAAAGTAATATATTCCGGCATCGAGTAGTTTTTATTGCAACTAATCAAGAAATTGCCCTTCATCAGTGTTTTAGTAGTAGCCATGATAATTTTTTGTTTTCATGGCTACTACAGAAATACTGAATAATCAGGACTAATTTACGTCGAAGGGCAGTTTGTCAATCACTTCCAAATATTGCAGCTTGTATCTTGATAATCACAAAGATGCATCTTGGTACATGTATTGTTAGGAAATATTTTTAGCGATAGAGGCGGACATATTGACACTCATGATTTTCCGCCCCCACCCTGCCCGTCTCCCCCGATTCCCATCTCCAGGTGTACGAGCAGTTCCTGGTCATCAAGCAGGAGGAGGTGGAGCAGCTACAGTGCCAGGTGGCCACCCTGGAGAATGCCGAGCACATCGAGAAGGTCACCGCCAAGAAAGAGAACATCGCCGCGCGCTTCTCCAACCTCTCCGACCCACTCAAGAAGAGGCGTGAAGAGCTCGAGGCGCAACAGCAGGGCTACCAGGTCTTGCGCGATCTCGACGACGAGAAGGTGAGTCGCACTAAGATGTTTGTCGCCCTCGTGTGGTGATATTTATGGGGGGTGTGAGGGAGAGATGATACTAGAAACTGACGAAGTGGTGATTTTAAGACTGTAAGACAAATTTTTCTCCAGAGATAAACAAATGAAAATTTGTGGATTAATTGAGATTGATCTTAAGAATAAGTATTGGTCTTAAGAATGAAGGATTTTTTTTTTCAAAGTCAAGAGTCTGTTTGATGTGATGACTGAACAGTATGCCAGAACTTTTCCATCACAACAAGGTACAATGGCCTCATTTCTGCATAAATATCCCCCTCCCCCACCATGTTCTCCTGTAGAAACTAAGAGAACACGACCAGTCTTTGTTCGTCATCCATTTGTGTTTCGCCCCTACAAGCTCACGGACATCCCCCTTCTTCTCCCTTTTCCCTTCTCCCCACCAGATCTGGGTGCAAGAGAAACTGCCGCTCGCCACTTCCCAGGACGTCGGCAACAGCTTGCAGGTGGTGCAGACCCTGCAGAAGAAGACCAACTCGCTCAACGCCGAGGTGGACGGCCACGTCCCGCGCCTCGAGGAAGTCATCGAGCGCGGCAAGGCGATGATCGAGCAGGGCCACCCCCAGTCAGAGTACATCCAGGTCAGCATCACGGAGCTGGAGGAGCACTTGACCATCCTCAAGTCGGCCATCACCGAGCGCAAGGAGAAGCTGGTCGACTCCACCAAGGCACAACAGGTGTGGAATCATTGCTTGCTTGCTTCTTTATTTATTTCTCTTTATCAGCAAACTAGTGCTAATGATTTGTGTTATTACACTAGTTAGTATTTAAACAGCAAATACAATCCACATCATTTGTGTGTGTGTGTGTGTGTCTGTGTCTGTGTCTGTGTGTGTGAGTGATTGTGCCAACATTTATTGATATGCTGTCACGGGTTTGTAAAAAGAAGTAAAAAGATTACTTCGGTGAAGTTTTGATGAAAGTATGTGTGTACTACCCACAGTTTTGATAATTCAGTTCCACATGTAAATTAATTGTTGCAAGCAAGGGGTATGAAAAAAAAATTGTGAATATGCATTGTACATTATTTGTCAAATTATTCCTTGTAGTTTCAGGCTGTGACCATCTTCCGCAAAGTTTCTTTTGTTCATTACTCGGGCACGTGTCCCCTTCATGTGTCCCAGATATGTGGAGACTTAGGTGAACTATCCAATGACTGCTTCAAATTGCTGTCAGACAGTGTTATTTTACCACCATTCTGTCATTCAAACTCTTGTGGGGCATTATGATATGTGACCCTCACCACCACTTTGTTCCCCTCCGACCTTCCCCCTCCGCCCTCCCATCCCCCCGACAGTACTACTTCAATGCTGCCGAGGCCGAGGCGTGGATGAGCGAGCAGGAGCTGTACATGATGGGGGAGGAGCGGGCCAAGGACGAGGCCAGCGCCCAGACCATGCTCAAGAAGCACGCCATCCTGGAGAGCGCCGTGGAGGACTACGCCGAGACCATCAACGAGCTGTCCCACGAGGCCAAGCAGCTCATCGACGAACAGCACCCGCAGAGGTATTGTGGCTTCTAAATATTTGCACGACTCTGTGTGTGTCACGTTCACATGCCTTACGGCTAGCCAACTTCGCATATTGTGGTGGTTGTTTTTTTATGGAAAGACAGAAAAAAATGAATGGGGCCATATTGAAAAAATGATTTGCAACCAGGCGATGCTGAGATCAAAATCAAGCAATATCGTGGGCCGATCAAACTTCGCATATTTTGCTCAAATGTACAATGGGGCACAAACCAGTCAATGTGCAGAAAATAATTGTTTTTTTCATCGACTCCACTGAAGTTCTAGAAGAGAACAAATTGACTAACCCCTCTCTAGCTGAAAAAGAAAAAACACTTTCCTGACTTTGAGGAGTTTGTGGAGCCTGGGCCCTCTCATGGACCTCTTTGACACATTTCACTTTTAGTTAAAATTTTCACCCTGTCTTCAGGATATTTATGAACTTTAGTTGCTGCAATATCCTTCTTAGGAACTATGTAAGAAATTAAGTACAACTACTTTAATCATGCATTGCCAATCACACATGATTTTCATGATAATCGACTAATTGATTTGAAATGTCTGCATTATGCTGGCATTTGTCAGTAAAAGAAGGTAGTTGACATTGTGTATCATACACATTTCATGATAGGTCATTGAGCATTTTCATCCCATAGAAGTTGTACTTGATTAATACTAGATAGTACATATAGGAATTCTTACAACACTGTCAAGAGTTTGTATAGGATGGATGCACCATTTTTTAGGTGTAGAAAGGCAGTATTTATACTATATGAATTCTACAAAAGATTAATATCCATATATTTTGTGTAACAGATGACAGAAATGTGTTTGTATCAAAGTGCTCGTTGTGTCATTAGTAAGTTTGGTTGAGATCACTAAAATGAGTCTAAATACTATCCATCGATCGCAGCGACCAAATCGCAATCCGTCAGTCGCAGATCGACAAGCTGTATGCCGGCCTGAAAGACCTGGCTGAGGAGAGGAGAGCCCGTCTGACAGAGACCACAAAACTCTTCGAGCTCAACCAAGAGGTCGACGACATCGAGCAATGGATAGCCGAGAGGGAGGTCGTAGCGGGCTCCCACGAACTCGGCCAGGACCTGGAGCATGTCACAGTAAGATGCTTAAAATTTGTACCGTCAGACTTGACTTTGCTGTCATTTTAGACGTCATCTTTTCAGCATTAGAGCCCAAGAGTTTTGCATTTGGGGCACTTAGTAAATCTGATGTGTAGTGATACAGAAGCTGATGATATTGATTATGCTGGTGAAACCTAGTGAAATCAGCTCCTGTGTCCTTTCCAATTATATCTTGTCTGAAGCTCTTGGAAGTATATATGCAGGAAATCCTTGGTCTAGACATGTAGAAATAAAGGCACACTTGTTTGGCTCTTGTTTGTTAGTTTCTTTGCTCCTGTTTGAAGCATGCAATTCCTTTATTTTCAAATCAGGCCATATATTAAACAATTTATTGTTGAATATCATTACAGATGCTGCAGCAACGATTTGCCGAATTTGCCCGCGACACACACAACATTGGCACAGAGAAGGTGGCTCACACCAACAGGACCTGCGACAAGCTCATCGAGGACGGACACGCAGATGCGGCGACCATCGCCGAATGGCGCGACCAAATCAACGAGGCATGGGCCGACCTGCGAGAACTCATCGAGACCAGGACGCAGGTTGGTTTGCATTTGAGACCCTCTCACAATCTGTCCATAATCTTTCCTGACGTTGCAGCCCAAGAGCATCCAGCAGAGTTTTCTGTGCTCCCATGCATACTTACATCTCTACACTGTCAATATTGTAAATTTAAACCATGGTCCTATTCTACTCTGCCAAGTCCTCATTTGCTGAAGCCATGTATGTAATTATCATATTTGAGAAAAATGCACTTTCAAGAGACAGATACTCTACAAGCTGCAAGATACAGTGGATTCTCAGAATATATCTCTTCAATTAGATACATTAAGAGAAAAAAAAATAAACTGAGGTTCTTGCATTCTCTTCAGCTACATTGCCACAGTTGGTGATTTTTACTGCACTGCAAGTTTTAATTTGTTTTGTAGGCTTAGATGAAAGCCTTGTGAGCCCTACAGTAATTTTCACACCATAGTTTTACAACATTCCGCTCTCAAGAGCAATGGAATGATTTTATGTAAACAGAAAAGGTCAGAAAAAATGTGTCATTGTAAAAAAATCATAATTTGCATTTGAATATTCTTTATGCGTGATGACTGATTTTTATTTTTCTCTTGCCTTCCCACCTTGTTTTCTCCAGATGTTGGCTGCCTCATACGAGCTGCACAAGTTCTTCTCCGATGCAAAGGACGTCCTAGAACACATCCAGGTATGGTGGTTGTTACTTTGTGTTGAGTTATTCATTGAATCAACTGTGGCGAATTGACCAACTTCCTTTTGCAAAGATGTTTGAATCCTGGAAAGTATTCAGGTGCTAGACTGTAGATAGCCATCAGAGAACACTGCATTGCGCAGTAACATGAGAGTGAAGTCTTTAAAACTTTTTTTATTGCAAGCTCCCTTCCTATGTCTTTCTCTACTTGGAGTGAGAAGGTCGTAATGACTAAACAAGAACGTAGGTCCTTTCTGTCATCTTTTTGCTTGATTGACACCATTCTACGACAAATGTCAAGCGAGAGGGATACAAAAAAGATGGCATTTCACAGAGGCACTGCCATTTGCCCTCAAAGCTGCACCAGTTCTCGATTAGAGGAGCACGGTCAGTGACGTCTCTGTCGGTCCTTCCTATCAAACAATGTTTCTCTGACTACCCAAATCCCAACTGTCCGTATGATATCAGAAACAATGTTTGTAATACCTCGTAAATGATTGTATGCATGACAAGTTTTGTTTTGTTGTCTGTCATTTGTTTGTTTGTCTGTCTGTTTGTGTCATTGCATCATCATCATCTCACGGCCATTTACCACGCCCCCTTCTTTGTCTGCGTCGTCGATTCGACAGGAGAAGCAGCAAGAGATGTCCGAAGAGCTGGGCAAGGACCAACAGTCGGTGGCCATCCTGCAACGCAAGCACGTCTCCTTCCAGAGCGACCTCAGCGCACTTGGAAGTCAGGTGAGACAGATTGGACGGACTTCCCTTTAAGTTCTCATCTGCCTGAAATGACATTCCTTCCAATCCTCTCCACACTTCGTATGGCAGGAGAGATGGGATATTTTGAATCATAAAAACACAAATTTTGAGTTGTCATCTTGAATCTGTCATGAATCATTGCAGTTTCTTTCCGTCACTGGCTCATAATCAAGTAGCAGATGACAACTGCAGCTGCCATGGCAACTGCTTATGCAACAGATACTCAGCTCTGAGCATCCTTGATGTTATTGCTGTGGTAGCAAGAATCATTTCAAGATAGTGCTGTATTCTTCTGCAGGAGAAATTAGTCCGTTGGTCAGGAGTGATACGGACATTATATTTGCACTGATTGCAGTCTCTGAATTTTTTTATTATGTCACTCTCCATGTTTTAAGAAAAAACAGAGTATATGCCAAAACGTTAAGAACATGCTTGCATTGTCATCCCTCTATAATAAAGACAAGATTTGAATTGATTTGAATTGATACTTGTACAGTCAAGAAGTTCTGTGACTCTCTGGTCACTCACAAGAGGGTAGTCAGGTATTGTGAAACACTTGATCTCTTCTCCACCCCAGGTCAAAGATGTGCAGGATGAAGCGGGCCGCCTGCGAGCTGCCTACGCCGGAGACAAGGCACGCGACATCGACAACCGCGAGAAGGAGGTCGTCGATGCCTGGAACGCCCTCAACGGCTCCATCCAGTTCCGCACGGTGCGACTGGACCAGACCGACGAACTGTTCCGGTTCCTCAACATGGTACGGGCGCTCATGATGTGGATGGACGACATTACGCTGCAGATCACCACCCAGGAGAAGGCCAGGTAAAAAAAAAAAGCATAGATAGGGGGAGCTTTATTTTCAACATTTTGTGATATAGCAATCTAGCCCTATAAACTCCCAACCAACTTTGGATATTGTTTTATCGTCACACTTACTTAGTCAAGAAATACCTTACAGAGGATCAACCCAGTGTTATACCGGTATGCAGGTGATTTCAGCTGGGTTCATTTGTTTTCATGTCCGTCTTGAATGTGGCAGGAATCGCAGCATTATTTTCAGTAGGTTTCAACAAAGTGTGTACACTATACTTGTGAGGCTTTAGCCCATTCCATGTATCAATATATAAGTAACTTGCAATCTGTAATATTGTTTTACTGTTCTGTTAAAGAACCATCAGATTAGCTTTACCATGAAAGCCATATGATCCCTACATATTCATGCATTTGCAAGATTCGATACATAATGGCTTCTACCTCACATGCAGAGCTACCACATTTCCCTGATTCTACAGGAGGCTCCGTGAAACTTATATGGTCTCTTGATGTTTTGACAGAAATGTTATAAAAGTCTTCCTAACTTTGGAGTTATATTTGCCCTGTGGAATGTATCTCAAACACAAATATCTCCCTGATTGCTCTTTAGAACACCCTTTTTTTGTCTCCAGGCATGTGTACGGAAGGAGAAACGAGAGAAGCACACGACAGCAATCATATTCTTCCGTGGTGCCAAGAATTGTCCATTATATGCATATTTTCTGATTTCCCCTCTTCACACCCCTAGGGACGTGTCCGGTGTCGAGCTCCTGATGAACGGCCACCAGAACCTCAAGGCCGAGATCGACACCCGGGACGACAGCTTCACCAACGTCTTCACCATGGGCAAGGACATGCTTGCCAGAGATCACTACGCATCCAAGGAGGTGAGTGTTCCCCTGACAAGGAATCATTCCCTTACGGCATTCTTGTGTTGTGTTGTGTGGTGTGGTGTGGTATGGTGCAGTCATTACCCATGACACGCCCACTTACATTTCTCTTGACCCCCTGATGACCAAATCAAGGCTCTGTCACATGCAATGACAGTTTGTTTTGCAGTTAGTTCTCTGTCTCCACTTGTACAAATGAAATAATTCTGAAAAATCAAAACTGTTCTTTATCAAACTATGAACAAGAGTACCTAAAGAGTACTTAAAGGAAATAGATGTAAGTGTGTGTATGCAGGCAAATACATCATGTCATACCTTAAGGTTCAAGTGGAAGAGACCATCATCATTAAGCAATGTGCTTCAGTGGGATAACGGCCGCTGGGTGAATGGTATTTTGTAATCGTCTCTTCTCAATGCTAATGGAATTTAGAGAAGGTAGTACAGTGAGAGTAGATCAGCATCTCTTTCTCTCCTGTGACTTGACAGTAGTTTTTTGAATGCCATTCTTGAAATCCTTAGCTGTGAAAGATGAACAGAAATGGAATTTAAGATAAGAATATAAAATCGGTTGTTGCCCTCGGCCATTTTTATCTCTTATTTGTTTGTGTGTGTGTGTGTATCTTGATGTGAAAGCATAGTTTTCTTCTAAACATAAACTTGTGATCTGATGCTAGTTTCTAGAATTTTCACATATCCATCAACATTTGTAGATATCTCTTTGAGCCTCCTGAATTTGATTTTGAAAAGAAGTTATCTGGAATGATAGAATAATGAATGATGAACAACAACAAACTCCTATAGGTCCATTCTCCTTTGAAATAGGATCTGAGCATGTCTTTACCCCTCCCCTTTACATCCTTGTCACAGATCCACGCCAAGCTGGTACAGGTTGGTACCAAGAGGCAAGAGATGATTGGTGAATGGGAACACAGATGGGAGTACCTCCAACTCAGTGAGTACCCTCCACCTCGCCTTGATCGTCTCCTATGAACAGTTCCTTATTTTAACTGTTGATGTCACATTTCATATTGTCACTGTTATGTTTCATGCCCAAAATATTGTTCTGTGCAAATATAGTGCACATTTATATTTTTTGTGTCTTTAAATTTCCACAATGTTATGTACATTTTCTCGATATTTGTATTTCATTCAAAATAATTTTGAATCATCACACTGGACAGAAAACATTGATAAATTGGCATACAAAAATATCCCAAGATCCTGTAGATAAGTGTACCTATGTAGGAATAATCCAATTCCATTTCCATTTGCATTTATTTCATTTTCAACAAAGAGTGGCTATATATAAAACATAGCCAAGAAAAGAACTAACAATATAGAAATACATACTGACATTGGTATTTACAGACCATAAGCACATAACCCCACCTTGATGTGACAGAACCCCTGAACAAGTGTACCATTAATTTAGTTATGCCCATTATGTTAGTGTCAGGAATGTACAGACTAAATGACACCTTTTCATGTTTTGTGTGCTCAGACTTGAACTGACCCAACCTGAAACATACAAGTGACATTAGATATATGCTGTAACCTAACCCAGTGAGCTTGTACCATAAAAAGTTCTGTTGAACTCACTGTTTTGCCTTCTTTTTTTCCCATTAGTTCTGGAGGTCTACCAGTTCGCTCGAGATGCTCACGTGGCTGAAGCGTGGCTGATCAGCCAAGAGCCGTACCTCAGGAGCGATGACTATGGAGTAAGTATTCAAACCCTTGCACTTTCTGTATCTCATTTTCTTAGACTACATGAGTATTTTGTAGATCATTGAGCTAGAATTTTGGCACTGATCAGTAATGCAGCACACGTCTGGATTATATAGTTGTAGAATAGGATGTGAGTTCTGTGTGTGTCTGTAGTATTGACAAGACATGTTTTTATTTGGGGGAGGGGGGTGATTGTAGATTCATGCCAAAACTATTCCTTGGATGCATGGAATTATTCATTTTCTAATAGCAGTCTTTGTTATCAAGGCATTTGTGTCAAACAAATCTTTTGAACTTCAACTGCAGTTCTGGCAGTTCTGGTGAAAAATATTTTAGAATTAGAATCATCTTTGACACTCACTTTTTTTTTTTTTAAGTTTTCTTGATACCAACAAATAAGAAAAAATGGGGAAAGTGATTATCAATCTTTTGACACAGGAAGACAAGAAACAGTTATAAATAATATGATGTGAACAAAATGTTCCTAGTCAGAATGCTCGACATTGTTGGAACTAAAGTTGAAGTCTCCATGAATGTGATACTTGGAAATACTAACCACAACCATACTATCTCTCTCTACCCTTCCTTGCTCTCTCAGAACTCACTTGATGAGGTGGAAAAACTGATCAAGAGGCACGAGGCCTTTGAGAAGGCCCTCTACTGCCAAGAAGAGAGATTCACTGCATTGGAGAAACTCACCACGGTAAGTCTAGTCACTCAAGTCTGTCCTGAGAGGTTATGAACTAGTAGGTACTGTAAACGTCGTGCTGAGCAGTTCAAAAACATATTCGCGAGTTGTTGAATTTGCGCTGCGCAATTGTCGGCATGCGGAGAAAATAGTGAAGATATTTTCGTGAGTTTTATAATTCTTGCTAGCCAGAAGTAGTGCGAAATACACGAAAACTAATGTACCGCGAAAATTTCTATGTTTACAGTATTAAAGAGCCTACTCATAGTACACCCTGTACAATTGCTCTGGGTATGCACAGAGCAAGGCGCTTGGCTTTTGCCCCTTGTTGTGGACAGAGCTCCTTGCTAGCATACTAGCAGTCAAGGAGTGCGGACACGCAGTACGCCCTATAAAATTGTTCTTTCAGTGCGCAGAGCAAAGTCTGCCAAAACTAAGAAGGGAACTTTTGCATCTCCTTGTGATCACATAAATTTTACATAGTCTGCCCCTCTTTAGGCAGTGAGTATATAACTTCCTTGAGTCTGTCTTGGTTTTAAGGGTGAGGTTAGCTTTTGTCAAAGACCCTCCCCCTGTCTAGATTTCACAAGAAACAAGCAGAGCGTTGTAATGGTAGATTTGTTGAGCCAACAGCAAGAGCCAAGACCCAGGGAGAGGAGCCTTTGGACTTCTGTCTGAATTTCTCAACTTACGCCTGTGAATAACTGAATTTTTCGACCAGCATTTGATAGCAACAATCACAGTCAATCAAGAGTCAGAACAAGCTCATGTGCATACATGGTGTGCACCGATGGCTGGAAGGCAAATTGAGCAGTTGCGATGGTCAAAGTGACCAACTGAATTTTTCAGTGACTAAATTGATCAGCAGGAATGATTTGTAGGTTAGGCTTTCTCCTAGTCATGAATGTTAATCGCAACCGTAGATCTCAAAAGGCCCTTGTGCAGACGCACTCAGCCTTGTCTCTCTCCAACTCTTTGCTCAAGATTCTCTGTGCTAAAAACAGTGTGAGGACCTTTGGAAAAGGCTAAGGGTAATGCTTGCTTGGCTTTAAGGGGTTAAACAAGGTTTATCATATCTCTGTTGTCAGTTTAGCCACTCGCCTGACATTTGATTCGACATTGAAATTGCTTCAATCAGTAGAATATTTGTCAGCCAGTCATGTTTCGCTCTCCGAATCTCTCCCATTTACACACACACGCAGTTTGAGCTGAGAGAGCTGAGGAAACGGCAGGACGAGGCGCGCCGGGCCGCCGGCGAGGACACCCCGCCCATGAAGGAGTCGCCGTCCCTCAAGCACAAGATCGTGGACCAGTTCATGGAGGAGGAGAAGGAGAAGGAACAGAGGGCAAAGGAGGAGGCAGAACAGGAGCAGCAGAGGGCCGAGCAGGAGGAGATCCGGTCAGTAGAGGGTGCCTGCCCATGGCCATCCTTTCTTTACCACCATACCACCATCTTGTTTCTTCTAGTCTAGTTGCTACCATCATAGCGATAGGAGTTGTCTACTCTTTTTTTTCTCACAAAATACTACAGTGACATCTCCCCCCCCCTATCATACCCCCTCCACTCCAAATTTTATCTATCTATTCATTTATTTTTTCTTACTTATCAAGCAAAAGGAAACACCTGAAACAAAATTAAACAAAAGCTGAACAAAAGTCTTATTTTAACATCCTAAATGTTATTCACCTTGTTGCTGCATTAATTGTTAAAGACCTTTGTGTCTTCATTACAGAGAAATTGCACCATTCTACTGCATGATAATTTCCTGCAATAACCTCACATTTTTCATATACTCCAACATGAAGTGGAATTATCTTGAATTATATTGTATTGCATTGCATTGTCCCCGTTTCAGGCAATCAGCAATGAAGATGGTAGAGGAGGTGCAGGATATTGTGAGCCAGGAGGTTGCTGGCGACGTCCAGCCCGCCACCACCGTGGACGGCGCTCAGGACCGCCCTTCGCCCGCAGCACCCGCCCCCGCCGCAGCTGCTGCCGCAACCGACGACGAGGGCATGAACGGAGAGGGAGAGCCCGCCCCAGGCACCGTTCCTGCTGGCGCCTATGGCACCAGCAGCAGTGATGTAGAGGGCTTCCTCATGCGCAAGCACCAGACTGAGCTGGGCAAGAGGGCGTCCAACAGGTGAAATACCACTTCATGATTAGGGAGCAGAGATGAAAATGAACTCTATTTCTCGCACAGTTTCAAAAGTCTGGGAAATTTATGCCATGGCACATTTTTCCTTCATTGGCATAGCATAGCGCAGGATTCCAGTACTTGGACTAACATATCATAAACTACACAGTACTTTGGTTTTGCCCTTGAATTTCATGTCATATAGTTATCACAATCAAATATTGTACTTGAGTTACTTTTTACAAACAAAAGTGAAGGAGCATGGATATGTTGAGTATATTGTTATAGGAGCTGAGCAATACAAATGTCCTTTATCATTATTATCATTATTGTAACCTGCTCCCGTCCCAACAGATCATGGAACCAAGTGTTCGTGGTGCTGCACACCCAGTCGATGTCCTTCTACAAGGACGGCAAGAACAAGCTGAAGGAGATCACCTTCAACAACGAGCATCCGCTCAACCTCAGCGGGGCCAACGTCGAGATGGCTGCCGACTACACAAAGAAGAAGCATGTCTTCAGACTCAAGTGAGTGGGCACACCTCTCTTGTGCCTCTTGTGTAACGACAGTCCTAGTTTCCCTTTGTTTTTCATTGTTGGATCAACGTCATAAAACAGTGCCACTGTCACATGTCTTGTATTTTTATTGTGTCATGTTTTTTTGTTGTTGTTGTTTGATATTGTTGCATTGGTCATAGGATTCAGTGTGCCAGTCAGTGTCATTTCTGTGATCAAATTTTCTTCATGGGATGATTTCTAAAATGAGATGTCACATAAATTTGTTGTCATCACCAAACTTGGGCCCTGTTGCTAGAAACTTTTATGTGATAATCAAATCTGTTTAATAGAGATATCATAATTCTCATGATAGAAATTCATCAAAATGTAAATGACAAGCCGTGATAAATGTGATTGTAAATCTCCCTGCAAATAAACTCCCCACTGTGTTAGATAATGCCCTAATCCCACTTATTGATTTTCATGTTACATTGCAGAATCTGTTTTCAGTGACTTGCAATGATTCTGTTCTAAAAAGTGAATGAAAATCAAACACAAATTGCAATCAGACCCGGGTCGCTTTCAGTGAAGGAACGCCATGATCAGACACAATGTGCGGGCAATAATTGCATTTGATGCGAAGTTGCGTTTAATTGCAAGTCAAATTTCTAGCAACAGGTAACTCGATGTACAAAATGCAATCAGACGTACTAAAACAGTACTTTCCCCATCTGTAACTCCCATCCTACGTTCCAGACTGGCTGACGGCTCAGAGTACCTCTTCCAGGCCAAGGATGAGGAGGACTTTAGCTACTGGATGGACAACCTCTCCCAGGCCATCGACAGCTCTGGCAAGGAGCTGAAGAAGGCCCACACCCTGCCCGCAGACTCGACCTCTCCCGGGGGCAAGAAGGCCAAGCGACAGGGCCTCTTTACCCTCAAACGGAAGTGAGAGCCTCAACCAGATCACCCCCAGGGGGAAAAAAACAAAGGGGAATGCATGTGAAGAGCAACCCCTCTCCCATCTCCCCATTGTATAGTCCCCCTTGAATCATGACATAATGTTGAAGTACTATTACTCGATATCAGAAATGATATAAATTTGCATTCGTCGTCTTTTTTCCTTTTCTTTTCTAAATTCGTATTTGGAAACTTTTGCAAAAAGTGGAGAAAAAAAATCAGGACCTGAAGAAAAAAAAAACAGAAACAAAAGGAAAAAGCCATCAAGCGACAAAGAATTCAGAATCTGTAAAACTTCTTGCGCTTACCTGCATTTCATTTGCACTTGTGCTTGAGAAAAAAAAAGAAATTGTGAGTTAGTGGCATTGTGGTGTATAACATGTATAAAGTGTAGTAGTTGTGCCATAGGGGGAGTGAGTCACACACGCACAGGGAAAAGGGTTTGTGTGAAAATGCGATGAGACTGTACATTAAGAGATTTGTTTTCGCTTGTAGTGCGTAGAGGGTTTGTGTACAATAGGCATGTTTGGCCCGTGACTCGGTGGCTTTCTATTGAGTATTAGTGTAGGGACTGGGAGAAGTGAGGGTAAAGTGAACACCAGTCCTTTTTATCCAAGGGTGTTTTGAAATATGCATGCGGCATTCCACATTGTAAACTTCGTATGCATAGAGTTTATCTAGTGATGGGGTTGGGAGGGGTACGCCTTCAATACCAAGGGAGGTAGAACTTGACGTGTGAAATTTGTGTGACGAAAGGCAGAAAGGCGATTCAATATATCATTGGACAGTAGACGTTCGGCCAATTAGAATCATGGCAAGCTAGTATTCTCTCATAGTCAAAATCTGTTGTATGTTGACTAGTCAACACGCAGATTTTTTTTCCATCATTTTGTATGGCATGTGTTTTAGACGAAGAAAAAGAAAAAAAAAGCAGAAATCAACCTGAGATTTGCGTCTGCCTGCTATTGAATTACCATCGGAGTAGGAGAGAGATGGAAAAAAAAAGAACTAAACTCTGTTGGATGGTAAATTGGAGTCAGTACTGCCTGTATGTTTGTTATTGTCCAGTACCCTACGACGCATACCTTGTACCTCCCAGAGGAGTACTATCGTGTCAATATACAAGACCTGATCTGTGTGTTTCTGCATTGTGTATTTAAATAGTCCCTACTCTTCTGTGTTGTAGCGCCCTCTTGGTGTAGCTAGGAAGAGGTGCGGAGGTAAATATTGATGTTAAAAGGGGGATTAATGAGAAGAAAAAAAAAGAGAGAAGATCTGCTAAGTGCGTACATTGGTGTCGTAGTGGTAGAAATGTTGAAATCTTTGATGAAATGGAGAATGTGTGTATAAATACTGTGTAATTATCTCTGGCAGTTGTTATTGATTAATAATGCTATTGTATCTTGATAGTTGTATATCTACAATTTGGCATGCATTACACGCACTTTACAGTGATGAACTGTATTTGTAGTTCTACTTACCTTACACAATAAGAGGAGGGGGAAAAAACATGTATGGATCTCAGATATTGTGGTGTGTCGTGATAAAAAGCATTTAAGGCAAAAAAGTAACTTAAATTAGCTTGGTCAGTAAAAGATTTGAGACTTCTTTTATTTGATTTGTTTACTGTTATTGGTGGACTTAATCAGCAATGCTTTGTAAAGAACTACAGCCATAGCTTACGAAAAATTAGCTTAAGTGTACATTTACAGACAACACTTTATCAGTGTTATATTGTCTTTTTTTTTTCTTCAAGCAGTATTTAGAAAAGCTTGCATTAAAAAAAAAAAAATGTATGTACATGTCTCTTTAGTGGTGTGACTTAACTGATATAAAAAATTGACTTTTCTATCATACCCTGTACTTATAGATAGTAGGCAGGCACATACCCATGCCTTGTCATTGGTTAGTTCCCAAGGGAAAAAGAAATAAATATACTTCAGACCTGCTACTTAAACTTTGATCTGGGCTTGACAGGTTGGTCAAACAAACACAGATCAACTCTTTTACAAGAAATAGCTGAAAAAGAAATGGGAAATAGGCTATACTACTTCTACTACTCTTGTCATACTTAAACCAAAAAAACAGACGTAAGAAAACTCCTGAAATAGCTGTTGTTAGTATGTGTATAGTTATCTCATTTAAATTTAATGATGTATTGTATTAAATAATCTATACTGCCCTGCCTATCTGTGACAAACTTCACATTCTTCTTTTTCATTTTTGTCTATGTAAGCTGTGTATTCTCTGTATTTCAAGAAAAAAAAGATGTTATTTTGTAGAGATCATCTATTTGCAAGTTCCATCATAGTGCTTCTTCTTTGCTATTAATTATGTCAGTTTCCTCAAAGTTGTATTCAGTCGGTAATTATGTCATTTCATCATGCCATGCATGTCCAGTAAATTGATGGGGGAAGTGGGTGAGATGGTGTTGGAATTACTTCACAATACTTCTATCTGTGTCAACAGCACACTTGTTCACACCAAAACAGCAGATGCGAGACGCTGGCACGATGTCACGGCCAAGCGTTGCGCAGTGACGTTACGTTACAATTCACAAGTGTGTTATCGCCTGCGTCGGGTTTAGCACCAAGGCGTGTGCCGCTAGTAATTGTATATCTTGGCATTGAAGTTTCCACGCTAATTTGTGTAATCGAATCGCCGGCTTTTCTGCGGGCCATCTCCTCACTGTTGTATCTGTCACTTTGTGTGGTATGATTTTAGGAGGGGGTATTCTGCCGCCCTCCCTGTGGACTATAGATTTATGTTTGTTAATTTTCTCTACCCTATTTTTTTCTTTTCTTCTTCAAAATGCATTCAAAATGCAGCTTACTCATTAATGTTACAGTCATTATTGATTTTCTAGCCAACTCACTTTATTCTCCCAGGGATCTTTGGCACAAGGCAAAAAAAAAAGAAGATTTTTTCAAGTTATTCTCTTTCACCTTGCATCAGGGGTAGACGCGATATTCAAAACAGAATCGTATTCCGCGTGTCTTAGAAGACACGATGATTCTAAGTTTGTCGAAGACGTAGGATTCCTTCAGATGTTGTGCAGTTAGATTACGTCTTGCTGTGTGTATTCGATATATGGTATTCAGAGTTGCGTATTCCATTTCTCCTCGTTCATATTTTTGCCCAGCGTCTAAGTTATTCACAGTTTCTGCCACGACAATTCGCATTCACTCGGTGTATTCTCTCTCGCCAAGTTATAAACAGGCTAGCCGTAACAAATACTGTATAGATCGATAGTGCCGTACCTGGGTGACGACGTAACCCAGATCACCACCTTTCTTTCTCCTCTTTGAATTCTAGCCCTTAATTTTGTATGTGTCACGTATTGCCAATAAATCCAAGTGAGAAAAAAAAAAGAAGTACACAAGGTTCCCATGTCAGTGCAGTCCTTCTTGAAGCAGTCTGTCAAACAGTGATATCTTTTTCTCTTCGCTCTTTTTTGTATTGATGACCAGTCACTATTTATTTTCATATATAATACGCAGAGATAACTTCCTCTCTCCCTCTCTGTATCATTCTCTCTGCATATGCAGCTAAACTAATCACTATGACCTTGTTCCACTTCAGTGTGTGTGAAAGAGCAGTGGTGTTTAATTTGGAGTTTACGTAAGCATCTGTAATGAGGAATTGACCAAACAAAACAGATTGACACAGAACCGAATTAGTCGGTAAATCTCAAAAAGATTCTCTCTCGCTTAAGATACAACTAATATAAATTGTTTGCATGAGAGAATGAACATGAAATTAACTTGCTTCTTGTGCAATACCGTAACACACCTTTGTGTTTCTGCCGCACAATCATTCCGACACGGCTTCATCATTCCTGTTGATGACAAGGTGTAGCCGTTTCTCTCGTCTCACATTTCTCTTGCATGGCAGTTCTCCTCCCATCTTGACAAGCAACATACTATTTGTGACCCTGCATCACAAAACCAACAAAAAATCGACAGGCATGGATTTTTATTTAAGAGCAGATTCCGAAAGAGCAGACTTGACGCTTTAAAATGATGTACAAATCAATTCGAACAGATTTTTTTCTTCACCATGTAAGTAGTGGAAAGAAAGTACACTCTCTGAAAAAGTGTTTACTGAGAGAAGAGGCTCTGAAGTATAGGGTCTATTCATCGAGCGCTTAATCTTACTGAGCCGTGCTCTGTGCAATGAATTGGGGGGAAAAAAAAACCAGGATGCAAAACTTCATAGCAACAGCAATGAAGAGGTTATCAGATTAAGCTGAAATTGATCTTGCTCCATCAACACATTCTACCCATGACTAATACTAACTTTAAAAGCAGTGGCCTTATCTTTTCAGAAGTTATTACATTTGAAAGTAAAGAGTGAGTAAAATATTTTTAAGAAATGAAAAGGGGACTCTCGGACACACCTAACCACACTATTCTTTAAAAAAGTGTTGTAGAAAAACCGTTCAAAACACAATTTCCAGTTCGTCTTATGATCCCAAACTTTAGAAAAACTGAGAAAAAGAATTGCTCTTTCAGAAAATATGAAAAACTCAAGATGATGGATTAGGTTGACCTGTTTCACCTATTGTGAGTTCTCACACAAAGTCAGTGCGTGCGACTTTTTCGTTGGTTTTGTGATGCACGGTCACTTTTACTTTTTGAAGGTTTCTATGGTGGTAGACTGTTTAGTGGTATATAGTTTCATGATCCACCATATATGTTTTTCATTGATGCGATTGTATTCCTGAAAAGGACCTTACTTTCACCCAAAGATGGTAAGAACATTTACCGAAACATTGTGATTGAGTCGGTACTTTTCAGGACCACACTTGCGTCAAAGAAGGGATACATGGTGTACGGTGAAACCACCCACCACTAAACAACACGCTTTATATACCTCATATATAGATTCCTCTCATCTGATTGGTTAAAAGTGGAGTCATAAAAATAGCTGTGCCCTATTTTTGATCAAAATGACGTCATGATCTCCGACACATCTGATACATTTGTAACAGGTGAAATACTGGTATCTGTAGTTGACATTGTGGTGTGGTTGGAATTTTTGTGGTGTTTAGGGGGCAGTTGTCACTTCACTACTTTCATCCTTGAAATGCATCGTTGTTCGTACCACACAGTCGACCTGATAGAGCCATACAACTTCACTCGACTGATTACACATAACACCAGCACAAACGAGTGCCACACTGACACATTTCAGACACACAATTCAATAACAATAGTGATTTAATTACAAAAACTTGAGAACAAAATGAAACTCAACAACTTCTAACCCTACATCATCTCTGGAGAAAAGAAAAAGAACAAATCCTCACAGCCACTGCTGTGAGATACTTCTGAGATAAATCAGTTCCGTAGAGGAACTGTGCAAATCACATTTCATATAATTATGCAAAACTACTACATTGTACTTGCAAACATACATCCTTCGAATGTGCAAGGTGTTCTATGTGAAGTTGAACTGAAAAAGAGTACGCTGTACTCGCAAGATCTTGTGGAATCGTGTTAGGAGTGAATTGGATTGACGTGTGCTGGTCAAGCGCCCTCTATGGCCGTGGTTAGTCAGTTGAGATACATTCATAACTCCTAATGATCTCTATAGGAAGTATCTGGATATCTCATTGCAGAGACTCTAACTCATCCGCTTGAGATTTAATTTCTCCCGCCCTGGCTCTGTGTCTCCCGCTTGAAATGATTTCTTACTTAGTGTCATCATATGTTGAAAAATAAGCCTGAGATAGCACGAGAAAGCATCTAGAGCCCTAGAGCTTCCAGGGCCCTTAGTATAAGCGGGCCCTGGACCTCAGCCACAAGGAACTTCGCGCTCATGTTGTGCGCTTCGTGCACATCAAGTTGCAGTCTCCCATTTGCTAGGGGTTTCAGGCGGGAGAATCTCCAGATCAGAAGGTGCTTGGGGTTGGAGTCTTTGTCATTGGTCCATTCATACTGTACGAACAATTGAAGCCATGCCCAACCATGTGAACACGTACATTCTATGTTGGCATGCACACATTTTTTAGCAGAGATTGTCACCAAGACCTCATGATGTTGTGAGCTTTGTACAAAGTGTATGAGCGATGTGCGAGGTAAGATGGCGGCACGGTGGCTTCAAAGCAATTGACCAATGAGATATCCAGATACTTCCTACGGAGATCAATGGTAACTCCGTACAGATGCCATGGCATTAAAGTCCCCTCTTGAGCACCAATAAGCTCAAGATGTGATGGAATGTGCACTACATAAATTCCCATTTTCCTATGGGCCACATTTCCTTTTTTTTTTCCTTTTTTTCCTTTTTTTTTTTTTTGGTGTCAAGGAGTTGAATCTAATTCAAAAGCCTATAAGTTTGCTCTCCATACCTTGCGACATAACACGTGGACAATATGCATGTGAACCAAATTCTTATTTACTCAGTCACACTTGATGGTCTGTTACGAGATTAAAAAACATGCAAAATTCATTTCACCCGGCTGAACGTGTGAAATTACGGGCACAAAAATTTTCTACTTTTACAGTAATTTGTGGTCCCATCGGGATGCTTACATGACAAGCAAAAAAAGACAAATTCAAATATATCTTCTGTTTTTTTGGAGGTCAGCCATGGTTTGAAAAGAGATCGAGGTCAGCCGTGGTTTGAAAAGAGATCGAGAGCAGCCATGGTTTGAAAAGAGAGCAAGCTTTGAGAGGAAGCAACATCTGTTCACACATTGGGACTTGACAGCCGCTTGATCACAGATATGAAGGCTTTCTTGTGACGGCCACATGTCTTCACAGACAGAATCACTCTTACAGTAATCAAGAAGGATTGGTATTTAAAACAAGTGATGCTGGATTCTGCACAGGAACTCAATGAGAAGACACTTGTCAGTGTCCAGTGATCACAAACTCTTTCTGCTACTATAACTATCTACTTTAATAATAAATTACTACCGTTCACTGATCTACAGTTTTACATAGACGTTCGTCAGAACACATTTCCTTCCGTGAGACAGCAACTGGGTCTCGGCGTAATTCTTATCTCACGGCACCGCGCATCTCCGTGTCATGCTCACCTGAATAAATAGTACGAGGATGATTCAAAAGAGAAGTAGGAACACCCTACAAGATGAATTTAAGGAGAAGATACAAACACGATGATTATGAAAATAACAATGCTGACAATCACTTGTCTTTTCCTTCTTTTCATGGCAAAAACTGGCAAAGTCTTCCAATGCAGGTCCCTTCATAAAGAGATTACAACATAACGATGTTGATTTTTAAAATGTGCAGAGCATGTGGAAAACGGATGAAGACGATCAATTCTCCACAGCAAGCAAAACCCATTGGTAACATGCACCTCTGTGATAAGGCAGCTCAACCAACAAGTAGGTAGTACTATAAACCAACAGCTATACCGGTGGAACAACATAATATGCCAGTGAAGTGCCTGCATAACCAACATGAAACAAAAAAATAATAGGAATAATTTCATGCACTCCACTTACTCACAACACAGTTTGTGAAAATTTGCTGGTACAAATAGAACTCTTGAAAAATACTTAGAAAGCTATACAAACAAGTTGCTCTTCAGCTACATGTGGCACACATGCATGTAGTCTCGAAAGACATCGTTTATTTGCTCTTTTCCTTTTAACTGAGATATATTCCTTCTTTCTCATATTTGATTCTTCAAAGAATAATGTGTGAATCTGTGTGTTGCATCATCATTTCTCGTAGTGCAGTGACCTGCCCATTCGCCATATTTCAAGCATTTCCAAGATCTTTCAGACTGGCATTACATGTTGCACCGAGGTTGAGAATGATTAGTTTACCCACACATAAATTTGAATGTATGGAACTGGGTGAATTATGTCCTGCCCTGATACAATGACAGTAAATGACATGTGAGTAAATCATTTAACATAGGAACATAATATCCCCTGGATGATAAGTTCAACTGTGAAATAGCACAATGAATGTCAGAACTGTTTGTTCCACAAATCCCACACAAAAGATATAAAATATCCTATGTACAAAACCTACATAGATTTAAAGTAGCAAAGTATAACTATGTACAAATAAGGACACTGATGTAAAAGGAAAAAAACAGAAACAAGAAACAAGATGGTACAGCCCAATGACTGGAAAAGAAAAGAAAAATATGAAACTATGATTTCCGTTCAAAACACACATATTTACATCTGCTCAAATCTTTGCCTATGAACTGCATCTCCTTTGCAAGCAACTCAAACCAGTCGCTGGAACATAAACCAAGAACAACCTTTTCTCTGCATATCAAAGTGTAACCAAACAAAGAAAAAAAAAATCCCCTGAAAATGTTTGATGTGTCTAGCCTTGGTTCTTGCTAGTACACAGTCTCCACGTTGCGCTGGTTAAGAATCAAACAAGAGTGGATTTGTTTCTATCTAATACACAGTGCACATTGCGGGTAAAAATCTCTCCTCCATGGTGATAATACAATTTGCCCACAGTATACAGCGAGAGCATAGGGGGACTGCTTGTGATATTGCTCAGTCTTGAGGTTGTGAGTTCAAAACCTGGCTGGTTTCAGAAGATAAAGTTTCAATTCAACACTCGAGCTGATGAAGACCATTTCAGCATTCATCTCCTTCACATCCAAGTGCAATTAAATGCCAAACTACCAGACTCTGTCGATACAGGATGTCACTGTCCAAATTGGAGCAAATGGGGACCTGGATTGCCTAATTTTGTCACAGCCCAAATAACGGGCAAGCAAGCGTGGAGATGGTGCGCACAGACTGTGCAGAAAAGAAGCAACTGTGCATCCATTCGTGTCAGGAGGTGGCAATGACAATCACAAAGTATTCTATTGTAAGACAAACATGACAATCACAAAGTATTCTATAGTAAGACAAAGTGATTCAATTTGATTGAAAAAAAAAAAGAAGCTCCTAGCATTTCTCTTATTTGTGATGTTACTTGCTTGGAATAGCCCACTGAAGACTAGTCCCACAAATGCTCAGCCAGGTGTGTTGGGAAATGTATGTTAAGGCAAAATCAGCTCATCTGCAACAGGTTAAGACTGCAACTACCTTCACTGAAAAAAAGAAAAAGAAAAGGTATTTCACAATCATCCAGACAGACTGCACTGCTCATCCTTTCTGCACAGTTTAAGACTTTTGTCATTCAAATGATTCTATCGTTTCAGGGACCTGCCCGGGGCAGGGGCTTTTCCCAAAGTGAATGCAAATTTCTTCTGGAAACGTGTTGAATGAAACAGATGTCTCAAAACTCTGTGGATGTGCACATCAACATCTATTCTGGGTAGAATCAAATCTCCTCATAAAACAGACCCCTCCCCACCCCCCCCCCCAAAAAAAAAAAAAAAAAAAAAAAAAAAAATCAGCAGAACTCAGACTTAGTTGACAAAATAGAGTGAAAAGGGCCATACCATGGACTAAAGATAACTACAGTAACTTGTTTGGACAAGTACAGTCAGCTCTGAACACATAAATGAAGTTTCAAAGTTATATGTGGTCTATCAACTTAATGTAGACTGTAGGTATACCTTCATTTTGCTATTTCCGCACACACAACTACTTTGGTAGTACCTCATCACTATGAATGATCTCTACAAAATACACTTATCTCATTTAAAGCATGTAAAAACACATTCAAGTGTATCCCAACTGGGCATAAATTTGGCCTTTTAAGTTGGTTTCCTCACACAGATCTTAGATATTTCTAGTATACAAAAATCATTGCATCTCCTGATTGTTTGACATCTATTTCCTTCTTCTGCCTGGTGCATGCTTGTGCATCATCCTTTGATGGATAATTACCCAACACCAGTGCTGTATATAGAGAGAGTCTGGCCAATCTGGTTTTCAGCTTAATAAACTCTGATTGGTCAATAGCTAGTCCCGTGATCAGCAGCTGCCCTGTCGTTACCCAACACCACATGCACCATGCAGTGGTTATTGGTAATCCCCATACAAAAACAATGCCCGTTTGTGTGTGAACACACACGCGTGACTGCACTCTTGCTTGGTAAGACCTCTGTGCTTAGTAACAACATGGCGCCCATTGTTGCAATTGGCCAGACACTCTCTCTATACAGGACTGCCCAATGCATTAGGAAACTGTGCCAGGGATAAATGGACGCGTGGGTTGTTGTTTTTCCTCTTGTACAAAGTTTGAGAAAAATTAGGTACAAATATTCCAGGTTTTTTTGCCTCATCAATATTACTAATGCAGCATAGGAAATATTAGAATTGCAAATAATTGGTTCTTGACGAAACCAACCTTTCTCAACAGTGAACCTGTACTTGGGCAAACTCCGAAATCATATGATCGTCTTTATCTGAGTATCTAGATTGCAGATATAATATTATCATGAATACTCTTTTGTCTAGATGTATGTATATAAATATGGAAAAGGATAATACAAGTAATCTATTTTTGTTGATAAAATAGGGCCAAGGGTACTGCAGCCAGGCAGAAACTCTGTGGTTACTGGGGCGACGGCTCACGCTGGTTACCTCCAACCAGCTGGGGCGGGTGGCCCGACAGTGGGCCCATGATGGGGGGACGTGAGCGGGCCAGGGGTCCCGAGGCAGTGGGCACGTTGGGCCTGATGAGGGGCGGCGGTTGGTGGAGAGCGCTGCGTGGATGCAGAAACCTGAAGAAGATGGGAGAAGGGTACCAGAACTGATTGTAATGTTACATAATGCTGATTTCTGGACCAAATGAAAATAATATGTTTTCATTGTCGAGGGGCTTAACATATGAGCTGCCAAGATGACAGCTAAAATGATACTGCTTACTCCATATGCCATACATTTAGCAAGTCTATTTTTTTTGCGAATCGGGACTTCACAACGATTTCGCGAGCGGTTAAATTTGCGATCGTGGAGCTCTGGAGTGCAGTACTAAATGGAGAAATGTATGCGAGCACGTCACATTCATATCAGGATCAGAGTCAATATTTCTTGCGTGTCTTTACATTGGCAAATAGCACATAACTCGCAAATTTCACAGAAATAAATATCTTGCAAAATATTCAGGGTGCACAGTATGCTTCATCGATTTAACTTTTAACCATGCTGAGCATAATCAAGCACACAGTAAATGGGATAAACATCCTCCTGTAAGAAGCATTCATGTCCTATGATGACATTGGAAGGCTCTTGTGACGGGGGAAGGGGGAAGGGGACTAAATGGTGACAGTATACAAATATTGCACATCAGTGAGGGTATTAGTAAGACTTAGCCACACGAGGTACCTTTGGACCAGTCTAACACACCCGAGGCAATGGCTAAGGGTGTTTGAAGTGTTTCAAAGGTACCTGGTGTGGGTAATCATACTAATGCTCAAAGTGCTTTATGAAATGATGAAGTTGATTTTTGTTATTTGATGACATTCCGCCGCATGTCAGCCATTTTCGCAAGCAAAAGAACAATGTCATTGCGCACGTTTATGTACGTCTACCACGCATCATGGTGTGAAAGTGCTAATTACTGGTCAGTATACTTTGCTAGTAACAAGTTATAAGAAAAATTACATACTTGGCAAAATATGTAGGTGATCGTGTGTAATGTATGCACACTACAGCAGGTTAGTCACATTTGCTCATTTACAGTAGTAACGAAGGCCCTCCATCGCATGAAAAAAGCACTCCCACAAGCCGACCATTAAAGCACCCAAAGAACCTTATATCATGGACTGAGCATCTGAGTTATTCTGTGTCCATCTAACATCATGCACACGCTTTCAATCAATCATTTAATTAGGATCTGCTCCATCATTTTATAACAGCTATTGTTGGCCAACTCTGTGAGAATCACAGGCTTCTGCTTCTGACTTTACCTAGGCTGCTGAGTCTGCAGAGGCGGAGGTTTCTGGGAGGCCGGAGTCTGTGTGGGTGCAGGCGCTGGGGCGGCAGTCGGCCTCAGCAGAGGGGGCGGGGCACTTGAGATGACGGGGACGGCCAGTGGGGTAGACACGGCCGGCGAGGTGGCAGAACTGCTGCTTGTCGTCTGTGGAGTGGGACATAAATTTGAGTCAGACTGGAAGACGCAGATGGGCAGGGGGGAAAGATGTGAAGTCAACTGAGAAAATGCTGATGTCAACTCATCGGTATTTGCCATCATTTGAGAGAAGACAAAGGGTAGTATGATATAATATCTGTCCTTTAGACCTTGCTGCTTGCTCTCACAATTTCAACACAGCATTATATGATTTATGTGCACAACACCTCTGAGGCGGCAGAGGTGTTGCATAAAACGAATAGTGCACTGTATTTACTCATGCAATGGAACAAGATTACGCATTCAAGCCTCTTTGAATATAGCACCTCGTCCTTCACCTTGTGTGAAATCTTAATCCATTGTACTTGTGACCATTCCCTGTATGTATCATGATAAGCAACATCCTCACTCGCCATCCTCACTCGCTGCCCCCTTCCCCACCCTCTTTCCTTACCTCCATGGGCTCCCCTCTGGCCTTCCTCTCGGCCTCATACTCCTCCAGCACCTGGTCCAGGTTGAAGCGCCGCCGGAACGTCACCAGGAAGGTGCGGCACTGCGCTGCATTCTTGTTGCCGATCACATCGGCTACTGCCTGGAAGTCCTGCCCGTACTTGCGAAAGGCTGCACGAGACGTGCAGAGGGTGAACGTGAGAGAAGTACACTCGAGTGAAGGTGTCTATGAAAAAGGCAGTTTGGGTTGTTGTTTTTTCAAGTGTAGGTGAGGTGGGTGAGGTTACAGATTGTCCTTCAGACAACAAAATCTCACATCTGAATTGGCTTACATTCAAAAACTTCCTCACTCAATTACGGATATCAAAAATACTGATTTGAGTTTTAGAATAATTAAGTAATCCAGCCAAACGTCTCTACATTATATGACATTGCCATTGATGTTATTATGCAAAGACGTTGCAAAAATTATTTTTTTTTTTTTTGTTGCTCTCCTTATAGTTTTGAAATTCTGAAATTTTTGAAGCACAAAGTCTTGTCACCCCAGGGACGGCATGTAACTATGGACTCAAAACCACTAAACTTAGAGCAAAACGACAGACTGCATTTACCAAGCATCACTTCCATTACTGTAGGAGAATGCAAATGCTTCAATTCCTTTGGGGTTTTAAAGAGAACATAGAAACAAAGCAAGTAAGCTGAAGACTTGGCACAGAGTAAGAACGAGGAAAGACGCAGATATGTATATATATATGTATATATATATATATATATATATATATATATATATATATGATTCATTGTCTGAAATTCTGAAATTTTTGAAGCACAAAGTCTTGTCACCCCAGGGACGGCATGTAACTATGGACTCAAAACCACTAAACTTAGAGCAAAACGACAGACTGCATTTACCAAGCATCACTTCCATTACTGTAGGAGAATGCAAATGCTTCAATTCCTTTGGGGTTTTAAAGAGAACATAGAAACAAAGCAAGTAAGCTGAAGACTTGGCACAGAGTAAGAACGAGGAAAGACGCAGATATGTATATATATATGTATATATATATGTATATATATATATATATATATATATATATATATATATATATATATATATATATATATATATATATATATGATTCATTGTCTGAAATTCTGAAATTTTTGAAGCACAAAGTCTTGTCACCCCAGGGACGGCATGTAACTATGGACTCAAAACCACTAAACTTAGAGCAAAACGACAGACTGCATTTATCAAGCATCACTTCCATCACTGTAGGAGAATGCAAATGCTTCAATTCCTTTGGGGTTTTAAAGAGAACATAGAAACAAAGCAAGTAAGCTGAAGACTTGGCACAGAGTAAGAACGAGGAAAGATGCAGAGATATATATATGATTCATTGTCGGTGCATTTTGTCCACGAGTATCATACAATCCCAGTAGAGTGCTACAATTGGCACGTTCATTACTTCATTGATCACTGTTCAACAAGAATTGTTCAGGCACATAACTGTTCAACCCAGCTTGTTGTGCACGAAAAGGGCATCGCCTCTTGCGTTTGCTGCTTCCTACCTTGCACTGCCAGCAGCTGCTCATCATTGGTCCAGCTGGACTTGTTACGCTGGGCCGGATCCTGGGGCCTCAGGGTGTCAATGTCCAGTAGCTTCTCTTTCTGCTGGCTCAACATCTGCTTGTTGCCTTGAAGCTGCCGAAAAATGGAAGGCCATAAACGAGAAGAGATTATTGGTGATTGTGACTATTGCTGACGCTATCCTTTCATGATTTATCTGCTCCAATATAAAAACACTCCCAGGAAGATTCTGCTCTGTCATGCATAATTTCCAAGGAGCTACAACAATTCTTTTTGATGACAAAAACATAGGCCCTATCTAATTTAAAGTCACACAAGCCTCGGTGACACATATATGTACATGAAAACTTTTTGTCACCAAAGGTTATATACTGATCACTTTTCTTTTTCATCAAGGAGAGAGACATTTAGCCGTTTTGTCGACAGGTGAAATGCAGTGTTTGTGATACTTCTATCACCACTAGGTAAATCAGAAATGGAAATTGGTTGAAACATTGCATTTACATGACAATGAAGTAGAAATTATATACACCTATGTATAATAATAGAGTCATTCTTAATTGGCTTAAGGTGCTCCTTACTGTTCAAGAGTAATAGGTTCTGTTTTTTTCAAACAAAATCTCAACATTTGTGAGTTTGCAAATAATCTCCTCACCTGTCGCTTCAAGTTGACTATGTCCGTGTCCAGGGCCTTGAAGATGGCATCTGCCTGGGCCGTTGCCATGGCGAGCAGGTCCTCCTTGTCCACGTACATCCCCTTGGGAGGCTTCTTCTTCATCCTCATGGGGTGGTGGCGGTGGTGCGTCTGAATCTCATTCCTAACCGGACCAACGTGTGTGCGCATCACACCCGTTCGCCTGCCATGAAAAATACATAAAGTTAACTCAGGTATGTTCTAATATGCCACTGGTGGTCATACACATACACTGTGGCTTGGATGTTTATGTCTAATCTGAGGACCCACACAGCGGAAATGTTAGCGAGCAACTTGGTACCATTATCATTTTAAACTTGGTAGTATTATCCTGGCAATATTGGTTTCACAAATTCAATGCATCTTCTAATGTCCAGATGAGCATTGATCATTTCTTAACATATTTTAGCATGAACAGCTGTCAAATGAACCTATGCAAGAACATTTTGAATGCACACACACACCAGTCCATACTGTATGTGAATTTTCTCTCCTTTTCCATCTTTCACATGAGCAACGAAATATTGCTTCACCGGAGGGGCTGCATACTGTATACGCCATATATTTCGCAAGTGTAAATTTTCGCGAATCGGGAATTCCCAACGATTTCGCGAGTGGTTAAATTCGCGATCGTGGAGTCCTGTACTGAACGAAGAATAGAGTCGATATTTTCGCGTGTCTTTAATTTCGCGAATAGCACCCGACTCGCGAAATTCGTGAAAATAAAAACCTCGCGAAATATTCGGCATATACAGTAATTTCCTTTCAAACTAGAAATGTCGCTACAGCGACTGGTTATACCCCCGCCAAACATTTCATAAGCTTTGGTCAAAACATTTGATAAGCTTTGGTCAAAAAACTGAGGAAGTAGTTAAATCCGCAAGATCTTTCCTTGATCTTCTGCCATTAATATGCCGTTACCATGGCAACGTACTTTCGGGTACTGTCGAAAAATGCGTCTTGCACATCTACAACCAAAGGCACACATCTGTACCAAGTTTCATGGAAATTGGGCAAAAACTGAGGAAGTAGTTTGCAACACAAAATTTTCCATCATTTTGGCTCATAATATGTGAGCTGTTACCATGGCAACATACTTTTTGTCACTGTCAAGAAATGTGTCATGCTGACCTATATCCTAAGACAAACATTCAATATGAATTCCATGAGAATTGGAAGAACACTGATGAAGCAGTTTTGCCATGAAGCATTTTGCCCTATATTTTACCAATAACATGCCGTTACCATGGCAACGCACTTTTTGCCACTGCGGAAATATGTGTCTTGCACATTAACATATTCAGATGAACATCTGTACCTAATTTCATAAAAATTGATCAAAAACTGTGGGAGGAGTTCGCGACGCAAGATTTGTACCCATTTTTGCCCATAATATGCCGTTACCATGGCAACGTACTTTTGGGTACTGTCAAAAAATACGTCTTGCACATCTACAACCCAAGGCACACATCTGTGCCAAGTTTTATGGGAATCGGTTGAAAACTGAGGAAGTAGTTCGCGACGCAAGATTTGCAACGGACCGACCGCCCGACCGACCACCGACCGACCGCCCGCCCGACCGACCGCCCGACCGACCGCCCGACCGACCGACCGCCCGACCGACCGTCCGCTGATTCCTATATACCCCCTTCAAACTTCGTTTGGCGGGGGTAAAATGATCGATAAGCAGTTTGATGGTAAGAATGACAGCAGATGGAAGCACACACTGTCAAATTCAGACATACTGACGAAATGCAATGAAATTTATAGCATTATTCATACATGTCCTCACCAGAGAAGTGACCAGATGTCAGACAATCCGAACAGTTCCTTTGCTTCTCCAGATGGGCAGAATTTTTCTTCCCACTCAAAATTTATATTACTGTTCACACAGAGGTGGCATAATATTTAATTTCTCCTTCCCCACTCACTGCTAGTTTAGGGATGACAAAGATGCCATCAAAATACATACCTCCAGTAGCTGTAGCACGCGTTGCACAATTGTCCTTTGGGCGTAGTATGCAGCTGGGTAACAGAACTTGCACAATTCCCGCAGACATTCTTCCCCAATGTCCCATCCTTCATGGAAAACATCAAATGAAAAAAAAAAAAAAAAAGAGGCACAATAGTCACTATAATGCGCTGAAACCACCTCAGGTGCTTGTACCAATAAATGATAGTCCCCTGATACCTTAAGCCTTGTTGGCTTAAAATTGAGCAGAATCGGTTCCCGGAAATGGGCATGTTTCCACAAAGTTTGTCCCCTTTTATAGGTGCCTGGAGAGCAGAATATGCAATACCTCTGCTCAATGTCATAACAACATCTCTAAATCCTGAAAATAGTAAGTCACACTTGTAGAAAGTTTTAATACTCATAAAATATATTGGCAGCTTCTCCTAGAGGGTCAGTGCACCCATCCAGAGTCGGTCGCGAGTGAGTGTACGATCCAGCATATCCTGAGCCGATGCCCAAATGCAAGGCTTGGACTGTAATATTGCATGTATGATGGATATTGCAAAGTGCATTTCTCATAACAAAATGAGTGTTCAGTGGCAATATGAAGTGAATGTGTAGGTTGTGCAGGTACGACATGCTTGCGTGTAAAGTAAGTCAACAGAGAAAACGAGTGGTCGGGGGGGGGGGGGGGGGGAGCTAACTTGAGACTGAAGCCAGCATTTGCAATGGTAGAAAAAGGACGCAATTGCCTGATCATGTCTTGTCCATGTGGCACAATTCAGAAGTTTGTTATAAGAGAATTTTGCAGGAAAACTGTAACATGTGACCATAAATGACCCTTGACCTTTCCTCATGACCTCAGACAGCATCATAACATGGAGAACCCAAGTGTCTATCAGACCAAGGTAAGGATCACAACTCACAAAGGTTACTTATCTCAACAGATTCTGGTAGGCAGACTTTAAACATTTTAGATGAACAACAGATAGCGAATGACAAATGAGTGCCATATGTATCTTTAAGTCACGCCTCCACTTTCAGGGGGCAAGACCATTAAGAAAAAAAAGACCCCCCCCCAAAAAAAAAACAAAACAAAACAAAAAAAAACAAAAAAAAAACAAAAAAAAAAAAAACAGGGAGATAAATGGGTAACCAAAATACTGGATTTCCAGTATGGGAAGAAAAGAAAGCACAAACACACAGGCAGCCATGGAGTTGCTGGAGGAAGCTAACGATAGCTGAATCTCACAAAACAGGAGACAGACAGTACTCTTAGCACAATGCTATATAAAGAGAAAGAACCAAATCATGATTAAATCAGTTTAAAGGGATGGTATAGTTTTGGATGAGATGGGGATTCAGGTTTTAAAATTTTGTGAGATAATTAAAAACCACTTTAAGGAAATATCAAAGAGCATACAATTCTGAGAACAATCGAATCGGTTTTGAAATGACTGAGATATCCTAAATCAAAGAGGTCCTACTAAAATGTAGGACCCACCTTTTATTAGGACCACTTTGTTTTGCTTTGTTTTTGGATATCTCAGCCATTTCAAAAACTGATTTTCATCAAATAAACTTTGAATTCCTCTTAGAATGAAATGCTCTTTAATATTTCATATAATTGGTTTCTAATTATCTCACAAAGAGTAAAACCCAAATTTCCATCTCAACCGAAGCTATACCATCCCTTTAATGACTGCTTAGCACTCTAACGGCTGGTCTTACCTTAGTCCCCTCTGCCTTGTCAGTGTCCATATTCTCTGTTTGCTCCTCTTCCTGTGTCTCTTCTTCACCACTATGGGGGGGGGGGGGGGTGAGGGGGAGGGCATATTGAGGAAGAAGAAAGTTCAGTCGAAGGGGGAGGGGAGGGGAGAGGGATGGGGATGGAGAAGGGGAGGGGGAGGGAGAGCGGGAGGGGAGGGGATATTGAGGAAGAAGAGGAAAATTCAGTTGGAAGGGGAGGGGGAGGGGATATTGAGGAAGAAGAGGAAAGTTCAGTCGGAGGGGGAGGGGAGGGGGAGGGGATATTGACGACGAAGAGGAAAATTCAGTCGGAGGGGGAGGGGAGGGGGAGGGGATATTGAGGAAGAATAGGAAAGTTCAGTCAGAGAGGGAGGGTAGGGGGATGGGCAGGGGGAGGGGAGGGGGAGGGGGTGTTGAGGAAGAAGATGAAAGTTCAGTCAGTATCAGTACTCATCTGACAATGTACACATTAGCATGCTACATCACCCATAAACAATTTATACTAGATAATTTCAGTTCTTTTATTGGCTAGACTGGGATTTGCTTTTCAAAACTCAATTTCTCATAGGCATCTCCTACAATAACTTGGTGTACGATGTCCATTATGATGCTATACAAGCAATTCAGAAGTCACAAAATGGAAATTCTTGAATGGCAGAGTATGGTTTGCTACGGCAGATTAATGAATCTTCACAGTTAAGTGCTCGCACATGACATACCATTTTGGCATAAACTTCAATTCTCAAGAGAATTAAGTGACAGATGCCATGTTATTCAATCAAATGCACGCTTAGCAAGTAGTCACCGTGGCGAGTGGGCCACGATAGAACTTGTGTTTTGACTTTACCTCATCCTTCCAGTAAACATTTAAAGGGGAATTCCAGGGCAGTTAAAAGTTTGTCTGCCAAGCAAGGAGTAACATTTTCTTTGCACAACGATGAAAATTTGATCAAAATCAGATGAAAAATACAGAAGTTAACTGAATTTTTTTAGTTTTGTTAATTTTTTTCCTGAGACAGTTCTTGAATAGTAAATATGAATATGCTAATAGTGAAGCGATGATGTCATCCCCTCACGACTTGCCATGTAGTTTACATAAAATGTTTTAAATTTCCAGTTTTTCATTCAAATGCAAATATCAATTCCTGATATACATGACTGATCACTATTTTGAAGTTATTAAACAAGGAATAACATTATTGTTTACACTTTAATGATGGAAAATTTGATTTTCATCATTATTTTGTACACAATAAATGAACAATTGTGAGGTGACGACATCATTAGTTCACACATTTGCATATTCATATCAACTGTATGAGAATTACTTGGCAGAAATTAGCGATACTTCACAATTTCATAATTTACCTCACTTTTATCCAATTTGTTGATCAATTTTTCACTATTTTACTTATAGGATTTTACTCTTCTTTTATGACATAAGCTTATAACTGGCCTGGAATTCCCCTTTAAGTCCTTTGAAAGTGACTTTGGACATGGTAAATGAATATTCATGGAGTACAACCAACCTGCCATCTTTTTTCACAGTCTCACTGGTGGTAGGCTTGCCAATCTTTTTGTCCATGAGACTGGTTCGTGTCCTCGTCTTCTTCCACTGGTAGTAGTACTTCACGAGGCTGCTGATGGATTTGTCAGGTAGCTGCAGGAGTACAGTATTAAGATTTTATAGAATGGGTAGCGAGAATCCTGCGATCTGATTGGTCGAGAGCTATGTGTTCATTTTTACTGGCCGCACGCTGAGTCACAGTGGTAAACATGTTATCGCGCACTTAGCAAGAGTACGCGTACTTGTAACAAAGGTTCGCGCACTAAAGCAAGCGTTCGCGCACTCAGCTTGGCCATGCATCCAGTAAAAACTTATGCATGGCTGGCCATGCATCCAGTAAAATCGGTAAGTACGGGTATGCATGCCCTTTACGGAATGCCAAAAGGAAATGCATCCAGTAATTTTGTCATCGGGTGACACGATAGAAAACTGGGTTTTTGACAAGAAAATTACCCATTCTATAAATCAAATGACGCACATGTCTTTTCGTGCGTCAGTCAGAATATAGTGTGCATGCGGTAACTATGGAATTTAGCCTAAACCCACTCGGCTTCGCCTCGTGGGTTAAGCATTCCATAGTTACCTTATGCACACTATTCCGACTGACGCACTCAGACCTGTGCGTCATTTGTATAATAACAGATTCTGTCATGCCCAGGGAATCAACTATGACATCAAATTTATAAGCACAGCTTACACTTATTGTCTCTCTCCACTGTGATTTGAACCATCTGGGCAGGTAACATTCATACAGATGTTCTAAATATCTTCACATATAATGCCCTTATTTGATCTGTGTCCCTGACAAGGGTCACATGACATAAATACCCACAAATCATGAAGCTGCATGAGTTTGACAGATCATCTTCACAGATACATTTCTCATAATATTTTTCTGGGATCATACCATAATAAACTAGGTTTCATACATGACTTGGTAAGCAAAGTAATATCAAAATACAACAAACTAAAACAAATCAAGTTCCAAGTAGTTGACCTGGGGGGTGTTTCATCAATGTTTGTCAGCACTGACAACTGTCAGCGCTGACCAATTTCAACAAAATCCTTGTTTTTGATTGGCTGAGATGCTCTGGTCACTGACTGTTACTATGGTGATTCAAGTTGTCAGCGCTGACAAACGTTGATGAAACACCCCCCAGAATGCCTCTGCTTCTTACATAATCACTACACATGCCATACAAATGTCTTGCCCTTCACTTCAATTTTGATGAAAATTATTAATCTTGACCACTGACCACAGATTAACTTTTAACCCTTTCTGCACAATGTTTTTCTATCCATTACCTAAAATACAACTATCACTGGACTCATTCATGAAATGGAATTTCCTTGACCTTGGACCGTTCACCCAGTCATTTTAAGCGACTAGCATTTTATTGGTATAGTTCCTTGTCTGATAATATTACCATTTACATTCCTAGATTTCAGCAAGAAAATTATATTTTGAACCATTGAAGCATTGTGATCGACCCTTGAACTAGTACAACCTCAATTTACTTCTAACCTGTTATTCCTACCCTTCCTAACAACTTATGTTACTACTGGGCATTCTTAGATGAAGTTATGGCTAAAAATGGCAATTTTAGCCCAATGTGAGATCTGAAATTTGAGATAATTTGGCCAAACTCTACTGAGCCTATCTACACCTCATGTTGCATACCTGGGCCAGACACTACCGAAATCCACTGAACTGTTTTCTTAAATCACAATAACAAAATCTAGGTATGATGGACAGACTGACTATTCGTAAAACACATAGCCTCTGGCCCCCCATAAAAACATGCACACATTCAACACAACAAACAATAATACAAGCTGTGTAAAGTTACATTTTTTTCACTATCAGCCTAACATTTAGCTTTCATGCATAAACTGATGTCAAAGTGAGTGATGTAGATGTTAAGTCAAACTAAAAATGTTGACATTTCCACTCAATCAATGTAGGCTTCATAAGCATGATAGCTTACAGAGATTTTGTTTTCATTTTCTCGAATCGTACTAGTATTTTGCAATGCGCATCAGCCTTGTCCGAGAATTGCACTCACCATCTGGCGGATGCGGTGGAAACTCTTGCCATGGAAGCTGAACGCCTGCTCAAACAGGACCCGGTCCTCCACCGTCCACTCGTCCGGGAATGGTGTGAAGTTGGGCAGGTCAGCTAGGGATTTCTCCACGCTGTGCTTGTGCCAGAACAGCATGCCCAGGGCCTGCTCGGTGTTGTAGCCAAACTTCTCTTTCGCCACATTGATGTACTCATCCACTGGTGTGGTATATAATATGAATACATTTGTTAATTTTTTTCTTTTTTTCAGAGCTCTGTCAATGCAACATCAAGGTTTGTTTGTTTGTTTGTTTGGTATTGGTTTTTTTTTTAAACTGATTACTTTATAAATCATATACCAGTGCAATTGTACTAAATAATTCAAATGCATAACACTTCACAAATCAGGTCTTGAAGAAAAATTTTGAGAGTGGTTGAATTCAAGATCAAGAGACACAAAAACGGATTTATAAAAAATGTTGCCTTTTTAAAAGAAAAGTCAGAATTTCCTACATTGGAGATGATGTACATTGCTTGTAATATCATTTGGTCTCACTTTATACTGGTCTGTGATTGATCATAATGCAATCACAAGACTAATGCAGCAAGGATCAAAACTGTTAAATTGTCTGTACAGTGACATCACGTCAGATATTAAATACAAGAGTACATGTATAATTCCAGAATTTGAGCGGCTGCTGATGTGGCTAAAATGAAATGATGTGAATTTATGTAGACCATGGAATATACGGGTGCCGTTCGTTATTCCGAAGGTTCGTTATTCCAAAGGTTCGTTAATCTGAAACACACAAATTCCCTATACCTAGAGGTTCATTATTCCGAAAATGAAAAAGGGTTCGTTACTCTGAACATTTGTGGCATTATTCCGAAGGATCGTTAATCCGAAAATGAAATAGGGTTCGCTATTCCAAAGGCTCGTTTATCCGAAAATGAAATAGGGTTCGTTATTCTGAAGGTTCGTTAATCCGAAAATGAAATAGGGTCCGTAACTAACCTTCGGAGTAACGAGCTTTGATTCATTTTCGGATTGACGAACCTTCGGAATAACAAACATTATTTCATTTTCGGATTAATGAACCTTCGGAATAACAAACCTTACCACATTTTCGGATTAACGAACCTTCGGAATAACAAATCTTTGGACTGCCTTTTCTGTTGTAATATTTTAACACTCGACAGTCCCTTGGGAGTTGTACACTGTCCCCTCGAGACAATATTTCCCTCACTGCTGTGCACTTCGGGAGAATATAATCTCACTGGGGAAAATACAACTCTGGCAGGGATGTCACATGCTGTATTACACATCTAAAGAGGCAATATCAGTACAGCGTCTTATGTGATCATCAGCTGACTGACAAAATTACTGGCTTCAAATATAAAACACATTGATGCAAAAATACAAGTAGCATACATGTGCAGTATTTGCAATAAATGAATTACCAGTACTGACTTTCATTTTTTTTTTTTTTGTGAGGGGGGAGGGTAGTTGTGGGTTCATATGACGGTCATAATGAAAGATTCATGTGAATTTAGAAATGTACATGATTGATTTCAAGCCATTCTTGCTCAATTGTTTTTAAGCCCACATGTGGTAATGCTACTAAACCATTTATAGCATTTTCCTTTTTGAAGTATGATACAGCATAATATCCTGTAAATCATGCATTAACACCTGTGAGGAGGAAGAATTGTAGAAACTTAAAGACACAAAATTGACACAGTAGTTTCAATAAACAAAATGGATATGTAATATTGATATTATTACTAATTTACTCATCTCTGCTTTGGAAGCTGTAGTACAGTACATACACTGACATGTAAACAGATTTGTAGTTTTGTATGGTGTAGTTTGCATGGGGGGGGGGAATCCTCTTTTTGTAATCTTATACTGTATAAGCTGTTATTTTCGCGAATTAGAGGGTCACAGACATTTTCGCAAGATATTGTTTTCACGAATTGACTCCAACGCTATCTTAATGCATTGTTATCCTAGTGCATGGTGACATTTTCGCGTGTTGTTAAATTCGCGATCCAACTGTGATTCGCGAAATTCGCAAAAATTAAACCTTCGCGAAAATAACCGCTTATACAGTACTACATATCAAATCCATCACTGTAAATTTCACTAAAACACTTTCATAACTGACAGGTAACTGTTTTGCCACAAATATTGTGGTGTAATAATCTATTACATCTGATGGGCTCACAACACTACCAAAACTGTGTACAAAATGTGCATCGGCCAGACAACACACATTAACATGTACAATACAGTTTTGTACCCTCTGTCAACAGTCGTACCCTTCATTAAAGTTGTAAATTATATGTTTTGAAATTCTCATACAGCCATATTTTTATGACTTAAAAAAATACTTAGCTCATGTTTAAATGTCATTTTCAACTGAGTTTTTGCTTGTGTGACAGAAAAATGATCATTGTAATTTCTAAAGTGTGACATCCCGGTCTTTGGCAAGATTTTGTTGTTTCTATTGAATGAGTTTAAAATCTCAATCAGATCAAGAACATACACATACAGTAATGCACAGGGAAAAAATAAAATCTTATTACTTAACACTAACTGGGCCTTGAATGGATGTACACAATGTCATGTAATTTAATATATCTACAAATTACTTTTTTTTTTACTTTCACAGTAGGCCTAATTATAGGATGCTACCCTCAGCAACTGTTATGATATCATTCTATTAAAAATCATTTAACATTTTAGAGTATTTTACAATGTACAAGGAATATGACTGCAAACATGGGACAACATTCTTTCTGAGCAAAAGAAGAGTTAATCTGAACAATTTCACTCTATTGGGCATGACTTCACTTCTTGTGTTTGATCTCCTTGATATAATGGACACACATTATAAATGAAATTTTGCACAGTTCCTCGCAGCACAATTGCTACACCAGTGACATTTTGCAAACTGAAGCAGTGTGTCAGAGGCAATTAGCATTGCTTTGCGGTGCCAGGAAAGTTATTCCCTGCTCTTTATATGAACATGGCAATTCAGTTCTAACACCCGTATTGTGATCTGGACCATAACAATTCTAAAATGTGCAGATAACCAGGTGTTCAGGCAGAACCTGTGTGAATGCATGAGTACTTCATCCAAACACGTCTCTCAGGAGGTTAAAAAAAAAAGATTAAAAAAAAAAAGGAAAAATGTGAGAGCAAAAGAGGTGATTCAGAATGCATGGTGTAATAAAGTCTGCGCCCTATTTAAGCATGAGACAAAATCCCAGAATAGCACAACGACACTCACGTTTCGGGTCTGGAATATCTCCGTTTGGCGTCCATACTAGGAGAGCCTCTGGTCTGCTATCCCCACGTCTTCCCACAGGAACATCTAAAAGACAGAAGGGGTACAAAAAAAGATGTGGATTTGTTTTATGACACAGGGTCAAATCATTTATGCAATGGCTGTAGGTCCTTCATGATGATATAAGTTCATAGCAATACATGATATACATGTACACACATTTGAATTAACTTGCACAGTTAAGCGACATATAGATATTCACATCAATGTCAAAACATGACACATGCATTAAGTGTGTATGTATACATGTATGTGTGTATGTATGTATGTATACATGTATGCATATTACCAATATATTTTATGTTGGTGGTTATTAACATATTTCAGTGCATGACAATACACTGACATACAATTGTATTTCACAGAAATTACAATAATATGTGGAATTAATTTTGTTCCATAGAGATCTAGTAAAGGGGTGGTGTAGAAAATTTGAATTGACAAATGTAACTTTCATCTTTCATTTGTAACTGCCACACCTTTTTTTTTTTGGGGGGGGGGGGTATTAGTTACAAAATGGTTTGTAATGACTGTCATGGCTTAATCCTTTTCTAAACTTGTTTTCAAGCATAAAATCTGAAGAATTAATTAAAAACCATTGCTGGAGACAAACAATGCTTTCATGATGACTAACAGTTCATAGAGTAAATAACTTGCAAGAGTTGCAATTTTGGGGTGCTGCATGGCTCTGATTGCATCTTTGGGGTTATTTTTATCACATTGTGTCATCATATTGTGGGGCTTTCAATAACACATTTTGGAACTTGATCTCTCAACAATTGTACAGATCACAAGTGAATACCTTAAAGGAAACCAAAACCCAATGAGAAATGGGGACTGAGTGAATAAAGCAACATTAGTAGAACACATCAGTGAAAGTTTGAGGAATATTGGACAATTGATGCAAAAGTTATGAATTTTTTAAGTTTTGGTGTTGGAACCGCCGGATGATGAGACTACACGTGTACTTGAGATTATGACATCATGTGTGGACAACAATTATAAGGAAAATATAAAGATAATTCAACATGCTTTCACTTTTCTAGCATAATGAAAGAGCACTTGACTAACCGCTTTCAGAAAGCAGGGGGAATAATTACTACCCTTAACATACATGTATGTCAGTATCAAGTTGATGGAATGTGTAATTTTCATGAAAAGTAAATTTTTGTGGAGTTCCCTTTATATTTTCTTTATATTGTCCACACATGACATCAAAACCTCCAGTAGTCTCCTCATCCAGCGGTTCCATCACCAAAACTTTAAAATTCATAATTTTTGCATCGATTGTCCGATTTTCCTCAAACTTTTACTGATGTGTTCTACTAAATTGCTGCTTTCACTCAATCCATATTTCTCTTTGGGTTTTGGTTTCCTTTAACATAAGAACAGCTGAAGTCATATTTCGCTATCATCTTTGTAGACCCCTTGCAAATTAAGATGACTGTTTTACATTTCAACTTATATATTATAATACTCCCATAACTGAAAATAATTAAAACATTCTAGGGACATAATTTGTTGGAATTTTCTAGGCAATGCATCCCTTTTCAAGAGAAAAGATAAGCCATTTCTCACATTGCATACAAAATAAACAATGCATAATTTACATATGGGATGCAATATTGTCATGTGTTCTCAATTTCACGAATATTGGTCAACTAGCAAAATTCATGAGCTGCATAATATGTTGTACATGGCAGTCCTATGCATGCAACAGGAAATCTCTGCAACTGTTGTAAACGCATCTCTGCATAGTATGTTTGCAAAAATGTAGAGCCTGTAATTAATTTGGACGTGAAGTCTTTCATGAGCACTACAGTACAATTATTAACTGACCCTCATCATCTTTCGCCTAACAAATGCAGTGTTGTAGAAAGAAAAAAAAAGGAAGGTAGATAATTTCACTGGTTGCATATGATTTCATGTACAGTTTGTAAATTGCAAATAGCCCAATGGTTATTGGTTAATGGTTCAATATTGTAATTTTTATGTTTTTATCGTAACCTGAATGTATTTCAGCCTCTATCTGGGCTGCTATTTTCAGTCAGTAAACCACAGCAACTCAATTCAAGTCAATGCTACATAAGTGCATCAATTGTTATGTGATGACTTCACATTGCATGCACCGTGAAGTTTAGATCTATCTCCTTGACCTATACTGTATGTCTCACAACCTGCACTGGATTTAGCCCAAACAGTATTGTTGCATGTTCTAGCTCAACAGTTTTCACATAAAATGGAGAGAAAGGAATGAAATAGAAGCAATGTCATGGTTCTGTGACCATGACGATTATTCTAAGAGGTTGACTGAAAGCCTTGCACAATAACACTTAGACAGAAGATGGATAATAGCTTTCATTAATATTATTAATAGTGTCCTCTTACATTCTACAATACTTTGTAGCTTTGCTGATCTGCTCCTTGAAAACTACTGATTTTAATCACATGATGGCTCTCTCTTTTTGGCAATACTAAAACTATTACAGTCAAACCCGTCTTAGTGGCCGGGTGCTGTTTGTTATTCCGAAGGTTCGCTATTCCGAAGGTTCGTTATTCCGAAGGGTCGTTAATCCGAAACACGCAATATCCCTATACCTAGAGGTTCGTTAATCCGAAAATGAAAAAGGGTTCGTTAATCCGAAAATTTGTGTCGTTATTCCGAAGGTTCGCTATTCCAAAGATTGGTTACTCCGAAAATGAAATTCGGAACAATGAACCTTCGGAATAACGAATCTTAGGAGTAAAGAGCCTTCGGAATAACGAACCTTCAGAATAACGAGCTGTAACCTTAGTGGCCACCTGTCTATAGAGGCCACCTGCTCATACAATAGCAGCCACTGAACAATCCCCCACACGAAATTGCTGTATCATAGACCCTTTATACAGTGGTCACCTGGCTAATGCGACCAGCGGCCACTCATTTTGTACTATCCCATGGTGAATATCTGACTGTTTATAGCAGCCACACAAAAAAAAATTAGCTGAACCATTATATCAGCCATGAATATGATGGCTTTTAGGTTCATGGTGTGAATTCTACTGACACCTAGCTCAGTCACAATCACACAGACATGATTGACAAACGCAGCTCTTTGCTGTTAAATGACGTCTTACCACTAACTTGACTAGATCTAGGCTTCATTAATGCCACCCTAAGTAGATGCTAAAAAGGCGAAGACAGCTCCTAAAAACATGTTCTCTCAGAATTTTACCAAATTGCCAACTAAATAGTGACTAAAATCCTTTTAAATATGGACAATGGGATAGAGGTTGTACTTGTCTGGGTATTGTTTGTTGTTTACATCAGCTTACCACATTATCGATCCCCTCAAACTAACTCATGAACCCCATTCATGCCAAACCAGTATGAACTAGTTCCTCAAGTTTGAAATATCATTTTGAAGACTTACAAAAATTCTAGAAGAAAAGACTTCATGAATTTAACAATATTTCATACCTAAATATATTTCATCAATTTAGTAACACCTTTATTTTATCTTCAAAAAGGTTCTGAGATACCAAATTTTTCATTTAAGTGATCGAAACTGTCGCACCCTGAGACGAACAATGTCAGTGTATGCACTTTCAGCCAATCTTTACACACCAGCTGCTTGTCTTCCGATACAATACAAGTGTTAAAATTCAAAATGGCCACCGACCTGTCTATACTGGTCACCTGTCTATAGGGGTCACCTGTTTACAGTGGCCACTTCTGACATTTCCTTTGGGTGGCCACTATAGACAGGTTTGACAGTATTCATCCCTTCAAATGTTTAACCCATTTCAATCATGTCAGTTGTGCAAAGCCAAAGATGGCTACTGAGGTACTCCTGTAATAAAACTGATTTCTGTGACTTACATCATGACAGTTTGCAGAAGAGGTAAAAAAACAACAACAGCAACACCTGCACAAAGTAGCAATCTACACTGATGTAGGTTTTAGGTGCAAGAGATTCCTTGCATCTAACTATAGGTCCTATAGCAATGATAATCAACAATGGGGACAAGAGGTAGGGATATATCCATTCACCTGCACAAACCTACGTACATGTCCACTGTACCTATTAACACAAAAGTCATTGTTGCATGTTCATACATAGGGTGTGTGCATTCAGGCATGCTGATTAACAGCCATCAAGACTGATTCAAGTTTCAAAACACGGTCACTTATGTCGGCCATAAGGGTGCACGTCACGAGACCGACACCCATGAGTCATACAGCCCATGAGTCATAAGGCCCATGAGTTATACAGCCCACAAGTTATACTGCTTACGAGTCATACAGCCCATGAGTTCGACACTACAATTGTAAGCAAACAAGGCCCACGAGACCGACACATTAAGCCCCGTGTTGTATCTTTCGAACTCGTGGGCTGTTTTTACTTGCTAGTGTCGAACTCATGGGCTGTATGACTCATGGACCTGTTTTCAATGTCGAACTCATGGGCTGTATGACTCGTGGGTGTCGGTCTCATGGGATGACCCCGGCCATAAGGGGGGAAGGGGGTGCAAAATCTAAATCTGAAAATATGATTCAATGCGTTATGCAATGAATCAGGTGCACTGCTCTGTCAGTGCATAAATCAACTATTGTTAGGCATACCAGTACTGAAGCCCCCCAGTTATAGCTGATTATTATCCATACAGAGGATTTTTGGAGCCCGAATACAAGTGTTATTTTGTCGACGCACCTCATAACCTCCAACCCACTTAGAAAGTTTGTTGAACTCGACCAATATTTTTTTGCCGAGGCGACCGATATTTAAAATATTGGACAGCAAGAGGGGGATTCCCCAAAGTTTTTATAAACTGCACCGTGATTGGCTGAGATATATACGAGATGACCTGAAATATGAAGTAAAAACGTCTCTGATTGGTCAATCACGAATTAACTAAAATATCGTTTTTTCTAAAATTCCGTGTTTATACAAACAAATTTCATATATCAATTAGTTGAAATTGTTTTGCATACAATTTTTCAAAATATCACTTTCATACCAGGAAATTAAATTTAGGTTTGATGAAAACAAGTTGCATTTTTTTGTGCAGGCCGGCGACGATTGATCAGCTCAGCGCTACTGCTAGATAGCCCGCGCGCGATATGTAGCCGGCCGGCCGCTGCCGCTTGCATTGTACATGCATAATGTGTTATTACTAAGTACATTAGGCCATAGAACTACAGTACTACTGAAGTAAATCTTTCACGATCTACGGTAGATGTGACGTGAATTGTGTCTCAGATCTCGGATACAAGAACATCTAATTCTGGTCTAAATTAGCTATTGATAGATCTCGGCCTAACAGTAACATGACGACTACCATGGATACATATAGATCACTGTTTTATCAGGGAATGAAGTAGATTAACTTGCACTGAAGAGTGTACCGGTACCATACCCCATGTCAAGATCAAGTACAGTAGGAGACCATACAGCACTCGGAGACAGAAAGGGTAAGTGAAAATATTCTTTGCTAAAATCCTCTGTAGGATAATAATGATAATATTGGATGTCCTATTTTCGATTAATACAAGGAAATATTGGACTCGCTAAGCAAAATATTGGACTCGTCTTCGACTCGTCCAATATTTGTGCATAGCTCGTCCAATATTTCCTTGTATTAATCTCAAGGCCATCCAATATTATATAAATATTGTATGAACATAAAAAGCAGCACCAAAACCAAATAGGTCTATAGCACTAGGCCTACTAACTGAACAAGTTAAAAATCATTAGTCCTTTCCTGTCTCCCTACACAAACACATGCACTAGTACAAATATGTTTGCTAGTTTATTCTTTCTATATAATGTGTGATTAAGAGGAAGAAAATAAGCTGCAAATATACAAATATTGCAACACTGTGCATTTCATTTTGCTGAGAGCAAAGAGCTGATCAATCACAACTCAAAAAGATAGGTTAAATGTCATATTCAAGTAATTTGCTTCAATTTAAGCACAAGATGAAATTTCATTTTGTTGAGTGTCAAAGAGTTGATGTAACTACTCTACTCACAAAAAAGGTAGCAATTCTGTTTCAGATAATGGCAGAAATTCATTTTGTGTCATAATATTGTCATGTAGTAGTACTGTGCCACTTTGAGTGTCAGACTTTTTTTAGAGAAAAGTCAAAAATTCTTAGTGTAATCATTAAAGCATTATAATTCCTGTGGTGCCAAATTGATTTGCTTAACTTGTCATGGAGGGTGCGGCATATTTGTGTTTGTAAATTACTAGCACGGAGAATTCCGGGGGAGAATTGCCACGTTCGCATCTACTTGCCGTTATCATTGTCTATGCCTGTCGAGTTCACCAGATTGTACTGTATGCATGAACGCTTCCTCTGTGCAGGAAATTCCCCACACATCCCACTTTCTCTCATCTTCCCTATCTATAGATCATATTCAACCACTGTTGTTCATCCATTTAAATGTATTATGTGTCTAGTAACTGCAGGAATAACAATTTGGCAATGGCTAAATACACAATGGGCACAAGAACAGCCAAGTTTATGAAATGTTTGGCTTACTGGTACTTCCTCTATCATCATGTCTTGAGTATAAAAAGAATTTTTTAAAAAAATCTTCAGCAACAGCAGGTGTTTTTCTTAACAAGGCCACAGTTTACAAAGAATGTGATATCTTAAACTTAAAAAAAACCAACATGAAAACAACAACAACAAACAACCATTCTAACTGGTTTTCATGCCTTTGATGTCAAAAAATAAATTTGAAAAACCTATTGTTTACATTCTTCTTGAACATTGATGCTTTTTTCATTACTCTTGCAGTGACTTAAATTACAAAGCAATTCACATTTTTGTTGCTTTTTTTTCGTACACATCACAAGCTGTAGTATTTTCATCCTACACTGTACAGTGACTGAGCAGAAACTTGTCTGATTGTCCGATTTTCCTCAAACTCTCACTGATGTGTTCTATAAGTATATTGCTGCAATCACTTAAAGGAACTGTACAGTACTGGTTGAGGTGAGGATTCGAGTTTATAACATTCCTAAGTGAGATAATGAGAAACCTCTTATGACATATGAAAGAGCACGTAATTTTGAAAAGGATTCAATGTTTATTTGATGAAAATTGGTTTTCAAATGGCTGAGATATAAAAAAAAAATGAAAATAATAAAAGGCGACAGTCCACGTCTTTTATTAGGATCTCTTTGTTTCCCCTTGTTTTTGGATATCTCAGCCATTTTAAAACCAATTTTAATCATTTAATAAACATTTGATTCCCCTTAGAATTGCATGCTCTTTGACATCTCATAGAGTGGTTTCTGAATATCTCGCAAAACGTTAAAAGCTAAATCCTCACATCGCCCAAAACTGTACAGTCCCTTTAATCCTCATACTAAATGTGGAACAAAGATCTCTAGCTTTTGTATTTTGAAACACATTTGAAGGCAAATACACGAGAAAAAACCAAATTCTCTGTCAGTTTCTCATCTGCCTATGATGACTACAAGTAGTAATACAATTTTGCCACCTGCACAGAACCTATAAAAACAAATAATAATAACATATAAAAAAAAAAAATAAAGAATCTGATCCTTGCAAGTAAGGTTTGACAGAGTGATTGATTGATTGATTGATTGATTGATTGATTGATTGATTGATTGATTGATTAAAAGGTCTTTATTCAAAAAATCTAAGTGGGCGACTAAAAGTCAAATTACACAGATATTTACAGAATATCATAACCATAATAGCTACAAAGAAAACATCACATTCAAACATACCATTTACACAATTAATATGATTTTAACAATACAAATTACAGTAAAACAATGTTGTGTCATATAATACTAGTAGAGACAAATCCAAATAAGTCTTGAAAATGGCAAAATTTCAGACCACTCCGTGGGGCAACCATTGCAAGGTGCATGCGCACAAATCAATGCTGCATTGATATTAATTCCATGCTTGTTTGCTTGAAATAGCGCAGCCAAAAATTACTTAAAAGTCCTGTTTACCTTTGGGAGGAGTGATTCAAAAAGATTTTCAAGATATCACTTTTGATGCATGTGTAAGCCAGTTGTATCAAAAAACCCTACCATATTTAATGTTTTGCGATGAAGCCTAAAATATGAAGAGATATCACTATTTTTCTCATTAAACCATAACTGTAGACGGTTTAGTCTGGAAACATTTTTATTATAGCTATTGTTCACATTTCGTATATTAAACAATTTACTTAACATCAATTATACTGGTTCAAATTTTTACATTGGTTGATTCTATCCCTAACTCACATTTTAGAACTATTTTCAAGCACTACTGCTGGGTTTTTGTTTCATCTGTGGTAAATTATGCCTTTGTGTGCTTTGATTGCCGATTTGGCACAGAAAACCCGACAGCATTGTACACACTGCCTATAGTCCCTGGCACACTAAGGGTTAATTGATCACTGGGCTTGTAAACTCTTCAAATACCTGCTTGTTTATAACTTTGGAAAAGTGTGTATAACATGTGCTCATTTGTGTAATTTTCTTTCTTTTTTTTTTAATACCTTTGCCTTTTGAATTTATTTATTTATTCATTTATTTGCTTAGTAGGTCCTGCCACTGTAAAGTGGAAATATTTGTGCATCACCATAAACAGAAAGTAGTGTGAACATAAAAGCATGCAAATATATGTTTTTCTTATTTTTTTTAATACAATGTATGTACCACTATTTTATCTTATGATTCGACAGAATTAAAAACCACGCAAAATTAATCTTCCCAGCACGACATATAAAATTATTCTTGTGAAATTTTCAACTTTTACGGTAATGTCCTCATTAGATAATGTAACAAATATAGTGATATACACTGAGAAATTTTTCTAATCAAGAAAAAAAAAATCATATGAGATGAATAGGGACCTATGAAGTGGTCCTGTATGCCTACAGCCTACCTTTATATTTTTTATTGGTGATTAAATGGTTATTTACAGCAATAATTCACAGCATCCTTTAATTCTCATAGGTGTTAGATTTTATTTCACAACTACCGGTACCGAGGTAGTGGAACTATCACCAGTGGTGGATCCAGAGGGGGGCGCACCGGGCACGCGCCCACTCTTTATTTTTTGTTAAAAGAAATAAAAGGACAAAAAAGGGGGGGGCATGCGCCCTCCTTTAATTTTGGAAAGGCACCTCCCCTTTACAAAATTTTTGGATCCGCCCCTGATCACTGCATGTAAAAAAAAAAAAAAAAAAAAAATGTGGATCTTCTGAGTTGCTCTTAAAATGACTAGCAGCTAGTTTCTATATGTTTGTCACTCGGCCCAAACAAGTAATAAATGACAACTTTGCATACGTGTGTGTGTGTGTGTGTGTTAGTTATGTGTGCTCTATGTATATTACAAACGATAATATATGAAAACAATTTTTCAGGATCACTGCTATGAATTTGAACTAGTTTGCTGGCCACATACATTTAGTCCAACTCACAATTACCAGCAGGGCCTATGTGGAAGGATGCTGCAGAGGCTAAAATAATTGCAATAATCTGCTTGTAGGTTTGCATAGATATCACCTATGAACAATTAAGAAATTTAACTCATGCCACGCAGAGGACAAACATCAACACAATTTCTCTTCTCTGATCAAAACATGCCAGTGTTTCAATATGATGCCCAGGCATTTGATGTAGAATATTAATTAATAAATGCAAAATATCTAAATTTTACTTTGCGATAACAAATATATAGGAGTCCGTCCCCCGATACGCCGGGTACTAGTAAGCTTTTACCATTCGCCTTGTATTTAATCTTCGCCGAGACACACACACGGGGGTTTTTGCAAATTAAACCATGTATAGAGCTATTAAATTCAGCATATTACGATTTCTCCAAAGTTGATAACACATGACTATTAATTCTCATCATATTGCTCATTACTGCACCGAAGACAAAGACTGATAGTATTAACCACTTCAAGTAATATAAATGAAGAAATACGTAGTCGCATTCTCATAATTCATCCTGCAATCGGTTTTGGTTGTGATCGATCAAAATATTCTGTCGAACTTACCCGGTTGAATGTCGGGAATGACCGCTTGATACTCGGCTCCAACACGCATTCCAGGTTCTGTGAAGAAAATTGGAGCAGAAATTAATACGAGTATCACAGCCTGATCACAAATTCACAAAAGTGGAGTTGTTGCAGATTTATCTTTATTTATCAAGCAGCTTACCATTTTCATCTTCCCCCGAGCTACTTGTCCCGCTCTCCTCAGATGGGTGTCCATTCGAGTTGGCTCCCCCGGAATTGGATCCATTGGAACGATGATTATGTTCGGAATTGCTGTTTCTCTCTACCACCACCATTATGGGACAGGATTCCGTTGACTAAGTATTATGGCGCACAACTATGAGAAAAATTGTCGCTAAAATGATATATGTGGACAGAAATTTGATGATCGGGAACGGTGGATATCCAGTCCCGAACGGCTGCTGTCTTTGTCTACACACACATACGGCATAATACACATACACCGTATACCGGTAGTTTTGTGCGTTTCACATGAATATGTGCGCGTGTGTAGTACTGATACGTGTGTAGACCATTGAAGCAGAACATAGAGAGTTGTGTGTGCGTGTGTGCACGTATCATAACCAAACCGAACGCGGTACGCGGCGCGGTACCGTAGTGAACGTGTATTGATGATGAGAATAGGCAAGATAATTTTTGTGTGTTGTGCAAGTGTGTGTGTGTGATGCGAGTACGACGAAGGGCTGGTGTACACAAACGCACTCGTGTACAGACCACCGCAAAGGCAGGGCTAGCTTACCCCACTAACACAGTCAAATATCACTCCGCTCTTTCAATTTCGAACATAAATCACATTTTATTGACGCAAACATGAATTTTCCGTGCTATAAGTAGTCAAACTTATTCCTTGTTCAACCTCATGGTGGAAAATTACCACTGATATATCTTATGAATTTTACAAATTAACGTGGCGGACGAACATTAGGTGGTTAACAACATCGTGAAGTTGCCTTGTCAATGATAAAATACATAGCGTGTGCCCATACCATGTAAAATAATCAAATCAGTTTTTCAGTGGAACAAACATTAAAATGTATGCGTTGACAACACTAGCATGTAAAGGCTGAGCTAATCCATACCCCGAATCCCAATTTGGTATTGTAATGATACAGAATCAGAAAAAGTTTCGTTTCGTTCTCTCACACCCGAGGATTGCAGAGTGTGGGCACCCCCGTATTCTATTCATTTGCGGTTTGTGGTGGACGGTCGTAGATAACCAAAACCTTTATGGTCAAGGAAACAATAATCTCGAACAACCAACGCAATGCAAGTGGAGGGGTCGCCTCAGCGTGGCCATTTCAATATGCATTGGTTGGCTTGCCTAGGATGAGAGGGTGGGACGGAGTCATCCAAAGTTCATTGCAATGACCTACATTGCGATTACGTTCAAGACTAACAGCATCCCTGGGGTGGGGCTCCATGAAGAGAAAATATGAAATGAGAACAGATATTGGTGCGACACTTTTTGCAACGTCGTCGAGATCCTAGTGGCATGAGGAGGGCCGGGGAAAGGGGTGGGGGGGGGGGGGGGGGGACTCGTAAACCTGTTCGCGTGAGGGAGGGTTAGGGTTAGCTAGACTTACCACGTCAGTACAAAGGGTCTGCGACAAAAATATCGATCAAACATCATACGCCTATATAACGGCATATTATCTTTAGGTGGTCTGGTGGGTAGTCCATAGACTAGATACTTAGCAGTACAAGTAGTACAATATCATACTAGATACTCACCTTAGCCTATACAGGTACTGGATAGTAGTACATAGACTGGCATAACTACATAGGTGATACAGTAGTCCGCGTCCACGGCATATTTTGCCCTTCAGGCCTTTGCATAGTGTTTTAATGTTGATCTCATTACAATTACCCATGCACTAACGTTAAGTGGACAAAATCATGACCAAATATTGTGGAGTTGTATAAAAAGAGTAGGCCAACGAATTGATTTTGTTGATCGTAGTGGACACAACATGAGTCGCATCGCATGCGAAAGAATGGATCATAACCAATTTCAGTTGTCTTAATTTGGAACATAACGCATGCAACATGGCTTTGAGAAACAGTGATTATCAAAATGTTAAACAAGTATGTTTATATCTTGACTTGTTTGCGGAGCAAGGATCGAATGCACTAATAGGGCCTACAACATGTGTTCACAAGATGATTTAGCTAGTAAGCCTACATTGTTTTCAAAATAATGATTTTAAACATTTAATCCCTTCTATGATCACCATTCATATGGCAGATCATTCGCGATGGGGGTCGGCAACTTAGTTTTGCCTCAATTTGAAACAATCAAACAAACACTGGTTTCTTTCAAACAGATTTTGTATCCAAACACGAACAATTGGAGCTACTTTCATTAAATTTGATATGTCGGACTCGGGAATGATCAATTACATTCTCTCTGACCCCCGTAAGTTTTGTTGTTGTTGTTTAATTTCATCTTATCTATGAATTCCGGAAAGGAGGAATGTTCACAAAAAAAGGAGGGAGGACATTATTCAATTGGGAACCAGGGAGTTGGAAAACACTTCCCTGAAGGAACCATCCGCGAGGGGATAAGTACAATTCAAGCAATGTAGAGAGCCTAACTGAATTATTAAAATCTAGATCGGTTTTGCCAAGTTTGGACAACACAGTATGATATTATAGACACTTCCTGACCAAGCTGCGCTAAGGAAATTATGAATCTGATTGTGGTTTTTATTTGCTTGCTTGCTTGTTTGTGTGTATGTATGTATGTATGTATGTCATATGTTTGTTAATAGATTAAAAGAAGTAGTGAAAGGGTATTGATTAGTATAGATAAGTGACGGAGACATTGAGATTGCATTGTTTAAGAAAGGAAGAGTTTTACAAGTGATGCGATGGGAAGCGATACACGAATCAAAACAGAAATGCTTTAGATTAGAAATCCCCCTTGTATGGGCAAGGTAAATAATGTTCGCCTGTATAATTAATTAATACATGTTATATAGACTAAATCATATTTCATAAATCAGAAATCTTATTTTACCCTCACTTTTCTTTCATTCCATTGTAATGCAATTAATTCATGCCTTTCGCTCCACCATGATGAAACTGTAAATATCAAGGTATAATGCAAACGCTTTGCGTTCACAGTTTTTTTTTCTTTCTTTTTCTTTTGCATTCTATTCCTTATTCCCCCTCCAATATACTCTTTCTTCGTGATGAATTAGAATCACTGGTGTGTGTGTGTGTGTTTTTTTTTTTGTTTTTTTTTTTACATCCGTCTTTAGTTTCTCAGTCGCAACTGAGTTGTATATGCGTTGCGTGAGTGCAGGCAAGTTTGTTGTCTTCTTTTCTTTTCTTTTTTTGCCCTTCTTTCTATCTCTCCTTCGCTGAATATCCCCAGCACTCCCCCCCCCCCCCCTTCTCTCTCTCTCTCTCTTTTTCTCTCCCTCTTACCCTGCTCCATTTCGGGTAAATTATTTGATATGAATATCATCGGGCGAGCTCGTATACTGAGTTTCTGCAGAACCATTGAGGTATTAATAGTGCAACACTACTGCGTTTAAACTATATAGTCATATATCTGAAATTAATTTCTTTCATGTCCATACAGTTAAAAGTTATCACAGTCCGCATACCCATATACCTTTCAGAATTACGCGTTAAGGATATTTTAACCGATGAGATATCGCATCTCTCCAATATTGGTTTTTGGTACACTGTAAAAACATCGGTGTTAGATTTAACACCACGGGTGTTAAATCTAACACCGATCAAACTTCAATAAAGGACCACACCCACAGGTGTTAAAAATGCACTGTGATGGTGTTGTAAAGACAGTGTTCACCTGACACTTCGTGGTGTATTATTTGACACTGTACCTGGTGTTATTTTGACACTGCACTGGTGTTAATTAAAAAATGACACCACATGGTGTTGATTTGATATTTGCTGGTGTTAATATCAATGGTTTAACACCCGTCCAGCTTCAATAAGGGACCACACCAGCTGGTGTTACTTTGGTGTAAATTTATTTTCAAATTTTTTCAAAAATCTAGTATTTTAATGTAAAATTCTTGATCGTCTTGTTTGAATTAAAAATCAACAAGAAGTGCAGTTACTAAGAAACTCTTCAAAAAACAGTATAAAATTCGGAAATAACACCCGTAGGTGTTAATTTAACACCATAAATGAGCACTGAAAATTTAACACCAGCTCGGTGTTCACTATTCAACACCGGACTTTTTGCAGTGTATACACAAGAGCATTAAAAAACACACATTTCAGTCGATTATAGCGACTCCAACTGCTTTCCCTCCAATCACGTTTAGATGTTAGATTACAATATAACAATAATTTTGTGATTTAAGCCTATAGGGTTTATTATTTTCATGATACAGATTACAGGCTTTCTCTTAAATTACTGTGAACGGAAGCGGATAATACATAACTATTATGTGGCAATGACGTGATCGCCTTGTACCTAATTTTGAATAGCACATGTTTTTCATAAATACACGCGGAACTTTGGTCTCGTATATAATAATTATAGTAACGTGTTTCGTGTGACAAAGTTGGCACTTATTAGCTTTGCCACTGACAGAGTGTATACTCAAACGATCACCACCATTAGAAGCCACATTAGCAAAGGAATGAAACAGCACAACATAAGTTTGATCACTTTCTTGCATGATTCATTGTGAGATCCGTCGTACAGCTATGTTGAGACGTGTTAAGGCAAAGGGTGACAAAAAAGGTTCACTTTTACCCAATCATAGTAGTGATCGGAATAACATAACTTGTATTCGATTCTGTCTGGCTGTACTTTCAATGAATTACATAAGGGAAATACTTTTGGCCAGTCACCATACCATCTGGACATCCTGTTATAATAAGCTATCGTTTTATGAAAATGAGCGCTGACCATCCGAAATCTCTTGTATATAGATGACCCTGAATGGCAGCTGCCTCAGCCTTGTGGGTGATTGCATACACCTACCGGGCAGAGTGATGAGACAAACCTGCCAATTGAAGTTAAAGGCATTATTTACCATTGCAGATGAAACAAGAACCCAGCTTTAGCGCTTCGAAATATTTCTAAAATGTGAGTTAGGAATGGAAACAACCGAGGCAATGTAAAAACGTCAATCATTATAATCAATTTCAAGTATTGTTAAATATACAAAACGTGACCATAGTTATAACAGAATTGTTTCTTCAGACTGAACTGTCTACAGTTATGTTTTTTAGTGAGAAAAATAGTGATACCTCCTTATATTTTAGGCTTTATTGCAAAATTTTTGCATGGTCAAAGGAGGTTTTGTGACACAACTGACCTACACATAATTATGCTTCAAATTTGATAACTCGAACATTTTTTAAATCACTGCTCCCAATGGTAAACAATACCTTTAACATCATGGAGCTTGTAGCTCCACATTGAGACGGAGAACTGAGGCCTATAACACTGGGCTATTGGTGCTTTCTCATGGGTAAATTCACACCAGAACTATACGGTTTCATCTGAGACATGCTTGCATGTCACAAACAGTCATCTAATTTGAAAATTCTCTTTCTCATATTAAAATTTACGTGGAAGTGAGGTGCATGGGATGGCTTTGTGAAAGTCAAAATTATTAATTTATCGCATTGAATCATGAGTTTTGCAAAATCGAGTACAGATATATACATTGACATAAAGTGAAGAAAGCAGATCAAATTATGCTGCCCTTTAGTTAAAAAATCTCTGCTCAGGATATATGTTTAGTAACAGTTGATGTCAATACGGTGATTAAAGATTCCTTGTATGCAACACGCATTGATAAATCTTTACACATTGTACTAATGACTGACGTATGTAAACGAAAACCAAAAATAACACTGAGAAGGCCGTGAAAAAAAGCAACAAATGAATAAACAAAAGCAAGCAGAGAATTAAAAGAAAAAGCATATAAACATGGCGGACGTTAAAAAATAAACCAAGATTCTTTTATACACGACGTGAATAAAGTTATTTATGAATTTATTTGGAGAGGCCTAGATAGAATAAGGCGCGATGTTTTAGTAAAAGATTATGAGGAGGGAGGTTTGAAAATGTGCTGTTTAAAGTCAATGTAAAGGTTTGCAGTTTACTCAGTATTTCACTCTTCTTGATTGCTTCAAGAAGATGCCAAGTGAATGGAAGCTTTTTTTTTTTCTTCGTCAAGATTATCACCCCCTTATTAAACCCCTTAGTATTTTTCCTTTAATTTGGATTAAGGGTAGGTGGTTGGAATAAGTTACATAACGTAACAACAAAGCAGTTACATGTGCATTTGAATAACCCTGAAAAATCTAGTATTTTCGATCGTTTTGATGTTATGTATTGCATTGGATTTGAAGATGTTCAATCTTTTTTCAAATTGCCTGCCAGCTTGACAATTGATACAAAATTAAGAATAACGCAATATAAGATATTGAATATTCCCGTTAATTCGTGGCTTGTTCGAATAGGGAAAAAAGATGACTCAAGATGTTCCTTTTGTAAAAGTGAACTGGAAACAATAAAACATTTTATTTCTTGATTGCCGGAAGGTGTCAGTATTCTGGGAATCATTGTTTAACGAGGGAAAAAGGAAAATATTGATTCCTTGCAATTGTTTTCATGTCAAAAGGTGTTACATGGTGTTACACATCCGAGGAACGATTTTGTTTTATCGTATAATTTCATAATGTTATCAGGCAAACAATTTATTTTAAGCCGTAAGTATCAAAGTTTATGTCCTCAAAGGCAACATTTTGTGCAATATGTAAAAAAAATACCGTTTGATTGAAGAAGAAATGGCTAAAAGCAAAAATGAATTTGATTTACATGAGGCAAAGTGGAGGAAATTAGAACACATTGTATCTCTCTAGAAAGTTAACTGCCCTTACCCCTTTCTCTACACTTTTCCTTGCTCAGATGCCGTCGAGTTATTGGTGTTAACGTGTGTTAGAGAGTATAGTCCAAAAAAGGATCAGACGCCTGGTAATTTACTATCATTGAATGCTATTAAAATGTTTGTTTTGTGATGTCAAAAAGGTATATATGTCATTATGATTTATGAAAAAGGAAAATGTTTTTGTTCTGATCAATAAAATCCAGAAATACAAAAAATAAAAAATAAACGAAAATACATGAGTATGAAAGACAAGACGATTTTTTTTTTAATTGTGTAAAGGTATATTTTTTTTTTCTACGAAATTGGTGGATCAAAGCAATTTCCTTTTCCATGGTTGCAATGTTTTTGTTTTTTTTTTCAGTCAGGCATTGTTCTGGATATATTGATATGCTCCCATAATATGTACTTCAGAACAATCCTATTGAATACCAATATTGTCTTACAAAACGTTTTTGGCTTTTTTTTTGTCAAATTAAAATGGTTCATTTATGTCTTTGCTATACCATTTAATGAATGGTAGTTATTTTGAACACTGAATTTCTAACATCCGCGAAATAGTATAGAAATAAGTATACGTTACCGCCAATCAGTACATACAATGATTTTGTTTATAACGCTAACGATTGTGTCAATGCATGTCAACATAGTATTCAATCACTTTCCTTTTTTGTTTTTTGTTAATCTCTTCTATCTTTTCACTTTGATTGAATGGTCTTTCTCTACGTCAAGTGACTGTGTTATGAATCTGACAAGTGAACGTCTTGGCACCCAGTTCTGGCGCCGCGCCGCCGCCACTCATGGTGGAAGTGAAGCGAAGGACCAGTTGCAAGATGTAGCAATGCTACAACTTCACAACATAGAGGGCAGTATAACAGCTCTGACCGGACGAAGACTAGACGCAGTGCCCAGAAAGATGGTCCCTCCGCACCGGTTAGTAATTTATGTCACGCTGACTGCCTGAATACCGTCAGTGTGTCGAAGCCCAAAGACCGTGGACATCTTACTCTTTGGCAAATACCGAGGGGATATGATCTCTGCTCATAAGGGCAGCCGTTCCACATTAATTGCCTTTTACGAGTTTGACGCCAGTCTTATTATGCTTACAGATGCATTTCGTGTTGCTTTCCATGGCTTCCTTTGTTCTTTTCCTCATTATCAAACGCTTTCCTTCATTCACATTGTCTGTCATTTTCGTGACACATGTATACATTATTTCAATACACTGTGTACGCAAACATGTGTATTTAAATGTGTGTGTGTGTGTCTATGTGTGTGTATCTATGTATGTCGGCATATGTATTATTGTACATATTCACAAATTTCTATAGCGTCGCCTCAATTTTCAACATTTTCGACATAATTTAGTAAATATGCATCTGTAGGCTTCACAATATTATGTGTTTGATGTTTTGTACACTTTACCTTATATTCTTTGTTGAAAATGAAAATGAATAAATGAAATGAAATAAAACAAGATGAAAATATTCACAAATGTATTCACATAATGCTTTAGCATTCTGTTTTTTTTTCCCTTCCGTTATGTTTACCCATAATAGTGTCTGTAATGGATAATCAGGAAAAGGCTAAAAGACTAGATACCTAATAAGATACCATCTTTTGCCTACGTTTAGTAACCACGTCTCAAACTCATGAGAATGTGCTGCAGATACACACAGACAAACACAGGACAACACACAACAACACATAATGTCCATTGTAGAGGCAAATACTATAGCGTTTGGGATTCACCTTGGATTCACTGGACACTGCTCGAACTCAATTGAACTTACAAAATCATGTGCGTAGAGGGCGTCAAAATATTCTCAGGGATATTCTACTGAGCTGGTCGAAAAATTGTGATACCAGTATACAAATATAACTCTATAGCAAGCAAACATTATCATGGATTTTGCTTCCTTGATTTATCTTCTTTTCATTGATTCATAACGACCACAAACTTTGGTCTGACTTCTGCTTTTGACTTTTTTTATACTTTGTTAACTCTTTGTTTTTCTCAGACGGAGTTCTTACTATTCTTTACTTAAAGATTGACTTTGGAATTCCATAGCATATCATGCAAATTAGGAATGTAGTCAAAGTTTTTGAAGATACATACATTATGATTGTAAACATAGTTATTTTACGTATAGACCTATTTCGGTTTTAAAACACTACAACTTTATGTCGGTCATAACTGCGGGCTCCCAATATAAGGAGAAAAGACGATTCAGTGAGTTATGCAATGAGTTAGGTGTATGTCAGTGCATAAATCAACTATTGTTTGGCATACTGAAGCCCTATACCCCCTCCCCTTACATGGCTGAAATAGACACAAGCATAAAAAACAAAACACGCAAATTGAATAGGTCTCTATGGATATATATATATATATATATATATATATATATATATATATATATATATATATTTACACGCTATACTACTTGATAATACGACAATGGTAATGTTCCATAGGTGTTATTAGTATTATTATCATTATTTTATTCGGCATTTCAGACATTGCACATGTACATGGTAAACACAAAACACATTTGATTCAGCATAACAAAAATATGATAAATTATAACACAGAGGCAAAGCACATACGAGAGAGGTGTGATCCACTTATTTAAGAATTGCATGTTAAAACAATCGCATACAATTTATTCTATACCTGCAAGGAAGTTCAAAAAGCAGATAACAAAGGGAGATTTGCTATCATTATGTTAATAGCCTACACTTTTCTGTCGGAAACGGTGAAATCCATTCAAATACAAAAGAAGTTGTATACTCTTATTAACAAAGGGAGCATGATGGTTACAGATCAATTTTGGAAAGAATAGTTAAATTTCGCCCCAAAATCATGACGTTGACTGACACAGATCTATACTTGACACACCTAAAATTCAGCTTAGTAATTTTGTGTAATGTATGTATATTGACATGAAGTCAGTCCCTATTCTATCTTCTTTCTCAATGGTGAATTTAATCAAAGGTTATAACATGACCCTAATATAAGTACTCAACTTACAGACTTGTCTTAAAGATAATTAATAAACGAGTCAATTCCACCAATTTTTTCTCTCAGTAGATAAATCTGGATTAATAATCAAGCTTCACTTTGCAGAACCCATGTGCTTTTTACAATGAATAACTATATATCGATGCGTCACAATAACTGCAGAGGTTTACATGATAATATCATATCGCAAATTGGACAATAGTTTTAGCAACATGGGAGTGATATAGCTTCCAGCTGACTGGTGACCGCGTCAGTCCTCGCATTATAAGTTACACTGTATATAGCACCAATTGATATATTACATTGTATTTTTGTAGCTGCATGCATATTTACCTTGCCGATAGATAAAACCATCTTGCTACCATGCGCATAAAAGCTAAGAAATGATGCAGAGTTGGTCGTATGGTAACGGCATAGAAGAATATCCTATAAACGCCTTCGAAAAATGTGATAGCTCCAACTCTTGCGATTAAGACTATACATTCCTGCGTAATGTTTATGATAAATAAACTCGACTGAGAATAAAGTCTCTGATTTGTATTAATGGACACAACAAAAAATAGAATACAGTAGAATGTCGGATATCAGATATCAGTTGTCATATATCATTCTTTTCTTTCTAATGTTCAGAAATCAATGGCAGTCATTTTGTATAACGATGTTTACACTGAATATCGGGGCTATACCTTTGGTAAAATAAAACCACTCGTTCTGACAATGTTATTGTTATCATCTTCATTTTCGGTATAACGTCGATACTTCACTGTGTCACTGTGTCATTGTCACTGTGTTATTAATCATAATCTCTGTTATTATCAAATCATCAATATGAAATAATTATGTTTGGGCTTTGGTAAAAGCAAGGAATGTATCACCATGCATTGAGAGATCTGATGAGTCACAAAACAACGGAGATCTCACATCTTCCTTCCTCCCCCGGTATATAGGCCTATAATATGCTGCTGGTATATATACGGGCACCGGGCTACTTACAGGGCCACTCGTCAAACTTGTTAACGCTTCTTTTTCTCGCCCCTCAAAACAGTCCAAACGCGACACATGATCATGATTGATCGTACGAGGATGCAAACCTCACCGACCTCGGTCTCTTGATTACGTATCTCGAGACATGGTTGAAAAAAAAGGACTGTCTCTTTGTCTCGATAGCAACCCCGTCCATATACCGACTTTAGCTAAGAGTCCAGTATCAGCGTGTTAAAATGGTTCAGCCTGTAGGTAAAAACTTACATCTTCTCGGATTTGAAATGACTATGACTTAAAACATGAATTCCGGACCTGTTTACTGTTAGTCTGAAAAGAAAGTGTCAAATCTTATAAGCGCAATTGTGAAAATTTGATACAAAACGAATACAGTAATGATAATAGGGAAGTTGCGAAATTGTTAACGTTTGTAAATTTTCGAACAGTTCTTGAACAGTTGATGCAAATAAATGCTGATGAGCTGGTGAGCTGATAATGTCATCTCCTCATAATCTTCCATTGATCGTGTACAAAACGAACAAACAAACAAAAGATGAAAATTAAAGTTCCCTTCCGTAAATGTGTAAAACATGTTACTCCTGGTTAAACAACTTTGAAATAATGATAAGTTAGATATATTAGGATTCGACATCGCATGGGATATAATTGCGTTTTAACAACAACAACAACAAAAAAAAGCCTGCAAATTTCAAAATTTTGTGTCCAAAGATTGCAAGTTGTGAAGCGATGACATCATCAACTCACTCATTAAATTGCATATTCATACTGACTGTTCAACAAAACAATTGTCAAAATTAACGAAACTTATATATTTAATAAAGCTTTCCCTTTTGTGTTACAAAATTCTGTCCTCTCTTATTAAGACCAACTATTAGTCGGTCTTGACTTTCCCTTTCATCAACCTTCAGGAATGTAGGCTTGGATAGAATGTGTGTACATTTGTAATTGTCTCTTCGTCTCTACGGCTAAAAGTGCATTATTTATTGCTCGTCAAACAGACTGAAATCTAAAAGAAGCTGAACGGCATCGCGGTGTCACCAAATCTGAGAGCTAGTGTAAGAAAGTTACGTAAGATGAGAGTATCAAACATTTTAATTTTTCGCGAAACAGTGGTATAAGTGACATCCACTCTTTACGTCTGCAGTATGAAATTAAGTTGAGGATGATGATGTCATTGCCTCACAAGTAGAAACAACAATTCATCACTAAATCCCTTTTATGACGTTAAATCAAGAAGAAAAGTGTTTCTGGCCCATCATTATTTTTTCTCTTTTTTTTTATCGGAGATGACCTATATTTCGGGAAAAGAGTGGCATATATAAGGTGTTACATGATCATCAACCGAAAACATACATTCTGTTACTTTAGTGCGCTAATCAACGGGAGTGTAAGACGTGAGTTGTTGGCGATAGCCTATCTCAGGAAAAAGTGTATGATATAAATTGTTACATCATCACCGGATAACATAATACATGTACCTTCTGTTACTTTAGGACACAAATTGGGTGCACGTCACGAACCGACACCCACGATGTCATACAGCCCACGAGTCATACAGCTCACAAGTCATACAACCCATGGGTTATAGTTATACAGCTCAAGAGTCATACAGCCCATTAGTTCGACACTAAGCTAACAAGGCCCACGAGACCGACACATTAAGCAGTGGAGCTGCACAGTGTTGTGTCTGTCGAACTCGTGGGCTGTTTTTACCTAGTGTCGAACTCGTGGGCTGTATGACTCGTCACGTGGGTTTCGGTCTAGTTGATGACCCCGAAAAATCAACAGGAGAGTAAGTTGTGCGTTTATGACAGCATCCACTCAATTTTAGAGAGGAAAAGGTCTTATTCAATTATTTGGCCTCCTCCCCTTGGAGAAGGGTCTTCGACTCTGACCCTTGACCCCCCTCCACGTCGTCATCCAGCTGGTCCGCAAATCCGGTCCCCTTTTCGATGGCCGAAATCACACTGCACAGAACCTTTTTGGTGCCCGTGGTTGCCCCCTCTTGACACCGATCGATGGTGGGTGCGCAGAAAGGACAAAACACTCTCACTGTTTATGGGAGGAGCGAAGAAGAATTGATAGTGAACGAAAGAAAGTGAAGGGAAAGAAGGGAAGGAGAAACGAAGTAATTTACATCAAAACAGTTTCATAACTTTTGCTTGTCTATTAGTTTGTTTGCTATTTTGATTCCATGCCATTCAAGTTCAAGTTCAATCATAGTTTATTTCCAATCAAAGAAAAAACAAAACGTAATGCAAAGTATACATATCATAAAATGATATTGTCTACACTTTTACAAAAGGTTCATGTAATATACGAAATAAATTATATACATCAACATATGTACAATAATCAGAAGGAACGATGCGTATACATGTATACTTCGCGAGCTTTCAGAAAATAACTTCAATTTTGGAAAATAGCGATCCACAAAAAAGCAAAGCTTGTAGGACGTGGATCCCTAGATAATTGATGAGTAAGCAATATATTGTTCAAGTTTGTTTTATTATTTTCTTACAGCATTTATATTAAATATAGATTACTTAAGTCGTTTGTAAAAATATAGCTATACGCTGGCTTCGACAATAATAGGAAATAAGTTTCAATGCTAATGCCCAGACGGTGTTCATTGAACTGGTGTACCGGGAAAATATAAGAAGGACGACACACTCGTACAGACATTCAGTTACCCACACACATATACGACGCGAGACAGTACCGAGAAGAGAGAAGACGGTGACAATACAAGTCTACGAGGAACAAAGACAGGAAGGAAGAGGAAAGAAGAATAAAGAGAGAAGAGAGGTCTGCATACAGAACACGCCAAGTGCTGCGACATCAGGACAGGTGAAACCTCAAGCATAAATTAAAACAATTAATTCAGATTATCTAGAATTATAAGTAGATAACAAATGTTTTCTGAATTTGTATTTAAATGTGAGGAATGAGGGTGAGTCTTTTAAGCTATTATCTAGATTATTCCAAAGTCTGGGTCCGGTATACAGAAATGTATTTTGGGCATGTACGGTTCTCATGAATGGAAGATGGAATTCGTTGGATCGTCGCGTAGGATAGTTATGTACATGACTGTTTCGATGAAAAGAGTCGTGAAATATTTTGGGTAAAAAGTTGCTGTTATAATTGAACATGAACTGACCAAGTTGAAACACATACAAATCTTTTATTTTTAGTATTTTATGGTAAAAAAACAAAGGATCTGTATGTTCTCGTGTAGTTAGTTTAAAAACAGTTCTGAGTGCTTTCTTTTGCAATAAAAAAAGTTTATCAAGTAATATCTGACATGTATTACCCCAAGCAAGAATCCCGTAGTTTAGATACGGTAGTATCAAACTAGAGTAAAGAGTTAATAATGCACATGAAGGAAGATAATATTTTAATCTGTTCATTACGCCAATGTTTCGTGAAATAGTTTTACATATGCTATCAATATGATTCCTCCATGAAAGCTTGTTATCAACGCAAACACCAAGAAATTTAAAAGTAGAAACTTCTTCTAGGGGAGTAGTATCAAATGATATATTGCCCGAGAGGCTATCTAAAGAGTTACTAAAAAGCATAAATTTTGTTTTTTGAATATTAAGTGACAATTTATTTGCGTATATCCATTGTATAACCTTTTTCAGTTCTTCGTTTACTGTTCTTGCTAAGATATTTGGGTCGGGATGGGAAAAGAAAAGGTTAGAGTCATCCGCGAATAATATGAATGATAGTTTCTCCGAGGATCTATGAAAATCATTGATATAAATAATGAATAACAACGGGCCTAGTAAGCTCCCTTGTGGGACACCACATGTTATCGTTTTATTTTGAGAATCAAAACCATTGACATGTACAAATTGGGATCTATTTGATAGGTAACTCGTGAACCACTCCAAGGCCTTTCCACGTATGCCATAATGGGATAATTTTGCGAGAAGTATTCCATGGTTAATCGTGTCAAAGGCCTTGGAGAAGTCCAAGAAGATACCTATCGTGTGTGAAAATGTGTCAAGTGCGTGTGTGACTTTGTCGATGAGGGCGAGTAATGCGTGTGTTGTGCTGTGGTTTTCCCTGAATCCAAATTGAACATTTGAAAATATGTCACAGGTTTTAAGAAAACGTACTGTCCGGATGTAAACTATTTTTTCAAGAATCTTGGAGATAGAAGATAATAAAGATATAGGTCTATAATTGTTGACATCATCCTTCTCCCCTTTCTTGAAAATAGGAATTACTTTCGCAATTTTCATGCTATTTGGCACATGGCCAGTTGTAAGCGATGAATTGATAATATGTACTAAGGGATCCACTATTTGAGGAATTATGTTTTTTATCAGGTGGTTATCAATTCCGTCGTGGCCAGGACTTTTTCCTTCTTTCAAATTGGCAAAAATCCTTACTATTTCTTCTTTATATGTAGGGTCAAAAAAATATAGTTTTGGAGTTAGGTGTATCTAAAAAATCAGTAAAAGTTTTACTAGAAAGAGGAATATTTGAGAAAGATTTTGTCCAATTGAAGAGAAGAAGTCATTAAAAATTTCAGCCATGCCAGCGGGAGTGTTGCTGGAGGCATCGCCCCATCGAACTTCAGTAATATTGGATGAATTGTTAGGTGTATTCATAGCATCTTTTAATATTTTCCATGTGTTTTTAATATCATTTTTATATTTATTTATCTGATTTACATAAAAGTTTTTCTTCCGCGTACGTAATAATGTGGTGAGTGTGTTTTTATATGAAACATATTTTTTCTTTTTTTTTTTCAGTAGGATTGCATCTGTATTTATAAAATAAATTATTTTTTCTATTTATAGATCTTAATATGGACTGGGTTATCCACGGGAGTTTTGGAATTTGCTTATATCTATCTTTTATGTTACGCTGCGGAATATGGTTATCGATTTCAGAGGTAATAGTAGATATGAAGTAGTCATAAGACAAATTGACATCGGTGGTGTTGTATACAAAGGACCAGTCGATTTCTTTGAGGCTGTTTTGGAGACTTGTAAGCTTATCTGCAGTAATCTTACGTCGTTTGTGATAGTTATTTTGTTTAGTCAGTTTAATTGGAACCTGGGCAAATATAGGATAATGGTCAGTGGTGTCTGAGAGGACGATACCAGACTCAGGAAGTGGAAGAACGTTAGAAAAAATGTTGTCTATGAGGGTAGCCGATTGACTGGCGACTCGGGTAGGCTTGGAAATTAATGGTAAAAACGAAGCAGACATTAATGTTTCTATAAATTCTTGTGGGTTGTTTTGGGAATTACATTTCATGAGATCAATGTTAAAATCGCCCATTAAGAATGTATCTTTGTTAAGTATAATGGGATTTTGTACTAAATCCTGCATATATGTCAGAAAATCATTCAAATTCGACCGAGGGGGTCTGTAAATTACGCCAATCACAATGTTTTTTCCATGTGGATTTATCAATTCAATAAAAAGGGATTCGAGTTTATCGTTCATAACACTGATCTCCTCATGTATAATATATTTAATTTTTTTCGAGATGTACAAACCAACTCCACCACCGACAGTGGCGTACCGTGGGTCAAGACATTGGGGGGGCACCTCATGGCAGCAACATCAGAATTGCATAACGTAACAATTAAATGCGAGCGAGCGGAGCGAGCGAGCTTGAAAGTTTTGACATTTTACAGTCCCCAAACTGCCGTTTGTAGCTATATATAATAATATATGTATGTACATATATACAAATATATATATATATATATATATATATATATATATATATATTTGCTTTGGAAATTAAGGGGGTTGCACCGGGCGCAACTGCTGGCAGTTGCTGGCAGTAACATCACGAGAATGGCATAACGATTAAATGCGAGCGAGCTTGAAAATTTTGACACTTTACAGTCCCCAAACTGCCGTTTGTAGCTATATATGGCATATAACGGTTAAATGCGAGCGAGCGAAGCGAGCGAGCTTGAAAATTTTACATTTATGTTCCCAAAACTGCCGTTTTTAGGTATATTTTTTCGCTTTGGAAATTAAGGGGAGGGGGCGCACCGGGCGCAACTGCTGGCAATTACTGACAGCAACATCAGGAGAACTGCATAGCCATTAAATGCGAGCGAGCGGAGCGAGCGAGCTTGAAAATTTTGACATTTTACAGTCCCAAAACTGCCATTTGTAGCTATATTTTTTCGCTTTGGAAATTAAGGAGAGGGGGCGCACCGGGCGCAACTGCTGGCAATTACTGACAGCAACATCAGGAGAACTGCATAGCGATTAAATGCGAGCGAGCGAAGCGAGCGTGCTTGAAAATTTTGACATTTTACAGTCCCCAAACTGCCATTTGTAGCTATATTTTTTTCGCTTTGGAAATTAAGGAGAGGGGGCGCACCGGGCGCAACTGCTGGCAATTACTGACAGCAACATCAGGAGAATTGCATAACGTTTAAATGCGAGCGAGCGAAGCGAGCGAGCTTGAAAATTTTGACATCTTATAGTCCCAAAACTGCCGTTTTTAGCTATATTTTTTCGCTTTGGAAATTAAGGGGAGGGGGCGCACCGGGCGCAACTGCTGGCAATTACTGACAGCAACATCAGGAGAATTGCATAGCGATTAAATGCGAGCGAGCGGAGCGAGCGAGCTTGAAAATTTTGACATTTACAGTCCCAAAACTGCCGTTTGTAGCTATATTTTTTTTTCGCTTTGGAAATTAAGGAGAGGGGGCGCACCGGGCGCAACTGCGGGCAATTACTGACAGCAACATCAGGAGAATTGCATAACGATTAAATGCGAGCGAGCGAAGCGAGCGAGCTTGAAAATTTTGATATTTTACAGTCCCAAAACTGCCGTTTTTAGCTATATTTTTTCGCTTTGGAAATTAAGGGGAGGGGGCGCACCGGGCGCAACTGCTGGCAATTACTGACAGCAACATTAGGAGAATTGCATAGCGATTAAATGCGAGCGAGCGGAGCGAGCGAGCTTGAAAATTTTGACATTTTACAGTCCCAAAACTGCCGTTTTTAGCTATATTTTTCGCTTTGGAAATTAAGGAGAGGGCCTGGGCGCACCGGGCACAACTGCTGGCAATTACTGACAGTAACATCAGGAGAATTGCATAGCGATTAAATGCGAGCGAGCGAAGCGAGCGAGCTTGAAAATTTTGACATTTTACAGTCCAAAAACTGTCGTTTGTAGCTACATATATATATTTTTTCGCTTTGGAGGGAGGGGGCGCCCGGTGCTTTGCGCCCCCTGGATCCGCCACTGGTAGTCAAGGGTGTCGGTTTATGTTCATGATTGGGGGAGGTATGACCAGCGAGGGGGCGTCGAAGTGACCAAGCGGGAGAAGGATGTCCAAAATCTGCACTTTATATATAGAGCATCCCCTGATTTGTTTGTGTTTGTGAGTGTGTGTGTTTCGTATAGATAGAAAAGTTAGGAAATAGCCAAGGCCAAGTCTTATTATTGGCAATGCAAGGCATTTGATAGACTAGTATGTAAAGCAACACTGCAAAATCAATGATCAAGCTTTGATAGCAAATGTGTACAACCTATCAAACATCACATTGCGCAACATTGCAGCGACTCTTTTTGCCATTCCGATGTTCTGAGCACACTGCGCACATCCTGCTTGTATTCAAAATGCCAACCAGGAATCACACTGAATCACAATCTTTTGTCGTCTCCGGGCTTTTTGAACAATGTTTCACTATAATACCTCTTTATATCGATGGTTAAAAGAAATCTTAGAAAAATATCTTTTTTCTTGATCATCCTTCCATGTCGATTTCAAAAGTAGTTTACCAACCCTTGAATTACTATTTTGGTATTTTTTTCTTTTTTTCTTCTTTTTTTCTTCTTTTTTTTTTTACCAGCGGATTGGGGGGGGGGGGGGGCACGTGCCCCCCCATGCCCCCCCCCCCCCCGTAGTTACGCCACTGACCACCGACTTTGTTGTTTCTATTTCTAAATACAAATTCGAATCCGGGTAAAGAAAACAAATGACTTATATTAGAGTTCAACCATGTTTCTGTTAGCCCTATGATGGAGCAAGATTTTTGATAGTCTGGGTTTTCTAGGAGTAAACGCAACTTGTCAAAGTTTCTGTTGATACTGCGTATGTTAAAGTGAGTTAACAACAATGTTTCATTGACTGTATTCATAATACGATTCTTATATTGATTTTCAGTCAAATAAACACATGATGGACTCTGAACTGGATCATTTGAGTCGAAATTATATTCAAATTCTTGTGCTGAGGTATTGTATTTATTGGATATATAATCTTCATACAAACTGGAAGTAATATTTGCATGGTCAGATTCAGAATGCCTTACTGTGTCATAAAATTCATCACTATTCAAGGAATTGAAAACAAAATTTGTTATGTTAGCCATGGTTATAATAAAACATTCGGGAGTTAATAACTGGCTTCTCGCCTGGACCTGACTCAGCAGCTACGTGGGGGTATGCAGACCTAGAAGAAGAAAGGAAAACGGAATGTGTACAGAGAAACATGAAACACACATTATCTATACTGTTGCCATTATCTATACCATTATCTATACTGTTATAGCAGATGCTAGGAAGACCACTATTATCCGTGTGAATTTTTTTTCCTATACAAGCATAAACTCCTCGTCACTATATCTAGTTTACGACTTTTGACAGGAAATCTTGAAGTTTTATTTTATTTTGTCATCATTCTTAATGAATTGTAATCTGATACGTCATTTCTTTTGGTAAGTATTAATGCTATGCCCATGCTCGCTATCATGTAGTCTACGATGTATCAATCTGTATTTTATTTTATTTTTTCTTTTACTACAGATTGGAGGAGTTAGCGTTTTTATGGAATATCCCCTACTTTTTGTTTTTAACAAATCAAAATATTCACAACAGCAATAAATATAACTACTAGTTGGGTACTACTAGAACATCAACAATAACAATTACTATTTAAGTATTACTACTACTACTTACTACTACTACCACCAACACCACCGTCTATTCTTATACCACTAGATGGTTAAAGTCGAAAGTGGAGTTAAGTTATTGATATCGTTTGCTCATGATTTACTCTACTGATAACTGATGACAATAACGACGTCCACGATGATGACGATGATGATATTAAAAACAACAAAAATAATCGAAATGAAGAGAGTTATAAAATGACTCCTCCAAGCTTTCCATCTACTAGTTGGTCAGGCACAAACTCACGCGGGCAGCACACGATGACGAGGATGAGACCAACGAGTGCAATGAGGAGCATGAAAGGGATACAGACGATGAAGATGGCGACCACGGCGAATATGCAGGCGCAGCACCCGCACGAGCAGCGTCTTCGAGGCCGTGCTGCTTCTGTCGACGATAACGACGACGACGCCTGCAACGACAGGTGGTGGTTAAAGATATCTGAGATACAGAAGTCTTCTATTCATGAGTATCCTCGTGCCGACATGCGCAGAACAATTACATACTATTCACCTTTAAAAACACCTAGAAGCAAGAGAAACGCGTTGAGCTCAATGACACAGCAGACCTATTTCAAGAATTTAGGACAGGTAATGTCTATCTATGCCTGCCGTCAAGGTTTCAAGTTGTCTCAAGGAACAGAATATTATTTGACATATAGGCCAGTGGCCACATGAGTTATAAAGAGCCCATAAATACGATGGTTAGTGACTGAGGATCGTTTTCTTAGCTTTTGCCAAGATTTTATGCCTTCTATCAAACTTCTATGGTGTTTGAGGAATGTGTCATCACTCATGCTACAAGTTATTCTAGGTAGTATCTATGTATATAAACCCCATATATATATACTTTTGTGAAGAAAAGTATGAACGAAAAAGAAACAACGACACGGTCTACCGTTCTCCATTCAACAATGACTGAAATTAATAAAGATGTTGCATTTAGCTTGAGGCACTGTCTTGAACATCTTTTGCTGCACATAGTTCACTGTCATGTCGAATTAGAAATGAAATTTACCAGTTATGTGCGCATTGAGCTACTATACAAGAAAGCAGAAGGGAAGAGTATATTCAGATGCTATCGTATATTCCTCACAAAAAACAACAACAACAACAACAAACAAACCCCTCAGCAAAGAAATGTTTGCGATTGTTAAAGCACAAAACTGGTATTGGGATGCTTGTCGTCAGCTTACGTTTCAATCCCATCTCATGATATTGGTTTCTTCTAATCTTCTATGCAGGCTTAAATTAAGTTTGACAAGTTACAAAATCTGTCTTGTCCTCGTAAATTTAACTGGAAATAAATTTCACCGACAGGGTATAACATACTAAGGATCTTTATTTACCATGAACACAAAACATTAATTTTAATTCAGTCAGAGTCAAAATACATTATACATGTCCCTCATCAAAACTATCGAAAAAAAAAAATGACAGCAATAATCTCACTTACCTGCATGATTGACAGAAATGCAACAAATAGCTCGACCAGACCAGCGAAAGTGAATACGTCCAGATCCAAGAGTGAAATACTAGCAATGAATTGTACATTTAAACGCAGTTTTCGTATCAAACGGAATATTCTGTATACCAACCCCTGCCCACCCCTACTCCCACCCCTCCCCCCCCCCCAAAAAAAAAGGTAAAATGTGCGGGTATCTTTTGTTTTTTGCCAATCTTTTATTTTGGGGTATACTTCTCCCCACACACACACACACACACACACAAACACACACACGTGCACACGCACGCACACACACACACACACACTCAATATTGCTCTTCACTTATACCCTATGAATATTATTAATTGCCTATTTAAAGTTTATAGCTTTCCCACACGTCCTTTCCCTCCTTTTCGTCACCCTTCAGTCACCCTCTGTCTATATACCTATAAATTTTTTACCCTCCCGATAGTGTTTATGGTTCCATGACATTAAATGTCATGGAATTCATCCAATGTCATCCAATTTTGTTCCTGCGATAATTGCTGCGATAAAAATATAGCTGTATTTTATCTTGTAATGAAATAACAACTAAAATTTATAGCAGAGGCTGTCACACAGAGTAAAATTGCTTCAAATGATAGCCGCTCTCCACATGCCCAATGAAAATAAATTTTATAAAAGGTTAATCAATGATTAAAAGCAAACACAAACACAAAAATAAACAAAACAAAAAAGTAATTGAACAAAAACATATTTCAGACGCATTACTTAAAAATAAAAATGTTGTATAGTATAACAATACTTGCCAGTTGTCTTCAGAACACATCTGCAACACGGAACTAGCTTATTAGCTGCAATTCGCCGAAGTCGTTTGTACCAGGGAGGTGTGACAACATTACCTCCCTGTTTGTACAAACTAGCGGCACGAGATGTCCGATAGTGCGCCCTCTGTGTTCTTCAGCATTGTCCACTTACGACGAAGGGAACTGCTTGGCCGTCCAACATGACTCATGGACGTCCTCCTGCTTCGCAGGACGAGAGATCAGTAAAAAAGAAACGAACAAACAAACAAACAAATACCCAACAACAACAAAAACCAAACCAAAACAAACAAACAAACAATCCCCCCCCAAAAAAAAAAACCCCACAAAAAACAACAAACACACACACACACACACACATATCAATGACTTTTGGTTTGTTCTTTCCCAGTTACCAATTTATTTTCATTATTACTTCGCCATATACAGATGTGGTCGAGGGTCTTCTCTTAAAAACAAACTTGTACTAATGTTTATCTTTTACGTTTTATGCTAATCTTTTTGAGCGCCTTAAAGAGAGATAAGATCGAGTCTCTTTTTACCATTCTGCGTTCCTATTGCATGATTGTCAACAAAATGACCATTTTATTTTACATAAACTAATTTTCTCCTCCAACATCCTCACGTCGATTTCCCTTTTTCCTTCGTCTCAGATTAAATCAAATTAACTTGAATTAAATCAAATTAAATCCAATCCAATCAAGTCAAATAAAATCAAATTGAATTAAATTCAATTGAATTCAATTAAATCAGATTCAATTTAATCAAATCAATTCAGTTCTATTTCCATCATCAACAAAAGTGATACACAAACGTATATGCATTTGTCAGTTCATATTGATATATTTATCATTATCATGTGTCCGTTCGTTACTATATCGTCATCCTCTCCTCACTATATGGAACGTCGCGTGGACAGGATCAAGGAGGTATACCAGTAGATGAAACTATAGTAGGTAATATATCTAATCGTATAACGTGGGGAAGATATTAGAGCTACCATCATGTTATGCAAACGAGAGAGAAGAAAAGCACAGATAATCCTAACAAAAGATGCAATATCTACACATAATTATCATGAAATACATTTTTGAGCGTGCCCTCTTATGTTACATGGCTTTTCTCTGATATTGTTTCACAAAACAAGCAATTTAACATCTATATACTTACCTGATTTATTTGAATATGAAGTACATACAACTTTGTTCTATTGAAAATAGACTAAGAGTGAAGGACAAGCGGAAATAGCGGGGGGGGGGGTAATGGGTGCACGTCACGAGACTGACACCCACGAGTCATACAGCCCACGAGTTACAGTATACAGCCCACGAGTCATACAGCCCATGAGTTTGACACTAAGCAAACAAGGCCCACGAGACCGACACATTAAACCCCGTGTTGTATCTGTCGAACTCGTGGGCTGTTTTTACCTAGTGCCGGTCTCATGGGCTTTATTTGCCTATATAGTGTCGAACTCGTGGGCTGTATGACTCATGGGTGTCGGTCTTGTGGGATGACCCCGAAATATTAATGGCAGGTTCGTGAGGAGAGACAAGAAGAGAGAAACTAGGCGCATAGAAGGAGTTCCATGACATTTGCTCCTGCGACAATTATTGCTCCCATGAAATATCAGCACGCTATCTATAAAGCCTAATATCAATTCTACCCACAAACATAATCCCAACCCTAATCCTAGTCCTCGCATTAAAACAAACCTAAAACGTTATCACGACCCTAACCCTAAGTCCTTGGAGAAAATAAGACCCGGAGTAACTGTTGCAGGAACAAATGTCGTGTCACCCATGGAAGGTAAAGACAACACACAGAGAGTACGAAATAAGTTATAAAGGAGAAGAGAAAAGGAAAAGAACCACAAGAGGAATGAAAATGTAGAGAGTAATATAAGAAAAAACAGATACTAGTAGTACCGAAATATAGAAAAACAGAAAGGTAAGAGAACAAAAGTACAGGAGAAGAAAGAAGAAAAGAGAAGAGAAAATGAATGCAATACAGAATACATGTACAAAAGAAGAATTGGGGGTGATAAGATAGAGGAAATAAGAAAGGATAAACCAAATTGAAGAAGAGAAAAGGAAATGCAAAAGTTGTATGGAGTCGAGAAGTATATTCCAAAGTTCACTGTAATGAAATGTAATTTATCCCCATTCTTCTTATTGTAGGCGTTGTAATTGTAATTATGATAGGAATACGTACTGAAACGACTACGATTTTGATGGTAAAGACTGCGAGGATGATGACTACTGGTGCTATTACTATACTATAATAATAATGATGATGATGATGATGATGATGATGATGATGATGATGATAATAATAATAATAATTGCACCAATTCCACTCTGTAGAGTGCCCAAGGTGCCTACATGTTATGCTATACTAAACTATACTAAACTATTATACTATACATGTACTATACTATACCATACTATATATACTACACTTTACTATACTGACTGTGATGCTCGAGGAATACAAAATCTGTAATACACAGTTCATGCTAGACAACTTTTTCTTTTCTGTTTTTTCAAATCCAAGCTATATCAGTTCACTTTTCTTACAAAAGAAACAAACAAATAAAATAATCAGCTGATACAAAATAGTCTTACTGGACTTTTGAGTATCCTTATGTTATAGTGTACTATTATGCCTTACCGTTCGCAGTCATTTTGCACCACGTGATAGAAATTGTGTTTTGCTGGGAAAAGCCCCACCCCGAAAAGCTACAAAAAAACAACAACAACAAAAGCCGACACGAAAACAAAACAAATTATTAATTTTTGTTCCGTGTATTTTATAACTGCTCAGATTCCCATTACTGTATACGTGATGAGCTGAGAATTGACACAGGGCGGAGTGCTCAGCTCAGCGTCATACTTCCACGGCAACAGGTGATCTGGCTATTATCTGTATGCCAAATCCTCCCTGCATTTAATAAATCTTGCTTGTAATAGTATCTGCAAAGAAGAATATTCTTCCAGAATTCATTCTCAAGATAGTCCAATATTGTACAAAATACTATTTAAATGTTGATTCTTCAATAGAATGAAAACAAAAGTAGATCTATTTCAGGGATGTTTCTCCTTAAAACCAGGCATTTGATAATTGAAAGGGGTTCGTCCTCTGATTGGAATAGCCAAGCTGTTACACACGAGAAAAACATCTGAGCTCCGCGTCAGCTCGCGGACATGGCTTCGCACGCAGTCGCTGACACATTCGTTGGCTTGCAAGTGTGTAGGCTCAACGGTAAGGAGGCAATCTAGCTATTCAAAGTCGACCGCTTGGATTCAAATTGAGTATGGGATCTTCATGTGAGCACGACGTGGTGCCCTCGGAAACGTAGTGAAAATCCCACGTATGTAGTGCAGAGTTTTGCTGAAGTGTCCAATTTATTCTCAAACATTTACTTTAAGGAACTGTCACATTTTCCTTGAAATGGGATCGATTATGAGGTGTTACGCGAGTAAAGAAGCCGCCGTCCTATTCAGCGTGGTGATCGTGTTGGTACTTGCTCGTCACGCCGAAACTCTGGCGGCGGTGGGGCAGATAGGTTCCGCTGGTTGGGTAAGTGTGCTATTCTCGTAGAGCCTTTACTATCTAATAGTACTGTACATATTGTATCAGAACACATTCATTACCAGGCTAACTGACACTTTCTTGATCAGACGACAACAGCAGCTCTGATTGCTTGATTGCATCCAACTCTGGGGACATTTATTGTTTCCAGTGGTGGCTTGATTGAATACCTCAGGCCCAGGCAGAGGGTAGATTTTTGTAAAGCAAGATTAGTCAGAAATTTTTGTGAATTGGAGCCGACGGCCTTTTTCGAATCATGAAATTTTCGCATATTGTCACTGTCACTGGCATTCAATGCATAGAAAGTCTATAGTGTATAACTTTCACATGTATTTTGATTTTGCGAATCTTGGCTCTTGCGAATTTCACGAAACTGAAATGCATGCAAACATTCCTTGTTTACTGTAATGAAATTCTCATCACTCTTTGCTTTACATTTGCATTCAATGAGCTGTAATACTATTCATGTATGCAGATTTTTTTCCCCCTTGCGATAGACCTTATAATATAAGAACAAGACTAAAACAAAACAAATAACAGCTTGGGAAGAATTCACAGTCACTAGCGGTATCACTGATTACCATGTCATGTGCTCTATATAGGCACTACCATGCACAGGTGCATGTGGAGATGAATGAATGAATGACGTTTCCATCGTCAGCACTCAGCAGGGCCGAATTCATCAATGACTTATAACTGTGTCCTCATTTAGAAATGAAAAGCCTGGCCAAGCTGACTAATTTCAGACATATAATCTTTACTTTGTTGTTGTAATAAATCTTGAGAGGCAAATATTATAACAATATGCATTAAAATAAATCAATGTCACTTTTGAGTTTTGTGTGCTCTTGCCAGTAAACTTTCATTAGAATTATCCTCTAGGCCAGCTTCTCAACTCATTTTAACCCAAGGCCCACTTTGCCTCATACAAATTTTTAAAAGCCTACAGGGTGCTATGTACATTTACATGTATAAGCACCTGCTAGATTGCCCGGGGCATGTGAAAATCAAATTTGGGCAGGTGTTTTTGAACAGTGATAACAAATGCTTGCCCGAATTGGGTAAGCAAAGAGTTTTGAAGCCACCTTTTTTCACTTTTTTTTAATATCCCACCCAACCACAAAGTCAGCCATACAGAAGCCCAAAGATAATGGCTGTTTGGTGATGCAACACACTAGCTTTCCAACATTAATATGAAGAAGTCCCAATGCAATGCAACAGCAACACTTGCCTTGAGCGGACCAAGTTTGTCACTCCATTGTGTTAAGCATGCGAATCCATGTGAGCTGTTTATTCAAATGATTGTGCGTTTTTATTAATCCCTTGACTGACACATAATTATCTGTATTATTTCCTCATATTTTGGGCTTTCTTTTGGGGCAAGTAAAATTAATAAATGGGCAAGTCAAGCATTTTGCAGGAAAATTTGAAGATCTGCTTGCCTGAACGGGCAAGAGGTAAAATAAAGTTATGTAGCACCTTGGCCCAGTAAGATTAAGTATATTTTTTTTTTTTTTTTTTAATTCCATTTATGCCTGACATTGTGGCCCATCTGAGAGAGCTTCGTGGACCACCGGTTAAGAAGGGGGGCTCTAGACAATCAGCGAATGTCATTAGAATACAAACGTGTAGTCTCTAAATATGTAACCCATCACTCTGAAAACCTGATAAAGTTGCTTTAAGACATTTCCCGATGATATGTAGTTTGTCTCAAAATTTATTTCCAAAGACCTACAATGCCAAATAAGCATGCCATAACTTTCCTCCAGTTTTTACTCAGTTATCTTTTAAAAAGAATAGGTTTAGGCAGTCATACCTGCAGGAGATTCTGAAAGGCATGAAGTGAGCTAGACACAATGGATTGATTTGATATGCCATTGTTCACATTATTTCCCCTTTGCACAGTTTGCACAGATCTTGTACTTGTAACTTGTTTCGTAGATCCGAATCATATACACTGTGTTTCATGTCAATCAGACAGTAAATGCTGTAAATCAGTGCTTCTCAACCGATGGGCCGCGATATTGGCCAAAAAATCTACTATGGGCCACCAAAAAATCTTGTTGGAGCCAAAGCAGGCCTCGGGTTGAAAAAAGGTTGAGAAGGATGGGTGTACATTGTAAATGATATGACTGAAAATATTCTGATATTTAGATATTATTTTTTTTTAAATGTAATTCTCTAATACTTTAAGAGAGATCATTTACCATTTTTACACCAAGAAGAGCAATATACATGTATGGTTGTAGGCTGATTACTGCACACACATACACATGTTTACATAGTATTTTTGTTTGTTTGTTGTTGTTGTTGTTTTTTTTTTTCATTCATACCTAAATGCCTGTTGTACCAGGATGTAAAAAGTGAAGCTAACACATGGTGGTGGATAAATTCTGTGTACAATCGGTGACCCATCGGAAAATGGCAATATGAAATGTAGATTGAGGATACAGATTTTCTGTGATTTTCAAATGTAAGATATATGAAGAAAAATATGCATTTCTTGAATGGTAATATCATATTTTTGGTGTCCTGCATAGGCAAGTATAAACATCATTAGGTATGTCTTAGCACAGCTGCAAACTTGAGGCAAAATTCTGTGGAAAAAACAAGGTGCTTCCTACGACGATTTACACAGAATATCGTGGCTTGTGAGCAGTGTGCATTGATATGTGTCGTATTTATAAACTAGGCACAGAAGATTTGAATAAAGATTGTTGTATACTACATGTACATGTACTTCAGATAACAGTTGTACTATAAAGGTCAAACGAGAAACAGACAGAAAAAAAAATGTGGATTATTCTTGTTTCCTGTATCCAGCGTGTCCTTGGTGTCTTGTCAGATAGGCATCCTTACACAGATCTCTCTGCCTTTCAATGTACGACGTGTATCTCCTTCCCAGAGTCAGAGCTTCCTATCCATTTTTTTCTTTTTCTCCCGCACGCCTTTCCAATTCTCTCCCTCCCTCTCTCACTCCATTCTCCGTCTTGCATCCTGCCGTTTCCCACTTCCGAACTTCAAACACACGCATCGCGTTTGCGCATTAATGCTCTCGGCCCTGCTCACAGAGCCATGCAAAATGAATGAATATGACTGGAGTATTTATTGATCCGCCGGTTGATGGAAGGGAGCCACGTAGGAGGAGATATATCCATTTCGGTTTCGGGGGGATCCCGAACGGGGAAGAAGAGCTGGATGGCTGCAATGTGTGTACACTCTGTGTTCGTTATTGAAGAGCAAGCATACATCTTGTAGCAAGCAGGCAGACTACATTAGAAAGAGCACTTTCATGTGTGAAGTTTACGTACAGTACATGTACCTCTACATTGATGTCAGGTGTACAATGTATTTGTACCAAACATCAATTGCGTATCTCTTTCGCCAGTGGTTGGACGAATTCCTCCCCCACAACTTTTGCATCAATAGCTTTTTCTTCACTGGTTTCACAACTGACAGCTGATAATCAATTTAATCATCAAATTGCTCTTAAGTAACTGTAAATCACAAAGCAGACAAACCCTTTCTTAGAACATATCTGATTGCTGAACTTTTAAACATACCCAGGAGGTATCTGACTATGTGAAGAAATGACCTCAAACTCAATCATCATGTACTTGTGGTCAACATGAAGCAGTTGATAAGATTCTGGCAGTTGCCACATCCAGAGATGCATGGGCAAGTCCAAGATATCGCGCACCTTACGTATGGGACATTCAGAGATTTCAAACCTCTGAAAAGTAATGAAGGAGCACTTGGATTTTATTGTTTATCATCAGGAGGACTGGTATCCTTGAGAAGAATATTGTGTTTAAGTTTGGTGTCATTTGACCTTGGGTTGATTATTTTATTAAGAAAAATATGCCAACTTACGTATGGGACCAGAGAAAAACTGGATTTTTCAAAATAAAGTTTGAACTGAAAATTCTCTGAAAGTACCTTACTGATCAAGTTCTGTTTGGAAGTGAAGAAAGGTACAATACTGAAGTATCTTTCAGCAAAGTTTCACTGCAAAAGAATAAAGCATATTTTCATGAAGTTGGTTTAATTAACGAAAGTACACCTTACGTATGGGACATGGCTCAACTTACGTATGGGACATTTGTCTTTAGTGCACAAATGCATTCATGGGAATGACTTTAAATTTCCCCATAGTGTCATATTTAGTTCCACAAATCATGCTACAACATGTAACAAATGAAATAGACTTCTAAGTGGGTACTTTCCCGGTTCAGGTACCCAGCAAAAGCTAAAATAAAACAAATAAAAGTAATTATCAATTTACAATTAAATGTCTTAGTTTGGATTCCGTCATGCATTAACACTGTCCTCATGATGTCTACACATGCAGATATAGTATACTGACACTCTATTTCTAGCCCATTTGTAATTACTCTAGTCAATATTTTTTCATCAAATGAAAAAAAAAATGAGCAAATTCTAGCTTGTGACCTTGATATAGCATACATGTACATGTACAATAACTAATTTGTAGTCTTGATAATTTCAACTTTAGAATCAAATGTCATGTACAATGTATTTGCAGATACAGTTTGAAGTGGGTACTTTCAGTAGCTCTAGGCTTACCTTGCAAGTTGTCTAAGTTTTTATAAAGCTTTATAATTGTTTGAAATGCAGCACAAAACACAACAACAAGAGTACTTCATTTTGCTCTGTAATCATCATGTTTTGCCATGTGAATTTTAGCTGAACTGCAATATCAATCAAATTTTAATGAAAGTTTTAGATTTTAAGGAGATAGAAGAATGTATGTACCAATGCTGTTTCTGTTTTTTTTTTTCAAATTGCTTGGCTTCGTGTCTATGAAACCAAAGACGACAAAATTTGTGCTACTTTGTACATACATACATGCTTGTGTAGTGATACAGGAAAGATTATCATTTGCACATTCAAATCTAGATTTGAAACACTTAAGTAACTCACTGATCTGCAAATTACAATTTTGAATAAATTCTAATAACCTCATTTGATCATACACTACCAGATTGCAGTGTATGTTGATAATTGTGTAGATGTGGGGTACAAAGTAAGTATGAGTTGATGAAGGTGTCTCAGAGCACATCTGTCTCTTCAAACACAAAATAGAAAAGAAAATTGAATTTCCTATTTGTTTGTGTAATTTGTGTTTTTAGCACTCCAACCACAGAACCAGTATTGATATTGTGGTTTATAGCAAATGTAAACTATAGTCTTCATTTTACAGGATTTTCAGAAATCATGTTCATGACCTTGATAAGTCATGACATATTCTGAGGGTGAACAGTTGAAATATTAACAATCATATCAAAATAAAAAGTACAAGTGTACTCTCATAGGGTTTTTCCTTTGCTATCAACTCAAGTAATGACAAAGTTACCTGCTCACACCTTAAGTGATTTTTCTTTTCAGTAAGACCTATAATGTTGTCATTGATGCGCGCCATAAGCACAATTGTTTTGATTTCGCTTTTGAGGCTGTACAACCTGTGGTACATGCTGAACAGTGTACTGCACCTAAAATGACACTCAGAGAATCCCATTCTTGGACAAAGTCATTTTGTAGAGAGGTAAAGTTGAAAATGATAACTGAATTAAGAAAATGTCCAATATCAAAATGTTAACGGGGAATGTTAATTCAAGACCAGCTGCACAGCCTGTAATGAAAATAAGAAATTACAAGTATAAATGAATATTCTTTATTTTCCTTTCTTAATCATAGAATGACTCAATAATGCTGTTCTTACACTCTCCCTGAGGTCATCTGAGTAGGAGAGGCAGATATATAGACATATTCTTCAGAGTAGGTGCAAAGATAACCATTAACCAAACAAATGTAAGGACATATAGCATCCATGTCAAAAGGCGGTTTTCCCATTCACTTTGCATGTAATGTCCCATACGTAAGGCATTTGTCCCATACGTAAGCAAACTTTAATTAGTTATAAGATGAAGGACTAATTAAATTTCCTCATTTAGTTTTGCTAATCTGGAGTTGAAATGAATAAATTAGAACTTCCTAAAGTATGATTGGTCAATGTTACAAATCTTCAGAAAAAACTTAAAAAAACATACTCAAATCCTTACGTATGGGACACTATGTTCTGGGAAAGTGCATAATTTGCATAATTAATGTGCTGACCTTGTCTTACCAATTGCAGATTATACTAACTCATACAGGGGTCATGTCCATAAAGGAACTAGGTCAAGGACAAATTCAACTGATTTTAGATGAATATTTATAATTTGTCCCATACGTAAGGTTTGTTTTTGATTTATGCAAATCAAGGCCATATTTCTTGCATAAATTTGCATAATTCAATATTTTCTTTGCTGGAAACATATGATTTAACTCTTTGGCTACAAGATGATATCAATAACTTTTTGATAAAATCAAGATGAATTTTGAGCATCTGAGGGGACATTATCTTGGACTTGCCCGCATCTTTATCCATCTGAAAATCTGTATCTTTTTCAACTCCTGTTACAAGAATCTGAAGACACATCTTACAAATTTAATAAACATGGCACCTGGATACTGATATTGTTCTATGTTTCTGATTCTTTTTGATATTTTCATATTTGAGAGAGGAAAAAACAAACAAACAACCTTTAATATGTTGACGGCAATTGTTTTTTAGCCTGATATAAAGGCCACAAAATTCTTTTTATATGTACAGAATACATAGTAGAAATGGTGAATGTATTCCTTCTGTACTCCTTAAACATACTGTAAAACTATAAATATTTGGGGCATGAAACTGGGCTAAATTGAGCCAATGACAATTTTCGCAACATGTAACTTTTGTGAATTGCCACTTGCATCCATGCATTGTGTAGGCAAATACTTTAATGTGTGTTTTGCTTTCGCAAATCTTGGCTCCTCACAAAGTTCACAAAAGTTTCATGAATGCAACTAGATTTCTATATTACTGTATCTTGAGAACTATCAGAACATCAGTTAGATGTCTGCCTTCCCTGACCCTCTTCCAAGAAAAAGAAAAGAACATCAAGACAGAGCAATTACTGGAACGTACAGTACTGTATTATATTGTCAGGATCTGTTTCAGCTCAATTATGACTGACAGATCAATATTGGCTAGTCTTTCAGCAAAGGGTTTCCTTTCAAGATGGACTCGCCTATTTGAAGGATTCTTGCATGTTGTGGAGCAAATAATCTTACCCAAAGTGGTCTCTTATTGGAAAAAAAAAATAACCTGGTTTAACCTCCCAGAGATATTCTCACTTTAATACAGTGCATAGTGCAATAAACATGAAGAGAGGTTCCATGCCCAGTACTGTAATTGGATATAGAACGATTATGTTTGATACAACCTTTCAACTTAGCGCAAAATTAATATACTTGTCATTTATTGACAGAGGGGACGACACCACTGCAATCGAGTTTTTACAGTTATTAGCAAAAATTTATTTTTGGTATAAATGTGCATGTAACCATTACAACTTTTGCATACAACTCATCATATTACGATGTATGTGGTTCATGAGTAATTTGAATGTACAGTATACGTCATATACTTTTCTAAATTTTCTAAATTTTCGATTATCAGGACTTCTTGACGATTTTGTGAGTGGTTAAATTTGCAATCATGGAGTACAATACTCAGTGGAGAAATATATGCGTGCATGTATCGTCACATTCATGCAAGGATCAGAGTCAATAAATTTTTGTGTGTCTTTGAATTTGTGAATAGCACCTGACTTGTGAAATTCATGAATATAAAAATCTCACAAAATATTCAACATATATTCAGATCTGTGAGGAAATATATGTTTTAGAGTTCACATTATAAATGGATACAATGTTTGGTAAAGAAAAAAATGTGAAAATTGTAAATGGTCCCACTGAGAGTGTAATCTGCCATTGATGGTATTTTTTGTCACCTTTATTCTGTTCCTTTCTGCATGGTAATCTCTTGATTATCCCCCCTTTTTTCTACTCGAAATGCAGAGTGACTGCAGTGACACAGTACAAAGCGGTGACGTTCTCTGGCAGTCCAACATGACGGGTGCGGTCGTGGATGTCGTTTGGGGATACGAGGCCAAGGTAAGGTTGAGACGGCCAGGTTTTGGACTTCTTGCTCCTGAGCCACTAGAGTTAACCTGTTGAGGACAAGCTGATTTGGTACAATACACATTTCCCATAGACACCTGCCCGATTATACTCGGGACTCATCCTCAAGGGGTTAAAAACAGTTCAAAGGTATAAATTTGCCTGTGAACCAGCTGGTAATATTTGATGCCAGAATTGTTGATAATCGAATTAAATAAGTGATATATTCCCTAAATGCACCATTAAAGGCGTGTTTTACCATTTGCAGATTGAACAAAAACCCAGTATTAGTGCTTTAAAATAGTTCCAAAATGTGAGTTTGGGATAGAAACAACCACTGTAAAAATTTGAATCATTGGTAAAATCGATGTTAAGTATTGTTAAATACACAAAATTTGAACAATAGTTAATTACAATAAAAACATTGCCAGACTAAATCATCTACAGTTATGGTTCAATGAGAAAAATACTGAGATCTCATTGTATTTCAGGCTTTAATCTCAAAATTTTATATGGTAGGATGTTTTGTGATACAACAGACCTACACATACGAATCAAATGTGGTATCTTGAACATTTTTAAAATCACTGTTCCCAAAGGTAAACGGGACCTTTAATGCATCATTAAGGTTATATCATTTCACTTTCCACTCTCTCTTATCATTCAGTCATTCATCAGACTTGACCTACACTTGTAGTTGTAACATTAGCAAACCCACCCAGGTGTAGCAATGTGCCTCAGTCCAACAGGAGGGCCATGGTGACACGATAGGGATTAGGTAATCCCTGTTCATTGACAGTCATTTTCAGACATCTGTGCCATTCGTTGAACAAAGCACAGTACAGTATGTCACCCCCCCCCCCAAAAAAAAAAAGAAAAAAAAAAAGAAAAGAAAAAAAATACAATCGGATTTTTGCATTGATAACTTCCAATATGATTAAACTGTCTGAATGCTATTTCAGGGTCTAAAGATATATCATCCTTAATAACTATATTTTGCAGAAAACCCCATTCAATTTGGTTAAGTGGTCATAGAAATGTGAATCGTTGTGAAGCATGTTGGGGATGTGATTCTTCCAAGTTTAGCACTTGGGTGCTCTTGGAACTGCATATATTTATGTGTGAACACAATGGACAGAACTTTGAGAGAAGGGATTCTTGACATGCTCTACAAAAATCCTCATTTCTCTTTGACAACTGAAGCAAATTGGAAGGGGTTTTCTGCAAGACATGGGTTATAAGTTATAGTTTCATACCCTGAAATTGTATTTGGATTGATTCACTATTTTTAAAGTTATCATTGCAGAGGGTCCCATTGTATTTTTTTTTTTTTTTTTGGGGGGGGGGCATACGTTATAAAGTTTAAAGCACAATTTGTAATCTCCATGGATATGGGTATAATGTCAAGCAGCTCTATAAACATAGAAAATAGCAAAGTGGCTCTTGTCTTTTCATCTCTGATTTCAATCCATTAATTACATTTTGTCTGCCACTGACAAGGAGCCAAATGCTATTAAATGCCAGATTACTCACCATATCATGTCAGCAATCTGCAGATAGTATTGTTTGCATATATACATAAAAGGAAAGTAATTTTTGGAAATCTGATGGCATTTCTTTCAACATTATATGATAGCAAAAAAAAAAAAAAAAAAAAAGAGAAAAGAAAAAAAAATCATCTATGCATAATGAGCTAAAATAAACCAGGGACCAGACACAAGTGGGTTCATAATTTTCTTTTCTACCTACTCATATTTTTATGACTGCATCTCTTTGTTGTTTTAGATATGATAGCATTAATGTATAAATTTTATGCATGTGTAAAGTATATACAATAGATTGATACATACATAAATACACACATTAAGCATACGTTGTGTATATTATTATTTTTTTTTTCTGAAGTCTGTGAGTGTACGTTGCCATGAGATGAAGTACAGTCATCATTCATACATTAATCTAATGTAGCTGACATTCTCATTTGCACACAGTCACCAGGGATTATTTATAATTGATAAAACATGTGAACATGTGTTTGTTTTTTATGCAACTACATTAATCAAGCCGCAAGACAAAGCAAAAAATGGACTTTTCTATCAGGAGGATTGCATGATTGATCTTTGATGATGCTTTCTAACACAATTCATCTGCTTAATTTTATTTAAATGTGACCCGCCACAATAAAAAGATCCAAAAGTCGCTGACGGGTGAGCCGAGAAAATCGAGTTTGAAGTCAGATTATCAAAATCCGGCAAAACCATCAAATTTTTGTTCTGACACAATTTTGTAGCCTAAGGTTTCGTCTGTCATCTGCTGAAATTTCGAAGCTAAATAATCAAAGGAAAGGCAAAAAATTAGCATTTTTCTGAGCTATGATTTAAGACTTTCAGACTTTCAGATTTTAAGACTTTCAGAACAGAAACGTGTCGAAGATTTGGATTTAGTGCTGCAGATAGACTCTGTCCCTAGTAACGAGGAAGTAATCTCATTGGTCAGTGCATGGCATCCTGGTTACTGATTGGTCGTGATTAGACCGCTGGTGCTAAGCTTGAATGAACATTGCAGAGGTTGCTAGGAGCGTACCTTCTATTGTCAAGAGGTGAAAACTGTCTTACCTCCCCTTGATCACGATTGCATCGGAAGGAAAACTTTGAAGGTGGTTTTCTTGAAACGCTGATTTCCCCAGACCACTCGACATGCTCTCATAAAAAATCATCAATATCTCTGCAACCGCGTACCTTTATGAGTCATGTTACATATGAAATTAAAGCAGAAGAGTAGAGGAATAATGCCATGTCATTTTTAGAAAATCAACCTGCCCTGACTTTCAGATCCTTTTGTTGTAGGGGGTCTCAAATGGTTTTAGCCCATTTATAACACAGTAAGACACCTTAGTAAAGATACAGGAAATATGTAGGTAAAGTCTGATTTTAGAATTTTCAATTTCATTGAATAGGAAAATTAAAGAAAAATATGCTCTTGAATCAATGTACATACTGATTGAATTAACTTGCTTGGTTTCATTTATCAGTGTTAAAGTATTGACGCTGAATACTTGTTTGATTATTATTCTTTATGTTCGTTGATTAATTTGTTCCATAAAACCCCCAATCTCAGAGTTTGTATTATCATGTCATAGGGCCAGTGTACCACCATTCTTCACACTTTTTGTCTGCACCCTTTCTTAATTTCATATACTTCTCTTTACCAATATTACTTTAGTAAGAGTATAACAATCTTTACTCAAAGTATGTGCTTCCTTCTGTTTTGGATGGTCTCACTTTATCAAGCTCGGCTTACATTGACCTCCCATGCAACATAGCAGATTGAACTATGCATAGATGATTATGGTTATTTTTTTCCCCTACAGTTTCTTTCCCCTCATAATTTCCTTACATGTATTTTCTTTCTGCTTTAAAAATGACTCTATACTAAATAACATACTAATGAATCTATATCTATTTGTAATTTGTTCATTTGTCACAGAAATGATGTAATTGTTTTATAATATTTTGTTGAAAGGAGAAAAATTTTGTTGCGATTAAATCAAAATCAAAATTGAAAACATGAGATAGATTTCACCCACTCTTAACTGCCACCAGTTGGTACATTTTATAGTTTATTCGAAATAGAAAGTGGGGGAATGAAAATTTCAGGCACAATACAAACATTTTGTATGCACATACTAATAGGTCTGTGACACAATTCCATGGTACCTATAGAAGAACGGTAATTATTGTCATTATTATTATTATCCAGGTGGGTGTGTGCATGCTGCAGTCGCCACACTGTGGTTGCAGTGGGAGGTGTTTGTGAGAGGCTTACATCTGGATTAAACTTCGAGATTGTGAAATGCTGACGGCACAGTGATTTCCATTTTGTTTTTAAAAGCCAGCTTACAGATCTATGGAGATTCCATTTCAATCTTTTTAGATGGATTATGTGGGCTGCTATTAAATCCTTGAGGGATTTTTATTTATTTATTTTTTTTTTTAGTGGGATTTTTTGGAGTGAGGTAAAGATTGAGATTAAGAACTCAGAACTGTGTTATGCATAAAGACTAAAGAAGCAAATTACTCATTGGTCTTGCTTGAGATAGTCAGTGAAGTACAGTGATATCTCTCATAATTTTTACAATTTGTGCACAAATAGAAATAGTCAAAAGGTCTGTTGTTACATGTATTTCAATCAAACTTTTTCATGCTTTTGTTATTCATCATTATTGAATATTCTTTTTTTTTACCTCTGAGAGAACCAAAAGTAGTCTTCATGTCACATTTGAAGGGAAGCTTGGTTATTTCGCTGGCAGTCTTTACGTCAAGCGGCTGCAACATCTGACCGCAAGGTTTCATGTTTCATCACACATGTGATCAACATTCTTTTACAACAAACCACCTGTTATTGGTTTCAGGGGACCGCTATCAACAACCAATAACATGTCATCTAGCCACAGGGCCTTGTAATGTCTCAAATGACGCAGGTAACGGGGTACAGAGAGAGAAAATCAAATGTTGTGGTTGTAAAGAGCTGAGTATCTCCAGCTACCGAGAGTTGTAAACAAGTACATCAATAGTGTCAGTATCTTCATCTGAAAGTATTTGTAGATCTCAGCTGAATTGCTCCTAGAGGGAAATTTAGAGGTTTTGGAGCTGATAAACTGCACAAAACATGCCATTTAAGCAGTTACTAAAGGGGGTATCTCACCGGGCTTGAAACTACTTTGCGACTAGTTCGCTACTCCAGATTTTGCTAGTTGCCGAGAGGTCTCTGAGACGTCTCCTGAAAATTACAGAGTCTCTGAGGAGTCGCAAGAAATTTAAACATGTTCGATATTTTGGGAGACTTTTTCCAGTCTCTGCAAAGTCTGCGCAACGTCTCCAAGACGTCTCCATCAGTTGCGGAGACGTCGCGGAAACTAATTATATCCACGACTGCTGAGACGTCTCCGCAATGTCTCCGTGATGTCTCTGAGACATCTCAGAGACATCGCCGAAACATGCTGGAGACCAGAAAAACTGGTGAGAGGTCACGGAGACGTCTCCACGACTCTATTTGATGCTGTTTGACCTACTTTTAGAAACCATGTGACCCATCTGCGTGGTAACATCCTGCCTGGATCAAGTCAGGTGATCCTGCAACGGCTCCATCATATTTGAAACTTTTTGACACCTGCCATTACTCGTGTCAGAGATGTCTCCATGGTGAGACCGCAAGCCATTTTTTATGTCTCTGCGACTGCTGCGACTGATAAGTTGGCGACGTCGCGGAGACGTCTCCATTGGTGAGATACGGCCTTTAGGAGGAAAATACATGTACAATATTGCCTGCCCAGGAGTTATGGATGAGTCCCCAGAGAGACTCATCTAATTATCATGTAACTGTTAGAACTGTAGGACTGTCAACTGATTTTGATTGTAGTTTTGTGACAGTGCTATTTACTGCACACTCATTAATGTCTGATCTTTAGAGATCCTGATATCAAGGTGACTAAGGTATAAAGACAGAGTTGGTTTACAAAATGTAAGTACTGATTGGTGTTTTCCAAGAATTCATGTGATTATTTCCCTTTATAGCAACTTCAGTGGACATAAAAGATACCATGGCAGAAATAAAAGGGATAGAGTGTTGTATAGTTCAATAGTAATTTGCAATTGTGTCAACAGACCATCCACCAAATGATATCTCGGATTACATGTTTTTGCATTAAGTAAAGAGGATGTACAGTGTACCTAGGTACTGTAAATCAACACTGGGCTGGGTTTGTCCCTCTTCTTCTTCTTCTTCTTCTTCTTCTCCTTTTAATTCATATTCTTAATAACAGAAGAGAAGTATAAAGTCTCCTCTTAATGTACACCTCAGAACATGCAATTTATGTTATTCTTTTTAAGAGACTGAAGTGGCTATACAGTTCCAGGCTTCCATGAAATAATGCATTGGTTGTCAAAGCAAGATAATTACTGTCAGGGATCAGCCTTTCCTGTAGAAGCCATCGATCAAGTGTCTGTGCTAATCATGACTGTTACACACTGATTACACTGCATAGATTTCTTGGCACCAGAAAGCTGTGTGATGGTTCTAATAGTTCCCTGAAGATTACCCCGCTTTGAGTCTTGGGATAGTATCAAACAATGAAAGATTGTTTGATTTGTGATGTTTTGTGTAGAGCTCATTCATCATGATTGATAATTCTTGTACAGAACGAATAAATACATTTATATGTATTTTCTATCAATTCATATTGGCAGCATCACTGGGATAAAAAAAATGCAATCAGCTTAAAGCTTGCAACGTCATCCCCCCCCCCCCCCACACACACACACCAAAGCTCAGTATGTATGAACAACTGTACTGAACAGTAGGGGTGTGTGTTTTGCCTATGTCCACTTTGTTGTAAATGCCAAAGAAACAGGGGGACCTAGATGTGGAATCACATTTGAAATGGAAGAGAAAAAAGTGACAATTTATGTTCATGCATGCTCAGCGCATCCTATGAATAACATGATGCAGTCACCGATCCCACTAAATTTCGGGCAAGTTATGCACGGACTACTGTACCAGCCTGGGGGATAGAGACTGTGCAGCCACACCATTGCATGCAACTACCCCCCCCCCCCCCCCCCCCCCGAGGAACAGCAAGAATGAAGTCATATTAAATGCAGACGACACTGAGATGTCCCTTGAAAATTTGTAGCTCTGAGACTACAAGGTAGCTCCACAGGTCACTGCTTTTGACAGCATCGCAAGAAGTAACTACATTGCCGAAAGTGATCTAGATAATTTACTCGTGCTGTGCTGTACAACGTAAAAGTGACTTGTACCCCATCACAAGCATGTCCCCCAATTATTGGCATAAAAGTTATGCTTGCAATTGAATAAAGCTTGAGTTCACAAACTCTGAATATGATCCATTTTTGTTAGTTTCTAATGTGTTGATTAGCTAGTCAGTTTAACTGTCATGTGAACTGACAACACGGGGACATCTGAAATACGAGATGATAGTGAATGATAGTGGACTCTTAAAAAGCAATCATGCTATCTAGCAAAGATGCTCATGGGAGTGGAAATGATCAAGTTATAGCTACAGATGTCACCACTTGAACAAAAAAATCTTAAATGTATTCAAGTGACTTCATGATTTCAAACAATTTGGTAAAAATTTATGAGAATTATTTTTTTTTCCCCTGCAATAACTTCAAGATGAATTGGTACCTCAAACCTGCATGCACCTCTGCATTCCACCATTTACACACCAAGAACATGAGGGACGGGGCATGCTACACATGATATTACACAATCGTGACAGCATAATTCATACAATTGTAGGCGCTGTGAAGAGATGTTGGTGCTGTTACTCATCAGACAGTGTTAAAGCATCATTTGGATGATGATGCTTTTTAGAATGCAGAAGCGGAAAAGCAACCACTGGTACTGCATGTGTGTGAGGGAAAAATGTTATCCGAACGTCACTGCAGTCTTACACCTCTCAAGTGAAATTTTCTTGTTATCTTTGGAAACACTTTGAAGCTCTTTATATCTTTGCAGGCCCCTTCCTCCTCCTCCTCCCCCCCCCCCCCCCCCCGCAAAGATGGCATCATAGATGACATCGTCAGATGGGGAGTGGAGGAACTGTCAGAAACAATTGAAGTTATACATGAATTCTTGTGGCCTGGAGAGTAGATTAATGGTAATGAGTGTAATTGTGATGTCTTTCCCTGCTCGTTGATTCATGCGCCATCGTCCAGAATCCATTTCATCTCAAATATCGTTTGTGCCATCCCTGCTTTTGTATACCCCCACCTTTTATACAAGTATGTACTTATTCACTTATACATTTTTTATAAAAATCCCTGTTAGCTTCCCAAGTGTATCATGTTATTGAGTACAAATTTACCGCCCCACCCCACTTTGTTACCTCCCTTGGGCCAAGAGGACACAGGTAACGGCACAAAAACAGATTTTAACCAGCGAAGAATGCGCAAAAGAAAGAGATCCTGAGGCAAATCTAACACACGGTGGATTCTCAGCAACTCACCGTCTTCAATTGATTTGGCCTGAATCCATTGGGCATACAGAGGCACATCAATCATAGCCTACTTTTTTGTTTTGTCCGAGATGAAAGTGATACTGTAGGCTCACAGACTACATGCATTTTTATTCTGTGCCATATGAAGGCACATGATTTTATGTTGACTGTGCACAAATATTCTTTGGTATTACTTTATGTGTTTCAGTCTCCTTAACATGAACACAAGATGTCGAGATTTTTTGTCCTTTCAGAATACAGTCCGACCTCTCCTATCCAGCCTCCCTTTATCCAGATCTCTCTATTATCCGGATGCCATCTCAATGTGTTTTTTTTTTCTTTCAATCTTATATATTCTAATCGAGTTAATTGTTGTAAATAGTGTGATTCTGTATATTTTTTTTCAATAAAACATAAATAAAAAAAAAGAATAATAATTACGGGAAAAAGGGGGATTTCAAACTCAAATGAATTCCTACACAAACTCATATAAATTACAGCCGATACCCAACATGATTTTAACATTATACATTCACATCTAATTTCATCTAAATAACATGCATTCAGACATTCACTACCCCCAAATCACCGCAGTGTATGCTACCTACAATAGGTTACATAATTACCATTGGATAGGCGGCTGCGTATATTGAACATTGATCGAATCTCCCATATCTGGCCAAATTCCTTATCCGGATGAGCGCTGGTCCCGACATGTCTGGATAGGAGAGGTCGTACTGTGATAGAGCATCTCAATTGTGATTAGTTTCTAAGATTAGTTTACACAAAGCTATGGAGTAAAGCATTTCACTGTGATGTATGAATAATAACATGCTTCTATTACACTAAGGGTATTTTTACCCCTATCAAGGAAGGACGAAAGTGATCATCGGCGTTAGCCTTTCTGTTTGCAAAATAACTTAAAAATTTGTGAACGTATTTGAACGAAACTTGCAGGAAACGTTGATAATGACACAGGAAGAGATGATTCAATTTTGGTAGTGATCCGGGAATTTTTATGGATCTTTGAAGGATTTTTTTGTCATTTTGCAAATGGGTCAATGAACGTAGGAGTTCAAGCTGCATGTATTTGAGGTTTGCATATATAATACACACTTAAGTGCGCACTCTGCTTTGGCGAGGTGCCGTGTAGCTGGAAGGTGATGACATAAATAAAAGGCTCTTGTATTGGGAAATTGTGTGATTTTTAGCTTGCATGTATAATGATTGGTGGAAATGAGCTGCGTGGCAGAGGTCTGCAGAGGTCCGCAGAGGTCTGCGCTCTATGAGTGCTTTTCTGGTTTTTTAGCATGCATTCACGGTAATGTTGGCAACAGCCTTTGAACCTAATCATGAATCTCAAAAATATGAATCTTATAATGTCTTTTTCTCACTGTCTTGAATTGTTAGCATAAATGAGCATATTTTTTTAATGGAGACCTTCTGCATCTCCCCTTGCCTTAACCCCACTCAAATTTGTAAAATATCTACTTAAGAAGTACGGTACTGTCTACTTTCAGTTCATGGAAATTCTTCTAGCCCTCCTTCATGTTGTTGCATCATATAACTTTTACCACATGGCCATTGAATATATTGCATTGCATATCACCAATATCTGCTGTCATGCAAATGTCAAAGGGTTTGTTTCCTGAACCCATTTCATGCAAAGATGCTCCTACACACATGCAAACAAAGTGGGGTGAAAACCCCATTAAATGTTTGTGAAGAATACCAGAAAATCTGTCTTTGATAGTTAAGGTACAAACTGACACCCCCCCCCCCAAAAAAAAAAAGAAAAAAGAAAAAAATCACTAACCTGCTGTAATACACCGCACCAAGATTCCCTAGAACTTACATTGATCTATTAAAGTTAGGAAGGAGGTGTACGATGTTCAATGGACTGTGCCTACTTGCACTTGAATAAATGAGCATCCAACCATTTGAATTTGTAAAAACCCGTGAGATTAGACTGAGTGTCCTCTCAAAGTGTTGGTATTGCGTGGGTTAGGCACTGAGAGATGTAAACCAGAGGCATGATGTGAAGACGTATTTCTTTCTTCTTCTTTTTTTTTTTGTTTAAGTGGCTGTTGGCTCTAAATCACCACCGTCCGTAATTACGACGCAAGGAGGCTCCTCCGCAACCAGTTCTCCTCGTGAGGCTTATTTTGCTTAACTGCTCTGGGAAAACAAGAGTCCCGCGAGAGATTTTGATTAGCCCTTGTTAGGGGGGCTTCAAGTTGTCACTGCACTGCTCTAGGGCTCTATGGGCTTCCTCTCATCGTATTCCCAAGATGCTTTTACACCGAGGGGCGATTGCACAAACAAACTGTTGCTTCAAGTTTGTCGACGAAACTCTTCCTCTTGCCATGCCGTTGTCTAGTACCAAACAATTCATCTGGCATTGAAAATGTATTCAGCAATAGTGGTAATTATTTTCATCACCTGCTATTCCCTAGGTAGTGCTGTGCATGTGAATTAAATGTTTTCTTTTTTCTTTTCAATTTCTTTTTTTTTGTAGTAGTATTTTCATCCTCCCAATGTCTCCAGCATAGCAGATGGAACTTAATGCTTGCTTCATTGTGATAAGCTTTATATTCCAACTTATGCACTATTTAAAGTAGAATATTGCTACATTATCCTCCAAAGCTTTGATTGTAACTTCACAGTGGCCTAAAGAAATATACTAATACAACTTTGTACGGAAATGATTGGAAAAGTTGAGAATTTGATGAAATTCATGAAGAGAATTTCTGTATGTGACAAACATCTTATGATCCCCCCTTATTACAGTGCAAATAAATCAGAATGTCCCTAATGACATCCTCATACATTTGAAATGCCTTTTAGGCGTATAATCTGTAAAGAGTTCTACAGTTTCTTTCTCTGTATTTATGACTTGATATCCTTGCCTCTGCAAGATATTTTGATTTTCATTCATTGCACATTTGATATTGAAATGATAAAATGCATAATTGGACAGTTACACCTAATATGCATACAAACCCCAAAAGTGTAGCATAATCTTTTTTTTTTTTTGTTGCTGTTGTTGATGCAGTGGTACTGTTACAATGTATTCACTGTGCTGTCAGAGAATTTGGGTCTACATGTCACAAGTGGAAACATGTCCGCCGGGAAGGGGGGGGGGGATGGGGGGAGTGGATGGGGGGTTGAATGCTTGTTGAGTGGATGAAGATTTGCATCAGGAGCATATACTTGACATTCTCAAGCTCAAGGTGCAGATTAAGCTTGTCCGACTTGTTGGCGGACCCGAAGCCCCGCAGTGGCGGACGTACACGTACTTAGAGGCACACAGTATGATTGATGGCATTTACTTTGTCGTTGACTAATAAGCGAGCTTGAGAGTTAATAGATTGCCGCCATGCCGCAAGGTGAGAATGATCCATCTCCATGTTGACACCGACTCAAAGATATAATTCAAGATAGATTGCAAGCCCAATGTACCACATCCCCATTCTATCCTTTGTTTTGTTTTTTGTTTTTGTTTTTTTCGGTAAAACCCTTCCGAGTTCTATGACTCCTTGTGCATAGAGCTTTACAGTGATTGGTGTGGGAAAGAAGTGATTTTAGACAAATCCGCCACAAGTAAATTGTTGCCTTGCATTCTCTGTGTGAGTGTCTGTAGGTTGGTCCACGAGGATTTACAGATGCTTAAATGGATCCATTTTTTTTTTTACAAATAGCTCTTTCATTTGCATGAATTCCATTTCAGGTTATTCAGTCAATACCAACAACTACATTTTGGTTGGAAATCAGAGAGTCTGTTCTGAAAGAAATCCTCCAAACATTTTGTGTTTGTTTGCTTTTCCTACAAAAAATGTAATTTGCAATTGTGTTGACTGTGCCGCAAATCTCTGAATATTGGGAGGTCTGTCTGTCTGTCTGTCAAAAGAGAACTACTCTTGCAGTCAGTTTTTTAATATTTTTTTTTAAACATAATTCCAGTGGATCATGAATGCATAATTGAGTGCATGGAGTTCGATTTATTATTATCATTCTTTTTTTTTTTGAGACTAACACTTTTAAGTTTTCTACCATTATGGATGACTCAAATACTGTAATATGAGGAATGATTGCGTGCAGTTTAATTTTGTGAATTTCGCGAGAGCTGAGATTCGTGAAATTAAAATGCATGTGAAAGTTCTTGTCTACACTATATGCATTGAATGTTAGAGGCAACTCGCAAAAATTTCATGCGGCAGAGAAGGCCGTCGCCTCCAATTCGTGAAAATTTCATGCTTCGAAAATATTGTGTTTTACAGTATGGTCTTTTTCACCATCTTCATCCTATCTTTCTCACTCTCTCTCTCTCACCCCCACCCTCCAAGGATAACTGTCACACAGCGTTCCAATGCTTTGGGATCAATGACACCGAAGACCAAATGGTGGACATCCAGCTCAGGCCAGTCCAGATCCAGGAAGGGGTCAAGATCAGGTACTTACTAGTTTGAATCTTTTTGATTGCGTCAGATACAACAATAAAGCAAGAAAGAAACAAAAAAAAAAAAATCTCAAAACAAAGAAATTAGTGGATAAGTAGACATATTAACAAGAAACAACATGCATCGAACAACACGTAACATCATGACTGAGAACCAGAAGGGCACTATCACATTTTTTTTTTTTGGGGGGGGGGGGGGGGGAGGTGGGGCTGGGGGGATGTTGAGTTATTGGTATCACATTATCGAGCTTGATCTCCTCTACATTATGGTGTCAATTTTAAATAATTTTCATTTTCATTGAAATGTTATAAATTGAAACCATAAGGGCACTATTTTACTTGATATTTGGAACAGTGCTTATAAATCTACCCACTTTTGATCAAGTAAACTTTTTATGTCTTGGAAATTGATTGTTGATATTTATGCTGAAATATTAGCATGCGATTGTGTCCTTCTGGTTCTAAGCTGACGACATGTATCTTGTATGCATAGCAGTATGTGATGTCCATGCCATGTAGAAGTGTGTAATGTCAAGGGCACATTAAGCTGTTTGCTGTACAAGGATTAATCTAGTGAAACTTTAAGGTTACAAGCTGTGCAAATGTCCCAACCGTCTACTTAAGTTGAACATTTGAGACATGCATGGTGTTGAATATTGCATTTGGTCTAACACCCCTTTCACGCTTAGCTAATTTCACCCGGGTGCACCTGAGTGAACATGGACATCTCGTGGTGTGAAAGATCTTCGCAGTAAAGCCGTGGGTAAAATGTCTGGTGACTTTTCAGAGATTTTACCCTCGAAATATCCCTGGTAGACTCTGGAGTGTCCCTGGGAACTCCTGGGTGACACTGTAGTGTGAGAGGCATTGTGGGTAAACTCCCCAGTGAAAAGCGAAGGCCAGTATGCCAGCAATGCCTTGCGGGACATTTTATGCTTGTACCATAACATGTACTTCCACTGTAGAAGAGCGGATGAGAGATATTCGATTGGGAGCTCATTTGCTATAGACTTGAATTTTTTTCTTTTTTTGTGGGGGGGGGGGGGGGTTCCATGTTTGATTTCCTGGTGAATCTCTTGTGTGATCCCCAAGTGACTTAGTCAAAGTGGTATAAGACTTTGTCATCCAGAGGGTTTGTAAGATGTTAGTTTCAACACATTATCTCTTCTTGAGAATGATTGGAAATCTGCAACATGTTTAAATGAGCTTTGTTCATTGTTGGATGTGTATCAAACTTATATATATCTAACCTGGCATTTTAGGAAGATCTGTTCTTGCCCGTGTTATTACTTCCTGTATTGAAAAATAAAAATAAACATGTTGCATGCTTTGGCCTCCTTCAGGTTTGGCGTGTTAGCTGATGTCAAGGGAATAAGAATTTTGAGTTGAGTTGAAAATGGATTTATATATGATAGAGATAATTTTGACAGATTTCAAGTTTCCAGGTTTGACTTTAATTTCTTAAAGTTCTTAAAAACCATGATTCTTACTGCCTTTCCTAGTGTCAATAAAAAGTTTGCAGAGGTACGTTTTGATTTTTTTTGCTTACTTTTTTTGAATGGCTGTTTTGATTAATTAGTTTTCAACTTGAAATCTTTCATACACAGTGCCTAATGTGAGATTCCATATATCCAAACTAGAACTGCTATCTTTAGTAGATGTGAAAGTAATAACAATATGTATTTTAAGATGACATGTTTGAAAAACGGTAGTATTTCATTCATTATGAGGAAGCTTGCATTTTACCAACTTCAGAGACATGACACATGCTACTTTCCAAACTCTCATCATCATATGATTTCTAAACACAAATATTCTTTCACTTTATTTCATTTATTAGAATTCATATCAATTAAAATACTCCATCCTCCTCTTCTTGGCTACACGCTTGTGGGAACATGTAAAGCATTTTACAGCTTCAGTACATGTTGTGACAGAAAACTTCATAGTTTGCACACATACGCACTTAAACACACACAGACACACTCACGCATACACACACATATACATGTATGTTTATGTATATATATAATGTTGATTTGCTGCTGGAGAAGAGAAGTCATTTTCTGTGAATATTTCGAGGGATCTTTTTTTTTTTTTGTCTTCACTGCATGGCTTGATATTGATTGCAAATGCTTGTTCCATTTGCCGACCCATTTGTTCCAATTTGGACTCAGGTGGAGATATTTTCATTCAGGGCTCTACTGGAAGAGAATAAAGACCAATCCTTCTGCATTCATACTTTTCTGTTTGTCTGTTTTAGATTTTTTTTTTTTTTGATTAGAGGAGATATTAAAGCACAGTGAAGCTGTCTTGGAAGCAATAAGCAAGCCACGCTGTGAGTGGTCTTCACACACAAAGACTGAAAACCTTTCTTTTTTGTGTTTGTTTGTTTGTTTGTTTGATCTAAGATTTCAATCACAGTTCTCACTAGACACCACATTGACTATTGACATTATACTTATCTAAGGAGTGGGGCAGCAGTTAGAATAGTACCAAAACCTCATGTGCCAAGAGTCCTAGCTGTCATGTCATATGTTGCATAAGTCGTAGAATAGTGCCATGCAAGTACTCCTACTGTGAAACGAGGAATGTTTCCATGCATTTTACTTTCACATGCATTTTACTTTCGCGAGAGCCAAGATTCACAAAATTAAAATGCATGTGAAAGTTCTTGTCTACACTACACGCATTGAATGTTGGAGGTAACTCGCGAAAAGTTCATGCCGCGAAACAGGCCGTCGGCTCCAATTTGCGAAAATTCCATGCCACAAAAATATTTAGTTTTACAGTAATTTTTCCCCCTCCAAATTGTAGCTACACGTATGTGTAACAGAGTCTCCAGAATATCCCAAGCAGGTTTACTGGCTGCCGATCTGTAAGAAAACATACTGATTTATTTGTTGTTATAGAATGGCTCCCCCTCCCCCATATTTTTTCTTTGGCAAAGATCCTGTGAGCATAAAAACCTCAAGCATGAAAGCAGATGATAGTCATAATTTCATCATTACTTGGAGGAATCGTTGAGGAGGAAGCAATGAAAAAAATTGACAGCAGTTATGACGTTTTGCTTTTAATGTGCATGAGAATAATCACGATGCCAAACTGCTGCTGAGCAGTTTGAAAGGATCTGTCGTGTTGGTTTGAAAGACGATTCCATTATGGCTTCTAATTTTAGCAAGATGCTGTTTCGTTCCAGCATTTCCCACCTTCATTTTGTTTTGTTTTTTATTTTTTTCTATGAGAATGGAACCTAGCCACCTTTTTGCCAGCAGAAGAGGAGATAAATGGTTTTCCCTTGGGGCTCGGCGAGTTTTAGCCAGGGAAGAGATGACGATAAGTAGAAAGAGGAGAGTAATCTCAAAATCTTTGATTTAGCAGACAAGCTTGTGGAGTAATTGGATGAATACAGCACAGCAGTCTGACTGCTTTCATATGCCTTTAACAGAAGTATGCACTGTATTGCTGATTTGTGCTGCCAATGACCCTAAGGAGCTCTGCACGTTTGCCATGAATATCATTAATTACATCAAATCATAATTTCCATGTGGCAGTACTTAGTATTCTCCCCTTACCAGACAGTACCTGCTAGTGTTCACCATTCTTTTTTTTTTTTTTTACCTCTACCAAGGTTCTGTTTGTGTTGGCATTGGTTTGTTTGTTTGTTTATTTGTTTGCAAAATAGCTTGAGAAGTTGTGAAGGGATTTTGATGGAACTTACAGGAAAAGTTGATAATGATATGTAAGGACAGACAATTAAATTTTGGTATTGACCCTGGAATTTTTGTTAATATTTGAAGGATTTTTGTCTTTTGGCAAATAGTTGGGGAGTTCAAGCTGCGCGTATTTGAAATTTACATACGCACACCAGAAGGAATGCTCTGCCTCGAGACGCCATGCAGCAAAAAGCTGACGAGGGTATTAGTAAACACAAGGGCTTCTTTATCATTGGGAAATCGGGCAATTTTCAGCATGCGTGTATGGGTGGAAATGAGCTGCTTGGTGGAGGTCTGCGCTCTCCGAGTGCTTTTCTAGTATATGATATACAGTAAGTGTGTGAGCAAAGTACTATCCAAACTTCAACTGAATACCCAAATGCACTTCTTTTTGTTTGCCTTTCAGATTTTCATGGTATATCCACAGTATCTCATAATCGATCAAAATACTAAATTGCTCCCCTAGATATAACCAGGATATATAGAAAAAGCATAAATCCCACATGGTTTCACCAATTTGAAAACTGATGGATTCACTTTATTCTTAGCAATTTGACTACGTTTAATTTTTCTGTTTGTAGTTGCAGAGCAGGGTAGAACCATTTAAACTTTTTGATTTTTTTCTAGAGATTTGTTTTTCTATGAATATTATTTGTGTGTGTATGTGAGTAGAATACTAATACTGAGACAATAGAAACACTTTTGAAATATATGCTGGAGGTTCCTGCTTTGGCGTTTTTCAGATTTGCTGAGAATTCTCCAGATTATCAGAGGCATACAGTGTATCGTAACATTGACAAGTCTGTATTTCATGTGCACATGTACAAAACTGACATACCGTACTTTTTGCATCTGGGCCATCATTTTTAGCTACATTTACTTTAATAAAGCCAACAAACAATGACTTACAGGTTTGTGTGTAGATATTACCTGATTGTAAGTTTATCAATGGGATGTTTCATTCTTGAAAGTGTGAAATTTGCAACTGAAAAGACAACTTTATGATAAATGTGCCTTTCTTTGTGAGTGTGGGAGAATGGAAGAGATTCGCTTCTAGATGTGATCAACATGCTCCTTACCTGCTGGTATATGAAGCCAAATAGGTTAGCATGTTCGCTCAATTTTTTCCATGATGATTGATGATTACGGTTGCCCGTTGCAGTATAAAATGTTAGCGAGTGTGCATCTGTATGTGTTTGTGTGCATGCGTGTGGGTGTGTGGGTGTGTGTGGGTGGGTGGATGTGTGTTCCATTTTGTCCTGTTTTGTGTTATTTTGTAATTGGTTCTGAGTACGGCTCAGACCTCCTAGCCAGCCCGTGATGAATCAATAGAGGCGAAAGACAAGACTGCTAATCGATGGCAATCAGAAGCGGAGATATCTCCCGAGCAAACCCTGGAGGTGTCACTGAATATCTGTCTGGCATAACAGGTACAGGGAGTTAATTTTTTTACTCCTCTTTTTTAAGACTTTGACAGCCTTCATTTCCCCCCCCCCCCTTTTTTTAGTGTATCATGTCTTATTTTTTTTTAAATTGAGATTAGTTTTTGTATAAGATAAGAAACAGACCAGAATATAACTTCTTTTTTTTTTAAGTAGAAGGATTAATATTCTATGTGGAAATTTTGATGGTGTAGATGGCTGTGACTGATCATGTTGAAAGACATCCATTAGTTAATGCATGCTGACATCAAGGCAAAATGTGTCAATTGTGCCTACTATATTTCATGCATGTTTAGGTCCATGGACTAAATTGAAATCATGAATTTGAAGTAAAATACCTTTCTGACATTGGGCCATTGTTCTCCAAAGGCAGCAGATTCAGTGTCCATGACTGATCATTCGGTTTTTATATTCTCTGTGAGCCCTGTGAAATTTTGAAATCACCCTTTTCTTAAAACTACTTTTGTTTTCATTGATATTTTGAAGGACAAGTACCTAAACTTTTGATCTGCACCGGTGATACATCTAGCTGTTGAAAAAGCATTCATGAAATGTTGATGTGTGTGTGTGTGTGTGTGTGCCATTACTGCATTCAAGTTTCGAAAAATTATACTATGAAATTTGTGACTCGACAGACTTCAACTGCAGCTTAGTGATCATTTTGCATTTTCCACTTTATACAAGACAAAAAACAAACAAACAAACAATCAAACCGTGCTGTTTTTCGAAGAAGTGTGAAAATAGATATTAGGAAAGAATGAATCGTACATCATGTGCTCGAGGCAGCCAAAGCACTGGGATTGATTTGATCCATTGGTACCCAACCCCAGAAGGTCCCCAGGAAGTTTGGTGCGTTCTCATTTTAGTGATTAGGTGTTACAATCACTCTACTCCTCAAAAGGAAGTTGCTGCCAACCCTTCCCGGAGTTTGCGCATTGATTCACCTCACCTAATGCCGCGCAAACGGAGGAACTGTATCGCACGAAAGTGGGTCCGCCGGTGTTGGGTCAACACAATTGTGCGCTTGATTTCTCCACAGGCTTGAACTATAAACAGCAAAGTTGCCAAATTCGCGCCTTTGCAATTCAAAGTAATGAATTTACATCTCTTCATTTGCTCAGCTGTCTCAGTGGAATACAAGCCGCGTGACGGTAGCGTGACGGAGTGCAATGTTTGATTTCTGCTTTCTCCCTTCCCCCCTTCCCTTCCCCTCACTGGCCGTCCCGCTGGCTGTTCTTCGTATCCTCTGTTTTTGTGATACACATAATTTTATGCACGGTCATGTGCCCAGGCTGTGTTCTCGCAGAGGCAGCAAACGATTATACAAAATCGTGTTACAGCACTAATGTTTTAATGCATGAAGTGGCAGTTCCCGCCACGCATCTGGAGTTGAGTTTCGCCCCGAACACAATGCATGTACTTTCTGATGGCACTCCAGGGATAACACTGTTCTGCCGTCGTTTTGCAATCCTGCCAGTGTTACAATATAACTATGCATCCTTTCAAACTCCCCTTGCTTGCCTCTCACACTGCAATATCCTCTTTTATACTAGACAGGAAAGAATAGGAACAGGAACAGGAAAGTTTTCCTGCAGTCTGTTACTGCATGAGAAATACAAAATTGAGAGCAGTCTGGTGTGTTTGTTTAATGTATGATTTTATGCTCTTTGTTTTTTTCAAATGAATCATTCTGTTTTTCATCAAATTTCTTTCAGTTGACAAGAGTTTCAGAAGAGTCAGCGATTCTTGCCATAATTTATGGAAGTTTGGTACCCCATACAAACCCCATACAAGCAATCAAAGATGCACACAAACTATTTAACAAGCAAACATACAAAATAGCAAACAAACAAACAAGGCATTAAAGAGTTACCGCTGGAGATATGGTAGTGATATCAAATGTATATCAATTCAATTCAATTTGATTTTATTGTCCATTTCTAGAGACTTGCCTTGTTTGCATTTGTACATACAAGAAGAACACATCAGTACATATACATGGAATGCATACCTACGTACAAGACACAGGTACATGTATAGCATAGATACACAGAAATACAAAGGATATATACAATATAATGTCAAAAGTAAAATTCAGAAATACATAACTATAGAGGAAATATTAAACTCTACTAAAAATTGAAGAAACAGTGGAATAATGCTACAATACTAATTATCCAACTTTTGAAATGGCTGGTGTTTCTTGATCCAATGAGGTGACATCATCAAGCTGAGTAATTCATGAAATTATGACAGGAAATATAGTTTTCTTCAAATCTCATGCCCAGAACTGTTCGATGAGGTATATAATAATATGTGTAAGATGACGAGATATATATTTTGGTGTTTTTTAAATAGTCTTTTATTCTGCTTTAGTAGAACAAGGGTCTGCATTTCCAAAGAAGAATTTTTGAGGTAGGAATGATCAAGATATAATCTTAGCATCAAGGGAGAGGGAGCAGATATCAGTGCCTGGTAACTGCTGTTGTAGTTTTTTTTTTTAATTGTAGAAGTAAATGAGATATTTTGTAGATCTTGCAAGAAAAGAGGATGCATATTATAGACCTTGCAAGAAATGGCCTGTGGCCCATTGCATTATGATCCGTAAGCCATAAATCCTAATTCAGATCCATATGAATCTCTTCTTACAGCCAATCTGGAATTTAGCATTCGAGATGTACGGATGGCTTTTGTGCTTATTTGCAACTTTGAACAAATTTTTCTAGACAATTAGGGCCCTGGTTGCATGTGTGATACAGAGAGAGGGTAGGACTTCACCTCATGTTCATTACTTTTTGGGTACTTCAGCCAAAAAGAAGAAGAAGAAGAAGAAGAAGAAGAAGAAGAAGAAGAAGAAGAAGAAGAAGAAGAAGAAGAAGAAGAAGAAGAAGAAGAAGAAGAAGAAGAAGAAGAAGAAGACTTTTTTTTTTGACTTTTCAAAATGGTACTTTATTTACATCACTCTTGCACACTATTCACACAGTGAATATAGTGTTTACATGCAGATTATTTTAAAAGAGGGGGTACATTCGCCCTCGACATTTTCATTTTTTTTTTTTTTTTTGCATTTTAATACACCACGTGTGGTTCACAATTTCCATGGGGTAAAGTCGAGGTGTTAAATGCAAATCAAATGAAGTATAACAGTGATGACTGCATTTGCAGTCGGCATGATTACATTGTCATGACAACTAAAGGAGGTTTTACAACATTGTTGCAGTCAGCTTGTTAGCAGGAAGTTCGTAACCATGATATTGAAAACTAATTGTTGTTTTCAGTGGGTATATATGCATGATTAACTCAGATATCTTTATTTGGCCAGGTTATGGCGTACATGCTGTGGTGACAGCGGATGGTATATAAACGTCGCAAAGTACTGTGCGGCGTAATATGGTGAGCAATAAGCTCTACACCGAAAAAAAGAAGAAAACGTTATGGCTTTTCAAAAAAATTGCTTTGTTTACATCATGCTTGCAAGCTATTCACATTGATACATGTTATGATGTGTACATACAAGTCAAAACAATTGATGACTGTGCTTACAGTCAGCATGATGATTTCTCATGACGAGCTAAGAGTGACACAGAAGGCAATAATTTTTTGCACTTTTTTTTTTACATTTTTGCATTTTTGCGCACTTTTCACATGGTGAAAGCGGTGTAAACATACAAATCGAAAAAAAGGGGGAAAACATATTCGCCCTCGACATTTTCATTTCTATTTTTTTTTTCTTTTCTTTTCTTTTTGACATTTAATACATCACGGGTGATTTTACAATTTCCATGCGGTAGAATCGAGGTGTTGAATACAAATCAGGGGATTCAGTCGGTGGTAAATGGAAATGAACAGACTCTGTGTAACTGTCGGGTCTAACACAATTATCGAGGACTGCGTTTGCAGTCGGCATGATTGCATGATTATAACAACTAAAAGAGGTTTTTACAGGGTGCAGCCATGCAGCTTGTAAGCAGAATGCTCGTGACAATATTAAGAATAATTAGCTGTTTTCAGCGGGTGTACATGAAAAACTCAAATATGCTTGTTTTGCCAGGTTATGGCGTATCTATGCTGTGTTAGCAGCGGATAATACATAAACATAGCAAAACATTGTGCCGCGTTATGGGGAGGCAGTGAGCTCTACATCGAAGAAGAAGAAGAAGAAGAAGAAGAAGATTTTTTTCTACTTTTGAATTTGTTTTCCATTTAAAGGATTTCCACTTCAGCAACACTTGGATGCGCATGCTCTCTACAGCGAAATAAGCGAGCCAGTTCAATGTGTTTCGTTGATCATGTGTGTTTTATGAAGAGCTACAGTGTATGTATCCTTTGTGTGTCTAAAGCCATGTACAGCAAAAGCAAAGGACACTCATGCAGTTATGTATCCCTATGCTCTTACTTTGGAAGAAAGTTTATGGTTTAGATTTAGGATTAGGGTTAGAGTTTAGAGTTTATGGTGTAGGTTTTAGCTTAGGTGTAGGTTTAAGGGTTGGATTTAGCCAAAAGTTACAGGTTATTGAGAATGTAACTTACTGAGCATTTGTAATCTATTAAGGGTCGATGTCTAAGAGTGAAGCTGCTATTAATGCCTCTAGATACTGCATTTGGTTCAAATATTACTGCGTGATGTATGACGTGTTACTCTATATTCTCACAAAATTTGAAGAAAAGTGGTCGAGCTTAAAGGACAAGTTCACCTTCATTAACATAAGGATTAAGAGAATTCAGCAATATTAGTAGAACACATCAGTGAAAGTTTGAGGAAAATTGGACAATCGATGCAAAAGTTATGAATTTTTAAAACTTTTGTGTTGGAACCGCTGGATGAGGAGACTACTAAGGCTCGTGATGTCATATGAGTACAACCGTATAAAGAAAATGAAAAGAAAATTCAACATATTTTCACTTTTTTCGCATAATAAAAGAGCACTTGACTTGCCTCTTTCTAAAGGCAATGGGAATAATATTACCCATAACATATGTCAGTAACGATTCACGGGAATGTGTACTTTTTTCAAAAGATTAAATTTTGTGAAATTCTCTTTATATTTCCCTGATATTGTTGTACGCATGTGACATCATACACTGCAGTAGTCTTCTCATCCAGCGGTGACTGCACAAGAACTTCAAAAATTCATAACTTTTGAACGGATTGTCCGATTTTCCTCAAACTTTTAATGATGTGTTCTACTAATATTGCTACATTCTCTCAATCCTTACGTTTATGAAGGTGAACTTGTCCTTTAACATGAAATATGAGCATATGAGTAAGAAACTGCATTGGGTCTTGAGCAAAGGCGTACAGTAAGAATCATCAAAACAATACCTCGAGCCTGTCAGTTGTGGGCAAAAGCTATATGACAGAAAACCCTTTTTCACAAACTAGACAATTTCCATTATTTTTTACTAAAGCAGGACTTACAGAGAAGCTAAAAATGCATCAAGACTATCCTTCACTGTCAGCGAAAATATGTTTCTGTGAATTCATAAGAGCAAAAAAAAAAAAAAAAGAATTCATTGTGGCCATCAATAAGAAAATGATATGCAGCCTTGAAGAAGTTGCTAATGAAAGTGCTTCCTGCGTACGCTGTTGGCTATCTGCATGTATCTCACATGCACCTACGAACAAAAGCCAAAAAAACAGGCCCAACCTATGTAGATTAAAAAACATCGCTCAATGCCATACAGCGGCACGTCATCTCTCCCCTCCATGACAAATGACCTTCGCATCTCAAGGCAATAGCCATGCCTGTTTGTGCTCGCGGTTCGTCCAGCGCAGCGTGAAATTTGTTCCACAGTTCCCGAAGAAAAATAGTCCCTATCAGAAGCTGTGAAATGTTCATCAGGGGATAATGTCCCCCCATCTCTTCTCACTCATATGCACTCAAACATTTTAGAAGGGTGAGAGAATATGTTGGGGGGGGGGGACCTTTTGTATAGTATCGAGAAACTCGATTAGCACTTGTCATGTTGGAAGTAAGGTCTAAGCTTGAGTTGTCTGGCAAGGTAGGGTAACTTATAGGCCTTCCTTTGTAATAGTAAGGCAGACACATACATACATTGTATATACTCTCTCACTCTTTCTTGTTATCTGTCTTTTTTTCCTTCTTTCATTCTTGTATCTATTTTTTTTTCTTTGTCTCAACTGAGAAGTGAAGGAAGGGATTTGTACATAACCTATGAGGAGCACTTAAAAAGTGAAATGCAATGGTGCTGGAACACCCTACTGATGCAGTGGTCTTCTATCATGATTCAAAGATGCTGTAATGAGGATTCAAAACCCCTTCCCACCCCCAAAAGTCTCTCTGTTGCACTAAATACCTTCTGTAACTGCTGAAAAATTGATCCGAGAGGAAAAAGACAGAATTAAAAAAAAACAACATATTCTCGCAAGTCTCCTTCACTTTTGCACTCTGCATCAAGAAATGTTCATTTTTTTTTCATTTGTCCTTGGGTGAAACAGGGCAGGAATAGGGGGCGGGTGAGGAAGGGAGGGGGCCATGGTCACTACCATTGTGTGGGTTTTATCATTTTCGTTGAGCCAGAAGCTGCTTCTCCCCAGCCCCACCCCACTCCCACCCTTCATCCTCCTCGGTTTTGCTGTCATCGTCTGAAGTGAGTCAGAACTAGGACAGCTGGGCACAGATTGGGAACAAGTCTGCTTAAAGGGACTGTACAGTACTGGTTGAGATAGGGATTCATGTTTTGAACATTCCTAAGTGAGATAATGAAAAGCCTCTTATGAAATATGAAAGAGCATGTGATTTTAAGAAGAATTCAACGTTTATTTGATGAAAATTGGTTTTCAAATGACTGAGATATCCAAAAAAGTGCTAATAATAAAAGGCGACATGCCACAACTTTATTAGGATCTTTTTGTTTCACCTTGTTTTTGGATATCTCAGCCATTTCAAAACCGATTTTCATCGAATAAACTTTTGATACCCCTTAGAACTGCATTCCCCCTTACATCTCATAGAGTGGTTTCTGAATATCTCGCAAAATGTTAAAAGCTAAATCTACACCTCGACCAGAACTGTACACACCCTTTAATCTTTGCCGGGTAAATGTTTGCTGAGGATCAGATGCACAGCTGGGACATATACTCCTCTTCATCTTCTTTTTAGGTGATACGCTATCAGCGTATCACCTATTGTGATTGTCAAAATCTCTCTTTATTTCTTTTTATTCTTCTTTCTTTCTGGACAATTTTGTGTCATCAATATCTCAAGAATGACATTACGAAATAACATGACATTTTCAGGGAACATGTCTCATGACAAAATCTAGCCACAATAAGGTTTTCATGACAGTAACATATCTATGACGTCATCTAGGCGCCATTTTGTGATTTTCGGACCATGTTACATGATCGATCATAACTTCATAACTAAAGGTCATTTCTGTATCATTTTCGGTGGACATTAAGTTCAGGTCACGCTCTATCTTACATTTTAATGCTAATTACCTAGGACATTATTACGCGCGCGTACGCGCGCGTCAAACTTTTAAAAGGCTCAAAACAACTTACCAATGGGAAATCTCGAAGTTTCAGACAATTTTAAGCGTTTCGCGCGTTCGCGTCCGTCCGCACATTTTCGCGCGTAGTGCGCGTAAGCAAAATCAAAATGCACATTTTTTGACAGATTTGGATTCCTGATACATTAAGCAACAATATCCCTTGATTTCCGATCAATTTTGACCTATAACAAAGGAATGCGTTGGCGTCAAAGTTGAAATTTCGTGTGCGCGTCTATGTGCAAATATAGCGAAAAACATGTCTTTGTTTATTTCGCCATAGCTCTTTAAAACGTCTGGTTACCCTATGTTTTTATTGCATATTACAAAAACATATGAATTGGAAATAACGTTTCAAGTATCAATATCTCCATGAATACATTATGACGTCATCATATCATTATCTGAAATCAAAAAAGTGGAATTAATTTTTTTAAGGTACTGTTTCTGACATTCATTTGCTCGTATCTCTTTTGTTTAAGCTCAATATTATCCCAAATTCAGATATGTTGTACTTTGAACATTTGCCTTTCATGTCCATGTCATAGTTTTGAAATTTGATGACGTCATCATGCTTTAAATTGTGTTTAAAGGTAAAGACGCAAAATCGGACAAGTTTACGTGTTATGTCTATGGGAGGTGATTTTTTTAGAAACCATGCATTGACTTGACAACGTTTAAGCACCTTTATCTCAGCTGATTTTGCTTCATTTCCTCTGAAACTTTAGTATGTTGTAGCTGTGACAATAAGCTGCAGTAATCATGCATTTTATTCTTTGAAATCTCCTCATGAGGTTGACAATTTTGCAATTTAAAACTGAAAATGAGAATGGAATGAGGACCAAACGATTCCTGATTCATCTTTAACGTACATAAGTTTACGTTCCTCTAATTTTCTCGTCGAGACGTATGGCCGAGTGGGTAGAGGCGTCGTCTTAGAAACGTGAGGTTGCACACGTACGGGTTCGATCCTCACAAGAGCACGAAAGAAAATAATATTTTTTTTTTTACTTTTTTTTTTTCTTCAATGGAGTACTACACCTTCGTCCATGTAGAAATTACGTTTCCATGTAAACACACCTGTACGCACACACTCACACAGTATACCTTTGTTTTGCGTTGGAGACTGCATTACTTCGATTGCTGCAAAATCATAGTTTTGGAGGCTGGGCTTTTCAAACTGATAGAGTATATTGTAACTAAATGAAATTTCTTCATATCAATTTAGTAACACAATGTAGTCGTGGTTACTTTGTGCTGATTTATACATGTAACAAGCTATACATTGTAAAAAAGGTATTCAGTCTTCTGTATTGATGATTATTTGTCAATTAGTGGTTTTTGTGGAGTTTCAGATAGTGATAAAAAGTATGGATGATAAGTGCAGCGATAATTCCTACAGTTAGTTCAAAGTTGTGTTACAGATGTTTGATACATACATTTAACATTGTGTGTGTGTGTATATACGTGTGTATACAGGTTGGCCATATGACACATTCTAGACAATTAATCTTAATTGATTAGCAAACGTAATCAGCTATGGAACTGAATATGGTACTAATGTATGATGTTAATGATTCTAATTAAACTGTGACGAGTTTAAAGGGATAGCATAACTGTGTGTAAAAATAAGGCAATTATAAGGAAATTTTAAGGCAATTTGATAACCATGCCTATAATAATTTCATACAGGTACTAGTGCCTGCCTCATATTCGTGTGATAGATCGTCATGTCAATAGCAAACTGACAACGTACGATGAATGTGTTATACATTGAACAAATGTCTTTCAAGTCCATAACGTTCCCCATATTTTCCCGTCGAGACGTGTGGCCGAGTGGTTAAAGGCGACGTCTCAGAGACGTGAGGTTGCGGGTTCGAATCCCACAAGATCACGAAACAAAATACTTAGCTACTTTACTGTTTTTTTTTTTCTTCAGTTTTGTATTACATATTCGTTCATGTAGAAATCACGTTCGTATATAAACGCACCTATACACACACAGAGACACACACACACGCCATATCCCTCTTTTTTGTGTGTTGGAGACCACATTGCTTCGACTGCAGCAAATTTTGCAGGTTGACTTTGTCAAACCGATCATAGTATGTAATGACGACGACTGAGGTGTTGTACTTTGAACAATTGTCTTTCAAGACCATGTCATTGTTTTGTAATTTGATGACGTCATTACACTGAAAATTGTGATTAAAGGCAAGGTATCAAAACCAGCCGATTATAGGTTTTATGTCTGCGGGACGTATTTTTCCCAAGTTGCCAGAAATGGCATAGCGACCTCAGTCGTTACAAGGCCGCTTTTCCGTCTAGCAATGCAATAGATGTTCACACGGCCACGTTAGTTGAGTGGGCATTGACTTTCCCCCTTTTATATCTATACATTGTTGTTGTTTTTTTTTTGTCTTACCATTTCCGTGGATGACCCGTGGCCGAGTGGTTACGAAACGGTTTCGCATGCACGCTCAATATAACTTCAAGGTGCCTATATCACATTCTTTTCTTTGTCGATCACAGATGACTGTCATCTGATGACCACAAGCGTATCACCTAACTCGTCCTCAATGTGACGAGTTTTCATGTCTCGTGTGTGTGTGTGTGTGTGTGTGTGTGTGTGTGTGTGTGTGTGCGTGTGTGCTTGCTTGTTTTATCTTTTTTTTGGTCTGTTTTTGTTGCTTTTGTTTTGGGGGGGTTTCTCCATTTACAGTCATGGTTGTTTGTTCTCACTTGCCGCGCACTTTTTTCAAACTGGGCACACGTTCCTTTATAAGATCACTTGAAGTGGTGCGTAAGCTGCAGTCTCAAAAATACGAGAGGATGATGCAAAATCGTGAGAAAAGAAATATTGACACCCTTGCTGTCTGTGAAGGAGGGGGGGGGGGTGGTGGGGCCAAAGGAGGGGAAAAATGTTGACCTGAAATGGGGATTACTAAGTGACTTCAGGTTTTGGGCATGGCTGTGAATAGAGATAGGAGTAAATGAAGGGCCTACCGGGGTGTGAAGTTGGTTGGGGGTATGGCAAATAGGGTGCCTTTACATGAGAAACACCACAACTTCTCTCTCTCCTTGTGTTTATGCATGACTTAAAAATTGGATCGCAGTGACATTTCAAACTTTGACGAGATCACTTCACTTTGGAAGTGTTGGAGTTTTCGTAGTGTTTGAATTTATGCCAAACCACACCTGTCTCAGATTCAGATTTTTATTTCACTTTGTCTTTCAATTGGAGAGTAACTATAGATATATCTATTTTTTTGGGGGTAGATTTTCACTTGTCTTGATGCATTCTTAACATCAAGTTAGAAGAAGGAGGGTACATGGCCACTCTTGCTTCTCTCTGGTGTTATGAAATCTTGTGAACTTCATGGGTAATATGCATTAGATGCCCACCATGTTGGTATCTCTCTGGTAGTTAGTGGTAAGAAAGTCAGAAAAATTGCTTCATCTGGCACCAGTAATTGTGTGATCAGGAGTGTATCAATTTCATTTTTTAAGATATATTCTAACAAGTGATTTTTTTTTTTCTCAGTGCAATTGGCAACATTATAGTGTCATCGGTCCGATAGCCGTTCAAAAAGTTGTTACCTTTGTAACAGATAAAAGACTTTTTAGACGTCAATTGTATGATTAAGTGACTGACCCTTATTTATTATGAGGTTTTTTTGCCTCATTTTTCTTATTCTCTATTTGAACACTGAAGGCATTTTATTCATATTTGGGTCCTGTATACATGGTTTATTCACAAATTTTACCAGTCAGCTGATATCCATGAAATCAACAAGCAGAAAATATTGATTCCATTACCGCGCATGTGCTATATTTGTCTTCACGTTTGGAAAACACCCCATACTTTTCTCCCAAATAGGGATAATGCTTAATTTCACTTTTGTCACTGTGCTTCTTGATTGCAAATTCAGCTACTCACATATTTGTCTTGCAAAGTCCCAATTTGCAAAAAATACTTGCAACTGGACCCTTCCTCATCATCTACAAGGTGTAACTGTAAATCACAACAAAGTTATACTGCTATGGCACTGTGCTTCACTCTCTGCTCTTCTTGAATATCATGATTAGATTGTGCAAACTGCCGAGTTGTTTGGCATAAATATCTGCCTGTGAAATTGTTGAATACTGCAAACCACAAATTTTTGCATGTATGCAATTTCGCAAGGAGCCAAGATTCACAAAATTAAAATGCACATGAATGCCTGAACAATATACATTGAATGCCAGTGGCAATTTGCGAAAATTTCATGCCACGAAAAATGGCCGTTGGCTTCAAATCATAAAAAATTCTATGCCGCAAACATTTCTTGTTTTACAGTAAATGGAATAGCCCAAACAAAACTGAATCAAACCAAACCCAAACTAGACCATTATGGTATCCTCACCTTCCATGGAGACAGGGCATGATGAGAGAATAACTGTGAGTAAAAACACTGACCAAGGTAAACCCAAAATAAAGCCAACAAACTGAGATGATCCATTATATTACAATGTTTAAGTTACCAAAGTCTGTATTGGCATTATAATTGGTGATAATATTATCATTGTACTTGAAATACTTTTGATATTATTGTTAATGTTATCATCATGGGTCATTTTTGTAAGGGATATCAAGTGCTGTTCTTTTATCATCGTTATAAAATTACTAAAAAGAATTATCATCATTCCTATTATTTTGAGTGTCATTATTAATGTACATTTATTATAGTATGCTTCAGCATGCTTGAGCATAGCTACTTATCACACTCCTGTATGACAAGCCCTCTTATCACAAACCAGCATTGCTCTTTGTAACGGAGGAAATGGAGGGGAAAAGTGCCATCCTTGTGAATTTAATCACTTCAGCTCCCTGCAAGTGAGTTACGTGGGTTGCATTCCAGTAGCAGCATCCCCTTATTTTCATGCCGAAAATGATGATTGCCCGATGTGACATTGAATCGCGCGCCCGTGCTCGCCTTCCAGCGAGCGGGGCTCGTATTTCTCCCGAGCCGTGGAGACCATCCCCCTTATTCTGCCCCCCTCACTGATCAAATCCGACCCCCATCAATCAGTGCGGTTCCTAATAATATAGCCAGATGAGGCATTGAGACAAGCAGTGCATCTCATCTATGAAAAAAGGGGGAAAAATTCCAGGTTCTACATTGAATAGTAACATGTGTCATTTCCTCTTTTTTTTTGGGGGGGGGGGGGTAGGGGGCTTGTGATTCATTTTTTTTTTTTTTTTTGCTTTCGGGAATACAGATTCGAGAAGCCAGAAAGATATTAAAACATGTAGTATTTGCCAATTTGAGTAAAGTGCAGGATGTTAAGTATTCTACTTAGTAAAAGGCTTAATACTCCATCATGCAGTTGGGAAAAATCAGGCCACGTTATATTGTAGAGATCTACCTGAAGAGATAAGTATAAGTCAGTGATACCTTCTTGACAAATTATGATATGTATATCACTCAAGCAATATTGGGGTCACATGGCTTACATGGCTACTCAATCAGATAACCTAAAACAGTCATATTCAATACTTTGCTAGCATTCAGAAGGTCATTACAGAATGGCATACATTCATCCAAATTCTGTGGAATTGTCATCAATCTATCAAAGTTTTTAGGGTGCCTTCAGTCAAAATTGGGATTCATCTCATAAGGTCGTCTGCTATATAATCTGCATTTCTCCACGACAAATCTTTTTCCGGTGATCTATTTCCATTTCCATAATGGTGCTTTAAAGATTCCACAGCACTGCTGTCACATTGTACGGCACAGAGGGGCTGTTATATCCAGGTTTCTCATGCCCTAGTTGGGCAGTTTTGCCGGCACGTCTCCTGGAATTCTCGTCACGCGTACACCAACCATAACATGTTTATGCGCCAAATTTGCTCGTCCGGCAAAATCGTCTTTCAAGAAAATTGCCTGCACATCACTCTGCGTCTCCTGCTCTGTTGTCAAATCAACTAAAAGAATGAGACAAATGGAATAAAAGCATCTATGGACATGATGCATGAGACATTTCTGATAGACAATACACATATCGCTGTTGGCCGGTGACAAAACCTCGCATCTCAAAAATGTCATATGTCCAGGAAGCTGAAAAACATGACAGCCAAAGCACTGTAACAAATGGGATCACCTTTCCTTTGACATGTCATGGTGGCTTCATTTTTGGGGTAGAACAGCTAGGATTTGAACAGGATATCTCTTAACTGATTATCTGATAATTTATCCAAAAAAGTGATTCTTGCCAAAATTTCAGATACACGGTCTTGTCACCCCAGCAATGCTATGTGGTTTCTCTTTAAGAGTTCCTCTTAGATGAATTTTAAAACCAAATTCTTAAATCAAGCAGAAACATTTTGGTTAGAGTAAGTAATTTGAACTACATGTAGGTGAGGCCAAGCAAATGAAAGGCAGACTGTGTAATATGCCTGTGCATACTTTCGGGTGGATAAAAGAGAGAGAGAATAAAAGAGGTATGCAGGGAAATTCTATGGTGGACAGGGTTTGTGTCTTGCTTTGGGTCAAATCAATATCAAATTGTCAAAGACTCAGAGCTAATAAGCATGCCGGGAGATATTGCTTTTTCCTGAAATAGAGGTAAATAGTTGCCACAGACATAATAAAGAAAAACATGCCTGGGATTCGTCAAACAACTAGTATGGGTAAATGATGCGTGACAGTAACCAGAAGTAGTACAAAGTCGTCACACCCTATCACTGATAAACTTTTTTGATATGATAATTAGTCATAGATTAGGTTGAGAATGCAGTGTTGGTCATTAACCCCATTGAGGATGGGCTGATTTTGCTATAATACGTATTTCCCATTGACACTTGACCGAGTGTACTCAAGACTAGTCTTCAATGGGTTAAAGAGATTTGGTATTTGTATATGACATCCGTTTTAAAGGGAAAATTTGTATTTCTGAGATTTAGTAGATTTACTGCTTTATTTTTTTGGAACAATTTAGTGAATGGGTATCACAGCACCATTTCCTCCGAGATTATCCTGTTTTCCCATTGTTTAGATGGAGCGGTGCCACCACAAACGATCGGCGGTAATCTCAGATCCTATTAGGCCGCAAATGCCAATTAAGGATTGACGAGGCTTTAATCAGTTTAGAAGTGGGCCGTGTCCTAATGCACTTACTCATGATGACGTGCGTGTCCCGCCGCAAGTCCGGGACAGTCCTCGTGTGCATTGCCTGCAGTCAAGATAAGTGACCACGAGGACGCGGGAAGGGGGATCCATACCCAGAGTGCAGTCTTGATAGCTTTTAACAGTCTGTGCTGAGTGACGACGGCTTGCCGAATATGGGTGCATTTGTTTGCAGTTGCGGCCAGTGGATTGTGCCAGAAATGTCCATGCTCATTTTTCTCTTGGCCTGTTTTCAAAAGACCAAAATTGCAATAAATGCCACAAAGTCTTATGAATGGAAAAGATGGTGGCATTTTGAATTAAATTTGCTGTGATTTGTTTCTTCTTTCTACTGTTAATTGTTTATCTTTTAAATGTGGCACACTTTCATATTGGTGTTTATGCCTGCGCGCACATACTTGAAAGCCCCCCTACCCCACCCCCAGATAAAACACCAAAAATTGATATGAGGCATACTTGGGGTCTCATGCATGTATGCAAAAAAAATACATTTGACAGTTGTTCATAGCCAAGAATATTGAGGAGCGTTAACTTTGTTTGGGGATACAGTCAAACCTTAATAGTGGATACCCATTGAAAACTCGTCCCTAGTATACTCGGGCAGGTGTCTATGAGAAAAGCATGTTTAAGCAATGTCAACCTATCCTTAATGGGCTACAACGTAGTTTATCTGTTTATCTGTGTCTTCATGTTCTTGAAAGAACAACTCCTAATCAGAAGACTTTATACTATTTTGTGGGCAAATTTTCTCACAATGTGCCCCTATCCTTGCTGTGCTCTTCCACCTACTGTGTAGCCACACTCTGTCCAGCAGTTCAATTACCATTCTATGTTTTAGACTCCCTCTCCCTGCGCACAGTCCAGTACGTTACTCAACACTGCTTGATTTGTAATGTGCACTAGAGGCCATAGATTTCAGCAGTGTAACATCAGTGCAATTAGATTTGTAAAAAAGTCAAGACGGTATAGGTTGGTCAGTTGTCTGTTGTTGACCGTCGTTAGCCGTAAAATCAGCCATTTATTTGTTGTTGGTAGGTATCGAGAAAATCTGGGTAGGGTGAGACGATTTCTGTTTGGTTTCTGTGCAAGGTGGACAGAATAAATGGTCACTTAGAAAATTAAATTTGGCTGGTTTTTTATCCTCCTGAGCAGAGGGTGCCGACAAGGTTGATTGCTGTACATTGTAAAAGATTGTAATTGCTGTGATACCATCAATCTTTATCTAAATGATTTGTGTACTCTGTACCCTTTACTGTTTCCCACTTGTACCATTTCTATCCTTGTCCTCATTGTGTGCAGTTGAAGTTGTATTTACCTGTTATGATATTGCTTTAATCATATTTATATCTAAACAGATATATGTACACTGTATTCATTATATATATATATCTGATAGAAATATGTAATTGGTCAATCTTGCAGCAGAAAAGGAACAGGCTGTTTTTTTGGTGACAGAAATTCTGGTCAGTTGGGAAGCAGAAAGGCGCAGGGAAGCTTTGTAGAATGTAAGACCTTTCTAGTTCTCAAGGGATGATGCAGGTTGACTGTGAATGCAAACTATGCATCATCATATCAATATAATGGTTTGTGCATGAGTGTGAATTTGTGTCCAACAATTTTGCAGAGATAAACAGGCATAGCTCTTGCAAAGTCGTTGTGCGTACTGGGAAGAATTTGGGGAGCATTTTCTTTGATCTTGGTGTTTTAATTGTGTGAGTTCAAGCCATGGTTCTCAACATTTTTTAACCAGAGGCCCACTTTGGCTCATATGAATTTCTTTCATGGCCCAGTTTGATCAAATACATATATTTTTCATTCATTTCTTGGCTGACATCGCAGCCTTCTGGCTGAGAAGTGCAGTGTGAAAGGAAAGAAGGAATGAAAGCATTTGTTATGGGCCATTTCCTGTTAGAATATCTTTTTAGGACTCTCTTGTCACATAGGGGTATATATATATATTTTTTATACAATCGTACAGGATTTATATTTTACTATATGAATAATTAAACTGGTCTGTGTTGTCACATAGTGGTATACATGCTTGTACAGGATATGGTGCTTGTACAGGATGCGGTGCTTGTTTATGTTACTATGTACTTACATGTATGACTAATGCTTGAGTGAAAGTGAACCCTACTTTTCAATAAACCACCTGCAGCTGCTACTGTTGTGTACTTATGTGGTTGTAGTCACTGTGTGAAGAACGTGCATGTCTTTGCTGCGTGGTTTGTGAGATCAGCAGCATTACACACTATTTTCTGCAGCTTAATGTCCATGAAATGTACATGATCAATTTGCCGCTACCCATGTGATATTGTGTGAAATTCATTGCTTTGTCATGAAGTAGAGGACTGACCTGGCAAGAAACCTGTTGGCGCTGAAATTTTGACAAGAGAGTGGTTTGGCTTCAGGGTCTTGTTGACTTTAAAAGCATCAAGTTGCTAGCTGTCACACAAACATGATCAACATCTTTCCACCTGACAATGCGACGACTTTGACAATCGTCTGATGATTAAGAGGCGGAAACAATTTCGGCAGGCTTGTTTTTTTCGGCCGCAGACAGACAGAACTCCTGCGTTTGCGCTCCTGGCAAAAACAGATTGTAATCAAGTAGAGATGATGAAGACGGCTAAAGTTGATCGACCTAACGATTGTGAAACAAAGATGAGGTCGAAGAAATGTGAGATAATGTAATACAGCATGGTGTGAACGACAGATATGGCGTGCCCTCAACAGGGTTACTCCAAGGCGACACATGTTTTGCTGGCCGCAATCATCTCAAAATCGTGTTATCGCCCATTCACTTGTCAGAACAGCAGACGTAGCCACTGGCTATAATCTCTCGGCTGTCGGCGGTGTCAGATACAGGGGACTAGACATTGACTTTTCGCAATGCTGCATCCATTTTTCATTGTTCCATCTCTCACGTTGTTACTCAAGTGTGGTTTTCTTGTTTTTTCTTTCTGTAGTGTCTTCGCTAGAGAAACTTAGAATGATTCAGGAGGTCAGAGCACTCTGAAAGCTGTGAGATGAAGGCACTTGCGTCTTCAAGGCTGCGAGCGACCATTTGCGATTAGAGCTGGTAATACTCCATCATGCCCTGATGTGGTGTATGCTTGTTTTCTTATTGTTGTCGTTGTTGCTCATAGAGATAATGGTGCATATTCCACTGAAAGGTACAAATAAAGTCAAGGACTATATTTCCTACCCCTCCCTCGATTGGAATGCAAGAAAACTTACTCATTTTATGACTCCACGTGCATCTTACTGGGTCCTTGTTTTGCAAATATTTTGTGCAGTTTAAATTGCAGTAGATTGTAGATGTAGCAACTATTGAAATGCTATGAACTGATTGGTTGTTTCCTGTCTGCTGCCATGGTAACTGCAGTTACAAGGCAGGCCAGCCATTGCACAATGTACACATCAACAAGCCATCCAGAGCTAATGAAACTAGATACCGCATTGCAGCCAGTTTATGCCAAGGCATGTAGTTTGCCATCCTGAAAGTCTTGTATTCCAGAGAGATTTAAGTTGCAGGGCAGCCTTGGTGTATAAGATATCCCCCTCTGACAGATATTGCTTGAGTAGTGACAGTAATAAAAAAAAAAATCAGAAATTGACATGCAGGCATAATATAAAGTATGTCCACATCAGCTGAAGATAGCAAAAACATGAATTTGCACTTTGAATGCAATTTTTAGCATGAATTGGGTACTGTGCTGTAAAGCTGTTATTCCTGTGTACAAATGATTTTGCAAATGAGGCAGTCACAGATGTTTTCGCAAGATGTTATTTTTTGTGATTTGACACTTATGCTAGAGTCATACACGGCCGGGTCACAAAACGGATTTGATCCGGATGAAAATGAGCCAGATTAGTCCCAGAATGGAAGGCAATTTAAGCTACAGTCACACACGGCCGGATTTTGAACCAGGTCCATAAGGAATTAAAACCGTTTCGTCCCGGTTCGAGCCGTAGAGACTTGTATTGACCCGTATCGAACCATATAAAAATCCACTTTAAAATCCTTAACTGAATCCTTTTCGACCCCTATCGACCCTTGTCAACTCGCTTTGACCCGTACCAACCCGGATGTAAACCTTGTCATCATCCATTGCATGAAGGCAATGCGGTATACGACAAGGGTCCATACGGTTTTACACTGTGGGTTGCAACGGGTTGATGCGAGTCAATGCAGTTCGAACTGGGTCAATTCGGATATCCATATGGAATTGAAATCCGTGAGTTGAAGTCCATGAGAAAATTTTGAACATGACCAAAAATTTTTTACCGCCGTATCATAGCCCCTGGAATCCATCACGAATTGACATGGATGACGATGCTGGTCAATGCGGATCTCTACGGCTTGAACCGGGACGATACGGTTTTATTTCCTGATGGACCTGGTACGAAATCTGGCCGTGTGTCACTCTAGCATAAAGCTATAGTGAGTGTATACATGGTGATATTTCCACGTTCTGTTGAATTCGCGGTCCAAGAGCAATTCGTAAAATTCATGAAATTTAAACCCTTGCAAACACCCTCCTGATTTTACCGTACTTCATGTTTAGAGTGCACTTTAATTCTATATTCCATAGTTACCTTATGCACACAATTCCGACTGAGGCACTCAGACCTGTGCGTCATTTGTATACCAACCAACCAAACAAACAAACAAATAAACAAACAAACATGCAAACATACCATTTTCTTAACGGGGGAAGCTTTTGACGCATTTAAAAATTTGTATGTGGTAAAAACCCACTGACACAGATAAATTACATTCTTAAAAGCATTCACAATTACATCTCTTGCACTATAGTGTGTTAATGTTCATCCTTTTGATCACTGAAGCTGGTTGTACTTGATTACCTGATTACTTTCCAAAATACCCATAAACAAACTGCATTTCAGATAAAATATCAGCTTAATCAAATATTTGCATGAGCAAGCCATTAAAAGACAAACAGGCGTAATACAGGAAACAAATACTGATGGTTCTGGGTGGAGATGTTACACACAACTGCCCCCCCTATGTCTGTATCACAAGGTAGGGCACTTAGTGTATTTGCAGTTCAAATTTTGATGGAAACATATCGTTGTTTTTAGAAAGCTAATAGCTCCATATCCATTAGTCTGAGCTGGTGGAGTGTGGGTTGTTTAAGAGATTATTCCGCGTCAGGGGGCTCCGCTCTCTGCCCTGAGTCATATATTAGACATGCACAACATGTTAGCTCTCTACGAAATGAACGGGGAAGAATATAAAGCACCAAGGATGCCGGTGAAGATGGCAAATTTTATTAACCGAAGAAGCGTTTAAGTGTTCTGCAGTGCAGGATCAAGGCTGTCTCGTTTTTTGTTTTTTTGTTTTTTCCGGTAGGATGATGAAGTAAGCAGTGATTTATATTTTGTGTTCCGTCTCTCACGTGAGGATTTGTCAGATAATCATTTTTTTTCCTTGATATTAATGTTTTTCTATTTGTTAAAGCAGTACTTTGTTTAAATGATTCAGATGTTTAGGAGCTAAATTTAATTTGTTTTTGCTTGGACAGTTACATTCCATGCAGAAGCAGACATTTTCTTGGCTTATGCATCCCCTTTGCTGAAATATATCTCTTGCTTCTTATAAATCATCCACCGATTGAAAACACTAGATGCATTTTCATTCTAAATGCAGGAGCTGTATCTCTGGATAGAATTGAAATTGCTTCAGGCCACCATGGAAGTTTTGAAGTATTGCATTTTTTTGATTACAGTTGTATTTAGTGTCTCTTGGCATGCTTTTTATATACATGGAGTTTTTGATTGTCAACAGTTTAAAGAAAATGGGACTTGAATTAGAACAAATGGCTAGAGGATATGGCAGTTTCTTTTGTCTTGTCACAGCCAGTGCTATACATACATGGAAACTGAAACGATGTTCCATCAGCAATTGCTTTCCATGTATTTAAGTGATCTGTATTTATTTTTTAAATAAAAAACAAACAAACAAACAATTTAGAAGTAACTTGAGACAGGTTGTTTGAAAAGTTTGTCAGTCTGTCACTCTTTACTTGTGGCCTCTTTCTTGAAATTTTCACATCATGTGGACTAGTTTCAGGAAAAGGAATGAAAGTAGAAAAGTGAATGTACAAGCAAAAGTCCAATATTTAATGCCATTTTAATGTCAGATATGTGTGATTTTTCATATTGTTTGTATACACACTTCTCTCTCGGATGACAGAATTAGTCCACCTTTCATTTTTAGAAATTGAGGAAGCGCAATACATTAGATAAAACAATGAAATGTAATACAAGATAGTCAGATTATTAAGGATTTGCAGTAATGAGCATTGCTTATCATGGAATGAGTTAAGATACCTCTTGCAAGTTTGGCCAATTTTATTGCTAACTGCAATATGGCACCAAACTGACTGTAGTTAATTACATGCATGACACATTAAATTGCTAGGAACTCTACCAAGACTGCAGCACAGAGGTGTTAAAAACACACTGTGGATCGCTGTGAGCTCTTCCCAGCTCTCAAACCCCTTCCATCGGTTCTCCTGCAATATCATGAGGTGGTTGCCATGCCAACATGCGCACAATAGACCTTGAGCAGGAAATTAGAGCCAGAAGGGGTAGTTTTGTAGTCCGAAGACAGTGCGGCAGACACCGAAAAAAAAAAAAAAACGCACAAGGAGATGCACAGGGAGGGGCATTTTCTGTAGGGTAGGTAATTAGTGAGACAGGAAGAAATGTTCCAGAGTTCTGGTAATGGTACCGACTTGTCCTTTGGCAGAGTTTACGCTCATTCTCACTTCGGAATGTGCATAGGCCTGAAATATCGGTCCGCCAAATTTTACTCCTAATGCATTGTTTGTGGAAGCAAGTGAGTGTTTTCTAAAGAAAAGGAGCTATGTGATCAAAAAAGAAGAAGAAGAAGAAGAACAACAAAGAAAAGTGTGCTGCAGGATCTGTACAGATTATTTGTCTCCTGACAAATGAAATTGTGTTGTTTCTGTCTTCTTCTAACTCTCTGAGATTACATTTTTAGATGAGATGATAATTATGGTCAACAGTGTTTGTTTTGCCTGTGTTGGCTTTTGGTTTGCAAGTTTTCTTCATTTGACCACAGCTAAGGAAGCAATGGTGAATGCTGATGGTACAAAAAAATGGTCAGCAACTGTGAAGTCGCATAATTTAGATTTTCTTTTTTTTCACTGAAAGGTGAGACTATATCCTACAGCCAGCCGCCTGACAACCATATACACATGTTCTGTCTTTTCCGAGGTGTGGGATTTGCATGGCAGTATAGATGCCGGATGTGGTATTGATGGTGCAAAATTGCATCCCCGGCAAACAAAGGCATCATCGACCCGGCTTTTAGCGTACACAGTGCGGACGCTGTGCAAGGGATAGATGCACTCTCGCCCGCCCACGAGGGGGCTCTAAATTGGGATGGATGCATGTTGTGGTCAGTAGCCTCAAACATGGTGTCACATCCAGTCTGTGTTCATTTTGTGTTGATTACGACTGGAGAGGAGGGATAATCAAAGCTCTGCCGTGTTGCCAGCGCTAAATATCTTCCCTGCCATTTGTAACTTACTTTCTCTCCTTCTTTCTTTCTGTTGCCTTTTATATGAAAAATAAACCAACTCTTTCTCACCATATTTGTCATTGTGATTTGTTTGTGCTTTACTCACCTGCAGCAAATTTGTTTTCATCTATCCTCTTCCAGTATCATAGAAAAGAGGTGAATATAAATGTCCTAGTAGCATTTGATTAGAAAATCTTGCGCCTAGTTTGCTTTGTTGATATAAGTGATGATAGTGTTTTATGTCAGGAGTACAAGTCATCATAATATTGGCAAAACTTGGCATAAAGGAGGCATTAACAGTCAATGCTCTACCTACAACTTAAGCATTAGCCGTGGGTGAGTGAATATGACTAGTCTGAAACATATGACAAAGCAGAATAACAGTGAACCTTTCCTCACAACTGGCAGCATCGACTTGGATGGCTAGATTAACTTTCTGATAGCATCACCAGGTAAAGCTGACACCCAAGGCACCTACATTTTTCAGGGGATCACACAGTATTTTAGCTGGCCTGGGCAATGCAAAATTACAAAATCACACATGAGCTTTTTACAAAAAGTAGTCCTTTGTTTCATAAACTGTAGAAATGCTGCCAGATGTACATAACAGCAGGGTTCTTGTTGAAATAATTCACTTGGAAAAGAAGCAAGCACAGGTTTTGTTTAAAATCTTTTGTTCTCGAGATTTATCTTGGTGTCTGTACCATTTGATACTCTTGTCCATCCTTCCATTCAGTGTCTTTCTTGATATATGGATGCGCGATTTGATGGAACAGTTCGGTTGACAGTTTCTCCGCTTTTTCTTTTTATCAATTCCGTTTGTGTGTGTCTCTCTCTCTTTGCTGTATGTGTGTGAGTATAAGGTGTGTCTATTTGCATGTTTGCCTGTGTTGTGTTGTGTGTGCTTTCAGTGATAGGCAAAGCCAGTGACAGTGTCTGCCATGGATGTTGCAACTCGTGCAACTCTGACTGTGAATGGGGGGCCGAGGGAAGCTATTCACCGGCACCGGGCTCTGACGGAAGGGGGGCGTAAAGTGATAGGCCACCGCTCAGGATTCGGCGCAGTTGTTCCCCTTTAAAAAAGGAAAAGTGCAAGCGTACCGGTGGTCGGGTCATCTGGATACAATGATGGTGACAGCAGCAGTGTGCGTGACGTTCAGAAATCAGAGGGATCAGAAAGAGACAAGACAGATGAAGACAGAAAGACAGAAAGACGGAATGAGAGAGAGAGGGAGAGGATGAGAGAGAAAAGAAATAAAACGGATTGATTACCGCGTGCCGGAGCCGTCTTTTCTCCCAGATGTGCGGATGCCATCGCATCAGCCCATTGAGGGAATGAATTGCAAACAGAGCGATGTTATTGTGAGCAGCATGAAGTGGTCTTATTACCCAGCTGATGTGTCTGGCTTTGATGTTATTGCTTTGATGTTAAATTTTTCATGTTTCTGTCTTTATCCTTGTTTCTGTTTTTCAATGTGAAGGCTACAAAGCAAACCTCATACATCAAGCTGTGTGTACTTTGTATTTAGGATTGAGCTAGATGTACAATTTGCAGTCACACATGTTAAATAGCAGTTAACCCGTTGAGGATGAGTCCCGAGTATACTCGGGCAAGTGTCTATGGAAAATGCGTGTTGTAGCAAAATCGGCCCGTCCTTGATGGGATAAGTATAGAAAGAGAATGAAATTGGGATTCATGCACACACATGCCTGCACACATGCAGATACAGACACACAATTGTGGGAAATACATTGTATACACATAGTTGAATGAAGATTAAAAGTGGACAACAACCACCCCTGAAAAATAAATCAGATGGGACCTGTTTTATTGTCCCATGTACATTTGTTAGAACCCTTCTCATATTTCATTCCAGGAGATACTGGACTTTGCAGCAGTATTAGTTCAATTCAAATCTGTATCTTCTACCCCCACCCCGCCAAAAAAGAATTAGAAACGAAATGCTGTCAACTTACATTCTTTACAGCTGCCAAATTAATTATGTATCTGACAAGTTTAGGACACCATTTTGCCATTCCGGTGCCCAGGAATTCCGGCTATCAGCAAAATAATAAGGAGCAGTGGCAGTCTCGTATTGCCATGCCATTTTTCATTACAGCAAATGAAATTGACTGATGTCGATTTTGCAGGAAATGCGATATATCAGCATCAGACAGTGAACTCGAATGAATGCATAAGGAGACTGATGTAACGGCGATGCAAAGTGGTCGAGCCAACCACACGGAAGCCCAGTTGAACTTTAAAAGCCCCAGTAAAAAGCTGCTGTAATGAAAATGTGTATTGAGAGATAAAACGGTCTTAAATTTCTCGTTGAATGATGGGTTTAGCAGTAAATAACATGTACACGAATAGAGCAAGATTTCTGGACTGTCAAAAAAGATATGAACTGAATAAAATGTGACAAGCAAGGACGAGTATTCGAAAACTGCTAACATGGGTACAAGGAGTATTTGGATAACACATGGATGCATTTTTATGTTATCTTCAAACAATGTTTCAATTCTATGAGTGCAGCTGTCTGTTACAATATTTGTCTCCCCCCCCCAAAAAAAAAAAATTATAAAAGGTTTGCTTATATTATACATTGTCTTCCTCAGGTTTCTTTTGTTTTTCCTTCTTAGGCAAAAAAGGATCATTTTTGTACATATTTAAAAAAAAAAAAATCCCTCTGCATAAGTATGCTGAAATGTCACTTTCCTGAGGGCATGAATTTGTGGAAAAGATGTTGATTTGCAGATTTTCTGATGTATATCTATTTCTGACACAACGTTTTGAAGTCTCTTGGGGGGAGAGGAAAATTGAAATGGTTGGGGGGGGGGGTAGGAGGTTTTAGACCCCTTGTCTTTTCCAATTATCTGATTGCTCCATGTTACCATTAATGCATGTCTTTTTGTGAATTTCCATACCTCCAGCTGCTGATTATAGGCAAAAGATTCCCGTCTGCATTTCCCAAGAAGATTTTTTTTTTTTCAATGTCTCCAAGAAGAGTCCTTGCTTAGTGGTATTTCTCGTCTTTTTTGTGTGAGAATCTATGACAATAGCAAAGGGTTTTTAGATGTCATGTTCTGGTGGTATTACTAACACCTAGAAGATTGCTGGATATGAAATTGTGGAAACATCTCTGCAGTCACCTAAAGGTTTGCAAGAGCATCATATATTTTTTTTTTTTAAACAAACCTAGGATGATTTTCCCTCTTTCTGTGTAGGTAATGTGCTGTTTTTCTTTCATTTTATCCACTCCCCTTGCAAGCACAAATAAGATTACTGTATCCACTTCATATAAAGAATGATTAACATCAGTTACCCCTATCCTCATAAAGCTTTAGAGCAATTACACTTCTCCATAAAGCTGCTTGTATCAATTGTCAATCACAATCCCCCTCCGAGTCATTTGAATATTTCAAATTAGATAACTCCTCGTACATCTATCTTTTTTTTTTTCCCCAAGCCTCCCTTTCCTTCATAGTTTTTTATATGTTTGTTTTATATACGTACTCAAAAACCTGCTATCGGGGGTAAATACTAGAGGAGAAACCTCAATCTCATTTACCAGTACTAGCAAAGCCTAGTGGCTATAGCGACCAAAATCTACCCCTACTAATGTCACTATATGTGTTCTAACATGCCATGCCATATCTGGAATGGACATACCAATAGTCATTTGCAGTATTGACTCTACTGAATATTCTTTTTTTTTTTCTCTCTCTCTCTGTCTGTCTCTCTTTTTCTTTCTTATCAGCTAAATGAGTGCATCCTTGTATATATTTGCAGAGCAGCATAAATGACATGTGATTCTAGTTAAGGCTAAATGGGGAGAATATTGGCCGGTTCATCCGACCAATCAACTCTGATCAATTGATCCGGTGACATCGGCATGTCTGTTCTGGGGGTATTTCTCGAATTGATCGATTGTAGAGGACGTTTGCAAATCTCATAGAACTGATTATGCTAAGCGAGGATTTAATGAAGTATGTGATCATTCTCTTTTATTAGAAATTTCCGTATGAAAAAGCGATGAATAAGTGGCAAGGACGTGGTCATTTCAACTTTAGCCTCGCTTCCAGGCCCTCCGTATTTTTCTCCAAAAATGTGATTTTTGCTCTTACATAATGTATTACTGCTGTGTGTGAGAATATGTTTTTTTTGTGTGTATGTGATATTATGTATGTATGTTTGCATCTGTACCTGTGTGTGAAAATGAATCGAGAGTCACGTGTCCGCTATCACTTTAGTATACACAGCTGCACTCAAACACTTCTTTTTTTTTTTCTTTTTTTTTTAACCGATAGTCTTTTTCGCATGTTTTCTTCTGGGAATGGGAAGTACAGTGGAGTTTATTGAAATGAAATGCATTTTGGTATAAAAGTAAAAAAGATAAGAAAGAGAGATGCATTCAATAAACCACCAAAGACCCAGAAATATGCAACCCTAGGATTTGTTTTTATAGTAGAAGATTTCAAGATTTTTTTTCCTGCACCTTGAAAAGTTCATCTTAGTGCTTTGCAATTTCTGTCTTTTTTTTTGTTGCCAATTTTCATGCCATCTTGAAAGGCTCATGAATACCCTGCAAATGGATACTCCCGATGACCGACCGTGTAATTCATATTGAAGCAGCAGGGTGCTAATGCAAGTAATTTGAGTCAGCGAGGATTCTAACCTAAAAGCGTGCTCGGAAGAAACATTTTCCATCACCTGCTGTGTTTTAATGTGCTCACTCTTATCAAAATGCCATGGTTGCTCTTTGTGGAGAATTATGTTCACTGCTATGGCACAGAGTCTTGGACATTAAATCAAACTGACAAATGCCACCTTTGCGATGAGGTGCAAACAAGTAATCCTTCGGCGTTAGCCTCATGGACAAGATAGGGCATGAGGAAATTAGGCACAGGCATCGTTAGCCTCATGGACAAGATAGGGCATGAGGAAATTAGGCACAGGCATCACCCATTCCAATCCCACAAGAGATGTGTTCACGTTCACTGTAGTAATAGACACTACGGTAATTCATTGTCGCTGCTCTCATTGGTGAAATACCATGGTGATACTGTAAAAGTGGTTATTTTCGTGCGAGTAATTTTTCGCGCTCGGCTGGGTGAGATGAAGATCGCGAAGTTTAAAGTCTGCGAAATCGAGACATTTATTAGTGGAACATATGACGCACAAAAATATTTGTGTGTTTTAATTTTTGCGCAGGTTTCTGGTCGCACAAAATGCCTGAAAATATCCACACCGGGAAAATTTCCCCTTTACAGTAGATATTGCGGTATTTCATTTGGTACCATTTTCGTTTATGAAATACCATGGTATTTTTACTCAGAATGTACACCTCTCTGGGGCAGCTGAGTATGCACAGTGCATACTCATATCTCCTACTGGGAGAAGACAGGCAGTATGTTGGGTCATGTGAAAAATACAAGGTCATACGAAGGGTGGTATTTCCTTGTTGGGATCCACACTCAAATGTTGCATGCGTAATTTGTGCGAACTATGAATTTCCACCCTAAATACCATGGTATTTTGGGAAGTATTTCAGGATGTGTTGGCATTCGTGTTAAGAATTACTGTGTAAAATATGGCAGTAATTGCTCCATATGTGAATGGTCCTGTTGATTTTGTCAAAAGAATACAGCAATATAATTCCTATGTAGTTCTTTGAGACAAATAGAATTAGTATTCTATGTAGAAGAAAAAAAAATGGTGCTGTGAAATCGGACATATGATGACATAAATGGTACCCTGGGGTACCAGAAAAAAATCGGCCATTTTGTTGAATTATTTATTTTTTTTTTAGGGCTGTACCCTGGGTTACCAAAAAGTGGGAAATTAATTTTTTTGTGTGTGATTAATTCTTCAACATTCAATTATGGCCATTGTTCTTGTAAAAAAAACCCTCTTCATCCTGTAGTTTTCTCAATTAATCCCTTGTTAACGTTATGAGTAACTATTTTACAGTGTATCATTGATATTGTTTCATGCTGTTATGATACTTGTACACCCTGTATTATTATTTATATTGATTCCCCATGAAATAGCTATCTTGTGTACTGATGCTATCTATGTTCAACAGTCATAATGATTTCATGTATATTGGAGAAAAAACAATCCAATTGAATAATAAAAAAGAACATTAAATAATCAAATGTTTATTGTCTTTTATGCATATTTTGTTCGGCACAAAGTGCACAAAGCTTACAAAATTACGGGATCGAAACTACGTCTACGAGATCGTAACTTTGGCACAGCTAGCGGGCTACTATAATAGTGCGTGTAGTCAGTGCATGAAGCACTATACTGAGTATCGCACCGTACCACGGGTCAGTACAGTGCGCATACGTAACGCAGTAACTCTGCGGTTGTACTCGAGTGAACGTGAGATGGCGCTACACAACGTGGTACCCCGGGTTACTACGATACCCCGGGGTAGCGCGTGGTGCATCATATGTAGGGCAGAGCATGATGGATTCTGCCACTATTTCTATTCATGTGAAAAAAGGCAATATAAGTTTCTCTGTCAAAAGCAGAAATAATTCTTCGGAGAAAACTTTGGGAAAAAGGCATGATGAAATTGTACATAGAGGCATGATATGATGGATTTTCCCCACTTTGTAATCAGTTTAAACTCTACAAGGTATGAGTTGAGTTTCACAAGGAGCCATTGTTTGGAAAAGAAACTGATGGATTCTTATTTTCCCCCTCCTAATTATTCTTCAGCTTCTCATAACTCGAGGATATCTTTTCAGCAGCATGTTCAGGAAAAGGAAATATTTTGTGGATTTACCTTTGATCCTGAGATCCCCAAATGCTCCTTCCTTAGTGTAGTATGTACGCATACATCAGGAATATAGAAGCTCTCACTGGTGATGCATTGAAGGAGTTTGGCAAAGCGCCAACTAACTGTAGGTTTCATTGATGACTCATGTGTCAAATGTGCATGAACATTCATACATGACGATGATTAGGCAGCATTGATTTCAGAAATTCAATTAATTACTCTTCAAGAAGGACCACATAATCTTTTTGTTTGGTTTTTTGTTATCTTTGGAGCACAAAGTTTGGAGATTTTTTTTTCTCCCTCTGTATAAAACTCATTGTCATTTAAAGGCACAATTTACCATTTGCAGATGAAACAAAAACCTAGCATTAGTGCTTCAAAATAGTTCTAAAATATGAGTTAGGGACAGAAACAACCACTGTAAAAATTTGAATCCCTGTGATCGATGTTAAGTTTGTTAAATACACAAAATGTGAACAATAGTTATAATAAGAATGTTTCCAGACTAAACCGTCTACAGTTACGGTTTATTGAGAAAAACACTGATATCTCCTTATATTTTAGGCTTTATTGCAAAAATTTTATATGGTAGGATGTTTTGTGATGCAACAGACCTACATATATGCATCAAATGTGATATCTTGAACATTTTTGAAATCACTGCTCCCAAAGGTAAACTGGACCTTTAAGGTGGATATACTGTATATCAGATGGCATGTTGATGATGATGATGAAACAGCATTTATTATAGCACCATTTATCAGTAGAAACATTCAAAGGCTCCCAGTTGACATTGAATATCACCTCTAAACAATGTTTGCGTGGAATTGGCATAACTCAGCATCCAAATGCGTTGCTACCACCTGTCAGTGGGCAGCAACAAGAATAGAAGATACAGATAGAGCGGCTTGTCTCGAGTCCTTATTGCAACATTTGGTATAGTCATCACAAGGAGGTGTAAATGAAAGAGGAGAAAAAAGGCGAGAGTGTGAATATAACCAAGCAAATAGCCAGCTACAAGCAAGTAGATGGATGTGGTAGAAACAGATAGTGAGAGAAAGAGAGATAGATAGATAGATAGATAGATAGATAGATAGATAGATAGATAGATAGATAGAGAGAGAGAGGGGGGGGGGGAGATAGAAACAGGCAGACAGAGAATTATAGAAGCTGTCATTATGTCTGTGTTACAGTTTTCTGCTGGATTCCGAATAAACATATATATATATATATATATATATATATATATATATATATATATATATATATATATATATATGGCTATTGTGAGTGTAGCTGCAATATATGAATTTGAGTTAATGGGTCTGGTGCCACCGAAATCTCAATCTGGGTATAAGATGACAGAGCGATTGAGAAAGAGAGGGAGAGAGAGAGAGAGAAAATAAGTGAGAGATGGGGAGAGGAGGAGGAGGAAGAGAGAGAGGTAGAATGGAAGATAATTGATGTGGCATAGCTTTTTTTTTTCAATATTGTGAGCATATTCTTCTCACCAAATTCACATTTTGCACAATGCACAGCCGCACACTTTTTTTTTCTTTTCCTTTTCTCCCCCTCATTCTTCCCTCCCTCTCTCTTTATCGCCACTCAGTGAGTGGTGACTTGTATATTATATTCTTACAATGACGTATTGTTTAGACTATCATTTCTGAGGCCATTGTCCTCGTCAAGCATTTGCTTATGATGATGGTCTCCTGAATATCTGTACATCAAGAGTTGTTGTTTAGATAAACGGGATCCTATGTTTGCATAAATATTTGCATGAAATGATGCTTGTTTTCATTTTGCATTGTGTTAGAAAAAAAAGTTGGATATTTTGAATGAATCATTTATTTGTTTTAATTGTCAGATTCGAGTAATACTGTGCTCAATTAGGTCGTTCAGTTGACTTTGTATTTCATTTATGTATGAAAAAGAAATTCAGAAATCAAATCAAATCAAATTAAATCAAATCAAATCAGCTCCAGTTAATGCATGCACTTACAATGATAGCTTTCTTAATATTTTCTGTATTTGTTGCATTAATATGACCCTGTGCTGATATCTTTATATTGTTATTAGAAAATTTTGGGAAAAAAATAACTGCGTTGTTTCATTTTTTTCTAATTTTTTTGTTGTTGCTGAAAACCAAAAGGTACCTCTTTCAGTGCAGTGAGCTGGCTATATCTAAAAAAAAAAAAAAAAAATCATGAACAGTGTTTATGCATCTTTGAAGTATATACAATGTATTTCAAACATTGAGTTATCTGACGAGCAAAGATAACCAAAACCTTGCAGGTGTATCTTACCAATCTTCCTAAACAAACAATCAGACAAGAGTTACGGTGCATTCTTTTCCTTTTAGCAACAGCACGTTACTTGGTATAACTATGCCTTGTATCATAGCGACAATCATCAATGTCCCTACCTACTAATTGCGTAGTATTTGCAAGAGAGTAGCTGTCTCAAAGTAGGCGCGGAAGACCTCTTTATGGTAAAACCCCTCCAGAAACTGTGAATAATTGCCTATAGCTCAGCAGATACTTTCAAAAGTTGTCAAGCGTAACAAGTTTTAAAAAGGTTTTAACTAGTGTCTTTGTTCTTTAACTGTCTGGTAATAGTAATTTGATGCAATGGCAATCTCCCCCCCCCCTTTCCCACTCTACTCAACACCTCACTTCTGTTTCTAATGCAGAACAATGAAGATGACATTTTGACTTGTCATGCAAAATGGTTGCTTATTCTGAATGTGCATGTATATCTTCGGGAAACCATAGCTGTTCATAAGAATGCATTTACTGCTGGCTAGATCATTCTCTCTGATCGAGTCACATTTGTGCAGTATGAAAGCTTAAATCATCCAGAGAGCTCCGCAGAATTTCTGTCAGAATGCCAAGATCATTTAGCTCCCGGATTTGTCTCATCAGCAAATTGCCTATAAAACAGATGTGAGTGATTGCAGATGTAGGAGAGAATATATCTTTATATTCTTCTCTCTCTCTCACTTCCTTTCAGCCCTGATGCTGTATGTAGATAGAGACCATCTGACTCAGGGTGTATTCTATTTGCTCAGTAAAGAACTTGAATTTTGCCAATGATGACAGTCCTGTGTTTATTGTGTGCCTGTCTTGATTACCCACAGTGTTTGTACAGGAATCATTATCGACAAAATCTCAGAAACTGTGTTTCTGTCTCCCGCAGGCTGACACGCCATGTTTGTATTTGTTTGTGTGTGTGTGCATGTTTGTTTGTTCATGTGTGTTTGCAGGTATTATCTTTAACCTTTTGTGTCCCAGGCACAAAGCTGTAACTTGCCATTTTTTTTTTCATTACCACTCAGTTAACCCCCTCCCCCACAAAAAAAAAAAAAAACACCAAACAACAAAACTTGACAGTGTTAAAGGAGGCAGCCTGCTCAAGTGTGCCAGCAATGTCTTGTTTCAACAAGAAGGCCAAGGTATAGCAAAGTTGGATCAGAAGGATCATGAAATGTCTATTTCATGGACAGTAAGTTTCAAGAAATATGTGTCAATCGCAGTTTAAAGCAAGCACCCCAACTGATTTGCCAGTTGACGAACAGTACTGGTTGAACATGGTGTAGTTAATCTGATTTGGCATCCACGCGTCCAAGATCCATGTTTGTCAAAGACAGTGAAATGGTTTTTCTTTTCTTTTCCAGCAGACAATTGCTAAAATCATGACATTCATATTACGACCGATTATGGAAGCTAACAATGAATCATCACATTTGAATTCTTCCTATTGCACATATATATAAACATTTTGTCAGTAGCGGTCAGAGCGTTCACTTGCTGAGACCAAGTGGGGTCACACTTTCATGTCAATTTGTCTACTTCTGCTAGTGTGGAGTTATTGTGCAGCAGGCACAAGCAGAGAGAATGTATATATAAGAATATGCAGCAATCAAATCTGATTTTTCTCTTTTTATCATGAATAAAACATTGACACTTCACAGTTGAAATGCGTTTTTCAGAGCTTATGACTTCATACTTCATTTTGCTTTTCCCAACATGTAACAATTACTAAGAAAAGCTCGACAACTGGTAGTTCATAGATGGAGATGTAGTGCTCCATGGTTACGGAAATTGAATAGTGCCACTGCTGCTTAAGTTTTCACAGTTGCACTGTATATGCGGCAGGGAGAATTGAATTGAAGAGAACCCCCTTTCTTTCCCCTTACAAAACTGAGAGTTTGCCAGAAAGCAAATTGTTAGAAAGTTTACTCGTGTCCATCCACATCACTTTGGACGCACAACATGGGAGAGGAATCAATATAGAGGAACAATGAAAACAATGACGACAACAACAACAGCAACAGAAAAAAAAAAACTCAATGTAAGATATGCGGAACGGCAGAGAGTGGATTCTCGCCCTACCGTTCCCTTCATGTGCAATTTTCGTCAAGTGTGCGTAGGCTTTTGCGGGGAGGAAAATCGTGAGTGGTGCTTATCCAAGATTTGTGGTTACTCCAAGGATGCGAGGATGGAAGATGGCTCGGACCGGGCGGGGTAACGTTCATGAAAAGATTGGGGCGATGGAGAGTTGATTGCCTACCTTCCTTCTTTTACTGTCTTTATTTCTTTCTGTATTTTGTTAGGGCCAAGGAGACAGATCATGAAGATAGATTAGAATGCATGATTGCGTACGCTGTCCCGGACGGGAATCAGAAAGTGGGCTAGACTGCTGCTCATTATTGAAGGCAGGTTGTTGTGTACAGAATTGACAAGTGATTATACAGGGAGGGATACTAAATGTGTATTAAAAGGTACATTAGATACCTAAAATTGTGCAAACAATGTACTAAACAGTTAGATCAGAGCTAAAAAGAGAAGAGATGTGGAGTGAAAATCATTTTTATCTTGTTTGGGATAATGTGTGAGAACACAATGATTCTTGTCTTGACATGGAAAATTGTCCTTATGCAAACAATATAAAATGGACAAAACCTTTCAGTTTGGAAATATATGTGTGTATCTTGCATGTGAAAATGTTTATATTGTCAAACCTGCCTTAGTGGCCACCTGCCTGTAGCAACCACCTGCTATATGCAACCAATTTAACCCCCCCCCCCCATTAATTGCTGAAAACCTTGCATATACCGCTACCTGTCTGGAGCAGTCAGCATCCACTAATTTTGTACCCCGCAGTATAGTTGGAACTGTATAGAGCAGCCACAGACCCATACAGAGCCACAACTGAGCCAATGACTGACACTTTTTGTGCCTTGTTTATTTCATGTCCATTGGTTTGTGTCTGAAATTTGCACACATTTGACTTATTGGCACAGAAAGGGTTAGGCATGTTTTTTTCTGCTTTGTAGCCTTGCAGGTCATGCATGGCAAATATACCGTTATTAGTCAATACTCAAACACATGAATACATATACTCACACATGTACATGTACGTGATACACATGAAGTGTTGGAGAACATGTCTATAGTGGCCACCTGTCTGTAACGGCCACTCTTTCCATCTCCCTTGGGTGGCTGCTATAGACAGGTTTGACTGTACATGGTCATGGTCCTTTGAACAAGACAGCTTATATTGGCTGCACCGAGGCGCAGCATCATTACTCTGGGTGCATCACAAGCATTTAAGCCAATTACGAATTTCTTGATGATTATCTGACATTTCTGAATCTTGTCCATTACATTTAAAAACATCTTCATGTTGGTGGTAATTTATTTCTTGATTGGCAGAAAGAACAAATGCAAGAGAAAATGATTGTGTGTCTATGTGTTTGTGCTTGTGTGTTTATGTGTTTGTGTGTGTGTGTGTGTGTGTGTGTGTGTGTGTGTGTGTGTGTGTGTGTGTGTGTGTAGTGGGAGGAGGTCAATCAATTCAATTGAAGCATACATCTGTGACCCTCCGTTTGACTTCTGGACCTCATTTTGTGCAGCTACTTGAATATTTCACAGGCTGCGGAGACCTTTGTGGTGTAAGTAGAGCCATGGGAACGGGTACCTCCATTTTTGGAGAGTGCAGAGATGGGTCAAGATGGTTCTCTCTACAGTTGTGCCTCATATCAATTTGTTCTGACACAACGCTCCCAATGGGAGGCCAGACAGTCTGTGCAGATGAGATGGAGTTTTAGGAGATGCTGGCTCCATGATAATGAAGAAGAATTGTTAAAAAGAGGAGAATCTGTTGTCTCGTTTGCTACACTGTATGTGAAGTTTTGACTGTGCCTTCTGTCTAATTGTTTTACACAGCAAATCTGTCTGATCTAGAAAAGTTTTCCAAAGTTTAAAAGTTTAAATACCTATACATTAAAGTTTTTGTTGTTGTTGTTGTTGTTGCAAAGACTGAGCATTAGTGTGGGTACAACATATTTGTTTAAGATGGTGTGCCTTTCTTGCGTCCGAACACTGACCAGAGAAAGAAGTAGGGCGCTCATTCATCACAGACACTTTATCCTTCAAATGTGCTCCTGATCCACATACATCAACCCGAGTTTGGGTGTTATCTCTTCTTAAAGGAGAAATCAGCCTGGAAGACAGAAGAAAAAAGAAAAAGAGAACTAGAATTCAGTAAAAATCAGGGAAGTCAAGGCGACAGATCAGCAGTGATGTACATGCTCCAATCTATAGTGGGATCATTCATACGCTGTAACTAACAGCTACATGAACATGACATTATCATTGGCAGACCTCAGAGCAAATTTGATTGTCATGTGATTATGACATAGCTGCTGAAAAACAAAAAATATACATTTGTCATATACATTGAGAAGATATAGACCAGGAGTTTCCTTGAATTTGCTATGAAGATATATGTGTTTTTTTTTTTCTCCTAGGAAGTGCAGTAGCGTAATGACACTATTGCAGAGTCATTAACATACCATACCTTCGTAGAAAGTTTGAAACTCATTGCATCTTGTGTATAGAATACAAAAAAAAAAATGATGTTCACATTATGCACTTAGTCGAATGACCAAGGCAATAGTGTTTAAAAAAAAAAACAGTTGCTGCTCACTCATTGAGGCAACTTACCAACCATCAAGTGGTATCTTTTTATTTTGTGCATTGATGAGAGAAATATGTAGGAAGCCTGTAAATTCAGGGAGACAAAACGATAAAACAATTTTTATTTTCTGTTACCAAAAAAGTGATGTTTGTATGTTTTTGTCGAAAAATGAAATAAAACATTGAAATTGAAATTGAAATTGAAATTGAAAACCAACTCAAAACAAGTTGCATGTGTTTGAGGCAAGAGAATTAGAACAACCCACAGGAACACAAGCCCACAAACTGCATTGCAAGCCAAAAGTATACATACTTGACCTCAATGATGACCCCAAACAACACATACTTAACCTAGTTACTCGCATTTTGATATCTCATCTCTCAGGCCTCATGCAAAATAGCCGCTCATTTGCCAACAATGCATTTCTGGCCTTCTGCCCTAATGGAGGTTGTTATCATTGTTGGGTTGGACAGAATTACAGTGGATGATGCTGTAGATATTAGCTGCTAAATGAACCACTACACATCAATTGCTAACTTGATTGTGCTCCTGTAAGCTTTGGATTTTGAAACCCTAAAAACTAGCGAGTTATCAAGGGCTTTTGTCTGCAGCAAAACTGCAACGACAATAAACTGAAACAAATTAAGATAATAAGTATCATGGAAAGGTGAAGGTGGCAGGGGGAACAGATTGGGTATGGGAGGGAAGGCATAAATGGTATAGCGTATGTGCTTTGAAACCCCCCCCCCAAAAAAAAAAAAAAAAAAAAAAAACCAATAAAAACCAAACCAAAACAAAACAACAACAACAAACAAACAATTTTCCAGAATAGGTTTGATTAAGAATTCTCATTAGATAACCATGATTACCCTACGAGGACTTTTTATGCTTTTCTTTTTATATCTCTGTGACAAATTTGTTTTGCCTGCTCAACTAAGAGAGTCATTAATTATAATTGCACCTTGGATGCTCCCTCCCACAAGTATTCATCCAGTATGATAACTTGTACAGTGAATGATGTCATGACCAGCAAATTCAGAGATGCCTTGCACAAAAATGCTTTTATAAGTACCCCAATGATAACAGTTGCAACAACCATGTCAGCAACATTTCATCTGACTGGATTTTTGCTTACCATGATGCATATTTCATCTTATTCTGGTGCAGTATTCATCATCATCAACAACACACTGTCAATATTGAGAATGTAATGTGAGGTCTTTAGTACAAGGTAGCCACATCATTGGTTACACCATTATTTTCATCAATGTTTAAACTCAACCTGTTGTAAGAGTTTTCATTTTCATATTTCATTCATTTATTAAAAATCTTATATTTTCAATAAAGAATATAAGTGTAACAAAACATATGCTAAAAGCAATATACATATTCTGAATACATCAAAATATTGTATAATGAAACAAATATTGTATAATTACACATTCTGCAATTATCTCCCTTTGATTTTCAAGTCATTGTTTATTGATAAACATTTTTGACATTTTCTTGAAAGTAGAGGTCACTGACATGCAATTCATCTCAAAATCTTGTGAAACTCTCGAGATCTCATCAATTTTCTGACAGGTGATCAGTACACATGCATTTGAAAGTGAGTGTTCGGAGTACAAAGTATAGGTAGCAAATGAAACACTGAAAGTGAAGCCTTACTGTCAGGAGCCATGCGCCTTGTATTTGTGTGTTCATGCTCAAAATGTAAACCCCAGAGAATGTTGACAAGGTGGGATAAAATCCTTTAGGGGGTGCCCCAGAGAGGGCAGTTGCTGCACTTTGCGGGAAGAAAAGGATTCTCACGGAATCCAAGAGATGCGTTTGATTGAACGAAGAAATGCGTTTGCTTGACAGCGCATTGGACATAAAACCAAGCGCAGAATCCATTGTATTCTAAAGCGACTTTATACTGTATACAGTAATGGACAGCATCTTTCTTTTTTATTCTCTGCATGATACAACTTGGAGTTCATCATCCTTTCTTTCTTTTATGCATGAAAGTAGAATATTCATGCGTCAAAAGAAAGTCCGACAGTGGAACTTTCTTTGAAACTTGTGACAGAAAGTCCATCCCGATCAGTCATTACGGCTGCGAGAAGACAATCCACCATCTGCCGCTGATCAGTCGACCGCGTGGAGGCGTGAGGGAGAGATCGCATGTTGCTGTGCCTGCTGTGTAGATTTGCGTCCCATCATGCCGCGGGGCAATCTCCCGTTGTGGCCGTTAAAAAAAAAAATCCCCCCAATTCATGAAATATGGATCGGTGGTGGAGGCAATGCTCATTAGACGCAAAGTGAGTGATCAGTTCAGACAAATATACTTTCTCCAACTCACTCCCTCTTTATTCTTTTTTTTTCTTTTTGTTGTTGTCTCTGCATTCCTTTATGCATTTCATTGTCTTTCTTCAATATATCCCCACATGTTGCATCTTGCGTTTCCTGTACTGTACTGCAAGAAAGCAAGGGAACTCAAGTAATGTTGTCATATTCTCATGATTTTTCTGCACCCAGGGTAGGCTCAGTGATTCTTGATAGCGTTACAGGACAGCAAAGAAAGGAAATTCTGGCAAAAAAATCGCAGAGATTATCATTATTTGTGCATCTTTTCACTCTTTTTTTTGTCAGTCAGTACTGTCCATTTTCTTTACATGCGCATAACAAGTGAACATTGCTATCAATCTTCTTGTACAAATCCCAACATGTGAAACAAAAATAGCATTTGTCTGTGCAGCACCCAAAGTGTGAAATAACTTACCATTAGAAGTCAGGAAATCCCCAACCGTAGCACTATTTAAAGGGATGGTGTAGTATTGGTGGGGATGAGGATTAGGCTTTTAACTCTCTGCCAGATACCAAGAAACCACTTATAAAATATTATAGAGCATAATCATTCTAAGAGGAATTCAAATTTTATATGATGGAAATCGGCAATGGAATGGCTGAGACATCTTAAAACAAAGTGATCATGATAAAAGGAGGGTCCCACCTTCATTACAATCGCTCTGCTTTGGATATCTCAGCCATTTGAAAACCAATTTTCACCAAATAAATGTTGAATTTGCTCTTGGAATTACATGCTCTTTCATATTTCAGTAGAGGTTTCTTGTTATCTCACCCCAAAATGTTAGAAATTTGAAGTTAGGTCTCAACCAAAAGTAAATGATCCCTTTAAATCAAGGAATAAAACATTTTTTTTTCTTCTTCACTTAACTGTTAACCATTGTCAAGCACATCAGGAGCTGTTGCAACATAGAAGAATATATTTACGTAAGTTCTGCACTATCAACTGATATATTATCATGGTTACTTTAAATACTGAATTCCAAATCTTGTTGCCTTAGTAACTATTTTCATAAAAGTGGTTTATCAATTTTTTTCAGTTTGTTGTGATATGCAGTGCCTTTACACTGATCGGTTACACACAAGAGAAAATTCGTAACTTGAATCATCATTGTAATGATGATTGCAATTCGTCTTTAGAACTATTGGGCCTTACACGCGCTCGCTCGAAAACTGTGATTAGAATTCGAATTCTCGAGCGAAAGCGTTACATAATCCTTGGTGACTTGCCAATCAAAACAAGGAGGTTCTATAGCGCGCGCTTTCATACTAGCTGGCTCAGCTCCGCCCCTCAAAATATGTTTTGGAGGTCAAGCATTACACATGCAATTTTTGCACAGTAATTTGAGTGAAACTTCACTGGAATTCACCTCCGGACTAGAATTTGAATTCGTGATTGTGATTAGCATTCGTGATTCTAATTTGCTTCCACACATGCTAAAAATTCGTCATTAGAATTATTTTTCACTGGAATCATCATTCAAATGACGAATTTTTAACCGTGTGTAACCGCTCACAGTCGCTCTGTGCTCTCAGCATCAAATATGCAAGGGAAAGAGATGAAGATGGAGACAAGGATAGGCGTGGGGGAGTTTAGACAGGCTAACTGACCGACAGAGAAATGGATGGTCAAATGAACATCCACACTGTACTGTATGCCATGTACCGTGCAATCGGTCAGAAGTGTGTCCTCCCTGGGGTGACAAGACCTTGTGTCTCAAAATCACACACAAAAAAAAAAACAAAACAACAAATTCTAACATTTTTTTGGCAACATTTTTACAAAATGCTGAGGCCAAGTAGTATAGAAATACTGTTTGAATTACACTGATAATTGTTCTGTTTTAAAACTCAAAGCAGTATTTTTGATATTCTAAATTGAGTTAGGAGATTCTATGAGATATGCCAGTTGAGATACCAGATCTTGCCACCCCCAGGAATGATCTATCAGTGGCGCCTAGTCTGGGGACAGAAAGAATGAATATTTGATGCGCCAAAACGTTCTCACTCCTAGCGGTTGTGAGGAGGGCGTCAATCTTCCTCCAGTCCAGTACATCTTGCGACACCTTGAGACAGACAGACAGACAGACAGACAGACGGACAGACAGACAGACAGACAGACAAACAGACAGGAACTGAGGGAGACAGAAAGACAAACAGACAAGACAACAATGACAACCACATTAATTTTTGTTTTAGTTATTATTATTATTATTATTTTTTAAAGTAGGTTTTACTTGATGCAGAAAGTTGCTCTAGTGTACAAGAGTGATATTTATTATAATGTTATGTAATGTAATATAATATAATGTAATTTAATGTAATATTATGTAATGTAATGTTATATAATTTATTATGCTTTTCATAATCCTTATACATGTATTAATTTAAGATTTAAATGTTAAGCGCTTAGAAACTACTGTAATAAGCACTATATAAATGTACATTATTATTATTATTATTATTATTATTATATCTCATATAAAGATCAATGAAATAACAAACTTGTACTGTATTACTTGTGGCACAGTTGTAGTACTGTATCGGTATTGACCTGTATTTGGTGTATATACTTTAGAGTAATACGTTTTTCTATGTCCTCCTTAACGGATGAGTTAATGCCTGTGCCAAAATATCTAAGAAAAATGAAAAATTTGTCAAATTTTGTGTTTTTGTACAAAAACAAAAGGAGAACTGTTGAACACCTGCATTACACACAGTTTTCTTACTCTCTGAATTTTTACAATTCATTACATTTTTCACGTATCCAATTTTTTGCTCAAATTTTTGCCGATTTACTTCTCTTATTTTTCCACCTTTAAACAAAGCAACATAATATCTGGATGAAATTTCCCGTAAAAGTGCCTGATGTTTGCATCCTGTCCAGGTGAATGCAGACGCAGACCTAGAAAGCGAGCGGTAACAGATGCTAGTCCAACTGCATTCACAGACTGTCGAGGATAAATATTTGCGTGTACACATCGGAACATCTGGCAGTTGAAGAATCCATTATTGGAAAGAGAGAGAGAGAAAAGGCGTCAAACAGTTGTCACTTTGTCATCTGTAGACTCTTCTGATGATTCATACCTGGACTTCACTCTGAAGACATTCTAGGTTTATGCCAAGAGTGAAAAAGATCAAACTTCAATGGATTGAAAAACCATGGTAGCATCATGATTTTACTTGTATGAAGTTGTGATTGAAATCAATAAACTCCCCCCCCCAAAAAAAAAAAAACAAAGAAAAAAACAAAACAACAGCAACAACAACTTATAAATGCAAAAAATTATTATTTAAGTTTCTCACATTCATGGTTTCAATTAAAGGAACAAATCAGTTTATCTCTATTCCATTTTGTCCTTAGTCAGAATTTATTGCACATATCGTTCAAAGACACTGCATGCCATACATTTTGTGAGTATGTATCATGAATTGGGACATGGTAAGACAAGTTTTGTGAGCGTGATTGAAAGCCACAATTACAGAATTAGAAAAAAATATTATTACTTTGCAAAAGAAAAATGAGTGATTTCTGCCCTGTTCTACAGTAAATACAATGCATTTGTGTGAAATGCAGGGCAATGTTTTTTTGCAAGTTATTACTTTCGCAAATACTAGTCAAAATTCACAATTCCCCCCAAATACAAATAACGAAAAATGTACTGCATGTGCCGTAATTTAGACGGTCTGATGCTTGTAAATGTGTGTCAAACATAGACACATGGATGTGAGCATTGCGCATATTCTGCATTTTTCAGACATTGTGACATAGATGCACGATGCACCATCTATAACCATCTTGACAATTTGCTTGTAGCTTGCTTTCTGTGCTGTTCTTTGTCTGCTCTTTGGATATCCTAACATATTTTGAGAAAGTTTGTGAGAGGCAGCCGAACCCGAATTGCCAGAAAATTTCCCCAAATCTGCCCGCCAAATGCTGACCCCATTCGAGCCTGCTGGCACCCTCGCCAGCAGAAACGCTTAATTCGGTCGAAGAGGGTAATGGTATCTTCGAAATTTCATTATCGGATGGCAAGGAACGTGATTATCAGTCATCTAGAGTAAAAAAAAAAAAAAAAGAAGGGGAAAAAAAAAAGAGAATATCCCAAGCTTCTTTCGTGACAACCTGCTCTCATGTCAAATGGAAATGTGAACTTTACACTGGTTCTAATCTCTCCTAATTTTCCTCTAAACTGCTGTATCAGTAGCGAGGATATGCAAGACACGTGTCTCTCTCTCTCCCTGCGTGAAACATTGGAACAAATTGCTTCTACTTTGGCATGATGAGGATAATATATTTCTCAAAGCGAGGATGTCTTTTTTTGTTTTGTTTAAGCACTTGGAAGGGGATAGTTATGATAATGGTTCAGTGCAAATGGGGGGGGGGGGGAAGGGCTCCTGGAAAGATGCAATTTTTTGTTGTGCGAGTCACATGAACTTCACATGTGTGCTAAGTTCTGAACTTTATTTAAGCTGTAAGTAATTGCCTCAGACATGCAATATATGGCAGAATATCAACCTCTTCCAGGGCTAGCAGGTTTTATCCAAGGTTCTTACTGTCATAATTATACCGCCATAGCCAGGTATCCATCTATATAGACTTTGGTCAAGAAGGATTTGGTAGATAACAACAAGTTGTCTTTATATTAAGGAGGCTCACTGCATCCCAAATGTGAACCCAGCTATATAAAAGCTTTTGCCTAACCACAATGCCACTGTACATCAACAGTGATGCATATACATTGAATGTTGTCTGTCTCACTTGTCTTAGCATTATAGTGAGGTACACTACTGTATTTGTCAAATATTTCGGGAGGTTTTTATTTTCGCGAATTTCACGAGTCGGATGCTATTCGCAAAATTAAAGACACATGAAAATATTGACTCTGATCCTGATATGAATGTTACGTGCACGTATACATTTCTCCATTCAGTAGTGTGCTGCACGTTTGCGAATTTAACCACTCGCGAAATCGTCGGGAAGTCACAATTCGTGAAAATTTATTGCTTAATATAATATGGCGTATACAGTATATATGGCCATCAGTTCCCATGTGTGCAATTTGAAGGTTGGCAAGAGGATATTAAAGGTGCTTGCGATCCATATGTATCAGTCTTGAAACCAGATTTTCATGGGGATATTGCTCATAAAGATGGTTTTAGGGCAGGTACCCCCTGGACAATTATCCCAGACCCTTCCCCTGACCCTAACCCTAATGCTAATCCTGAACCTAATCCTAACCCTAACCCAAACTCTAACCCTAGACCAAAACCTAACCCTAATTTTTACTGTAACCTTATCACTAAAACCAGTATTTAGCCAGGGGGTAATTGTCGGGGGGGGGGGGGGGGGGGAGAGGCTGTAATTGCCATGATACACATAAAGATATGGGCAGGATGAAGAAAGAAAAGTGAAGAATCAAAATGCCAGGTAATGATGGAAGATTCTCTGACTTGATGTACGTAGTGACATGTTGTGTCACACCTGTTCAGACAAGAAACAATATTTACAGTACGTGTGGCAACAGAACCTGTGCTCCATTTCATGAAAGTCTGATGAGAGACTTTTCGCCCATAAAGACACACGTATGAGAGACTTCATGAAACGGATTTGAAAGTCTCATATAGCTACATATAAGCGACTTTGGCCATTCTGAGATTTACGCAAAGACTTTTATGTGATGACTTCATGAAATGGACCCTTGGAAGAATCCGGGAAAAGTCGTTCACAGAGCGAACGGGAGTACGGCGAAACAATTAAATGTGATCGGGGGATTATGGAGAATGGATGGCGCAACATGGGGGTAAGACTGCTAATTTCCTCCCCATCCTTGTCAAGAGAAAAAAAAAACTGGGGGTTTGAAAAAAAATGGGAGAAGAGAAAAAAAAAAGAGAAAAAGGAGAACATGACTGCAAGCTATGTGGCTGTGCTGGATGGCAGGCTTAGCCGCATTAATGGCTCCATCATTCTTACATGGCGCAACATTATGAGGGGATCCAGCGGGATAATGATCGGCGGGAGGGCGTCCCCTAAGGCTCCGTGTCTCTGTTATCGTAGCTACGCTCATGTACGGATGCGGCCGCATCTGAGTCAATAATTGTGTGCATATTTTGCCTGTCTGCCGGTCTGAATAGGGTAAATTTTCCACATAAAAATAGGTGGAGACAAATGGCTTGGAAATGAAGATTGGTTAAATGTAGTTATACTCAGGAAAAATAGCAACTGGGTAAGCATTTTTCAAAGAAAGACTAACTTGAGAATTGAGGAAAAGAACAGAAGCAAAACCGAGGAGGGGATGGGGCATAGGGGACATTCGTTTTCCTCGTAATCCGTATCCTCAGCATCTTTAGCAGAAATGTTAATTATAGTAGCTTTGTATTATAAATGCCCTTTATTATCATTATTGTGATTTGATTTAATATTGGTGTTCGTGGTAGAGCCGTCAATCAGGCATATTACTTCTGGTAATACGACATATTTGCCCAATGCAAATGTTACTTAACTGCATTTTTCTTTTCTAAAGAGATGTCCTATGGCACCAAAAGAATTCAGTAGAAAATGTAATTAAATCTACTGGCATGATATCTCTTGTGGAGCAAGAGACAAACAAACAAACAGACAAACAGACCTTGCTTTGATAGATTACTTTGTGAATGTTGTACCTTCAATGGGAGAGTCTTATAAAGTTTACCTGAAAAGATTTTAAAGTGTTGTAGAAAAATGGTGCCCCAATGTTCACCTCTGCATGTATATTTCTCAATGATATCATCCTATTTTAGTCTGTTCCATGGTTCTAAATGTATGTAGATGCAACCAAATCTTAGACAAAGTGTAGCTATTGCTTTATCTTGCCTTTTTAAATGTCTGCAACAATGCAGTTCTTACTGTATTTTATGTATTTTGGTCAGTAAGGCCATGCTTGGTTCAAGTCCATTTGTGAGACAGAACATTACCTAATGAACCCCCCCCAAAAAAAAACAAAAACAAAAACAAAAACAAACCCCACAACAACAAAGAAACAAAAAAACCCCCCCCACAAAAAACCACTCCAACAACAACAACAACAACAACAACAACAACAACAACAACAACAACACACACACACACACACACACACACAAAATGATTACAATTTGCCAGTATCTGCAGTTTTACTGTCATTCTGTTCACTAAAAAATTCTGTCAAAGCTATGACAGAACAAGAGGACAAGACAAATGGGTATTAAAAGTTTCATGTATGGAGCGCAGCCTCATTTGGCTGGGCCGGGTAGGGCCAAACACTTATTCAATTAGAATATAGATGTCCATTTATTTCCAGAGATATTATCTTTCTGTTTAGCATCTCTCTCTGTCTCTTTTCACTCATTGGCAGCTTCATGGGTTGGGAGCTACTCTCATCTGAGTGATCGATGGCTATGCTAGTGGGAGCAAATTTAAAACCCCTTATGAGCCGCGATAGAGCTTTAGTTCGGGCAACCGAGTTCTGTCCGGAGCAAAGCAATTTCCTGGCTATGAGGCCAGAGTTAATTCCGCAGTTCTACCTCCTTCCAATGTACAATGTAAATGGTCGTCTGGCTACAGGCTGTCTTATTAGATTTGACATCATGTTGTCTCAGCGGCAGGCTATATTAATTTTTCATACTGCTATTTTTTAAAGAGGTTGATCACCGGTTGCGCTCCACGTGTTTGGTTTACAAGTAGCACGACACAACAAAGTGTTGTTTCAGGTTGTCTTTTGTTTTAGGGATTTGAGGTTTCCCCCATCAGTAAGGATAAGTTAAAAAGTTCTGTACATTGTATGCTACCTTTATACAATGTATATTCAAAGCCAGGTTATGATATATATGCTAATATGTTGCATTAGGAAGGAGAAACAAAAATTAATTCAACCAAGCTGATAGTTTACCTTGCAGTTTCTTCTCTGATTAACCACCAGAAGTAAAGAACTAAATGGAATCAAAATTTTCCTGTAATTCACCGCATTGATCTTGTTCTTCCTTCATCTTTCTTTATTTCTAAGAAGATGACGTTGATCTGAGGCAGTGCCTGGCTTGGAAATCTGTTTTGCCTTGAGTGATTTGTCACTTACGTTTGTTACCATTGTAATGAGGTATGACACCTCACTGTTAAACATAGCAGATCCCTCAATTGGCAACACATATTAGAAGATGAAAGTTAATCTTTCTGTCTCAAATAAAAAAGTGTGTCTTCAGTCTTTTTTTGTTGATGTTGTACAAATTTAGCGTATTCAACCAATTCCAGCGAATCGTTTGTTCTGATGGCATAAAAATATTAAATGCACATTATACAGGGCATTAGTAAGCATCACTTACCTGATAGTAACTTTGTACCATTTCAAAGTTACAGAGGATGGATAATTTTATATCCCTGACCAGGAAACGTGCATTATTTGTTTTATAGACTGGCGACACGGATCCTTTTCATTCAATTGAAATTAATGTAAAATTACCAAGATTGAGTCTGTGCAGTTACACTGTGGCCATTTTTGCAAGATGCCCAAGCCAGTACCAGCTCCAAGCTAACCAAACCACACAATCAAAATAAATAATATTGCAATGCATTTAAAATACACAGGTAGTGCAGCTGAGCAGTGACGAGGGGTTGTTAGCATTGACCATTAGTATACTAGCATCTTGTGAGAAAACTAAATTTTGGCCTTTAGTAAAAGTAAAAGACTAGTCATGATATCACTCTCAGCCAATCACTTGATTACAATGTATGTCACTATGTTATAATTTAATATCTCTGTTGCCTACATTCAAACAATATTGTGAGAATGACAAATTGATGATTAAATGATGTAGATGTAGATACTATCACCTGAGGGTTTTGATCAATATCCCTAAGCTCAAAGAAAAATAGATATTGAGAGATGGAGAATGAGGTTTTTGTGAGTGAACTTCCTGCAAGTGTTAAAGGACTGGTCAAAATTTCATATCAGGATCAATTCAACTTGTTGAAATTGTTATGTTCTTATTCAAAATCTAGAAATTCCATACCTTCTTGTGCTGCAATTTGGAATTCATAATGCACTGGAACAAAAGAGTCAGTTGTAGAAGAGATAGAGGGTAACTAAAAGATGATACTTGGAACAAATAATATATATATGTCAGTTCTACAATTATTGGAATGATTGTTGTTCAAATCTTCCTAAATTGTTCTTTAACTCCTTCATATCCAGGGCGATTTGAAATGAGGCCCAAATATTCCTGGACTCCTTTGCAGAGCTTGTTTAGATCCATGTCGTTGAAAGCATGTCTAACTCCCACCAAATGACATTAAGATGAGTTTTTTTCTCTGCAATTTCAGCTTCCTTCCAAATTTTACGGCCTACATTTCCTGCCAATGGTAATCCATCTCCCTATCCTATCAAAGTTGTGTTCTAGCAGCCAAGAGGGATTAACATTTGCCATTCAAACAATTTGTGAGAGATCGATCGTACTTTGCAAAGATAGGGAAGGAGGAATCAAATTTTCTACTGTGTGCAAAAGATGGAGCGTAACGGTGATTCACTCAGATACAATCATTCAAATCAAGAGTCGTTATATCAGTTTATTTTGTTTGATTTTCTTCACTTTTGTCTATATTACCTCCAGGGGGGTGTTTCATAAAGCGGTTCTTAAAGTTATGAACGACTTATGAACGACTAGTGATCAGTTCGGATGTGCTAGACTAATAATTCAGCACAAGAACTGATCACTAGTCGTTCTTGAGCCGTTTATAACTTTAAGAACAGCTTTATGAAACATCCCCAGGAAACTTTATAGCAGATTTAGATTTCTGCACCCAGATGGCTATGTATATAGATAGTGACAATATCCTGTCTCTCTGTAGTCACTGTTTTTCCAGATAAATCATCCCTGATCTCAGTCCTGGTAAATTGTGATGAAGGAAGTGTATTCCAGTCACTCTTATGCTTTTTTTAACTTTACAATCTTACTAATTCATTATATCCAGCATGGGCTCACCCTAGTGGGGAAGAAGACAATTGGAAGGGGGCGAAAAAGAAAAAAGCTCCACAAAAGTGGAAATGAGGAAGAAAAGAAAAAAAAAAAACAACAAGGAAAATGCACCAAACTCAATTTACTTGCATCCTTGGTTAGCCATCCACCTGTTGCCGTTATTACCCATGGAACAGACATGACTTGCATTGGAAATGAGAGACCCTGTCTTTCAAGTCCGATATAGAGCTACTGCCGCAGGGTTTGATGCGATACAGAGGTGTTTCAATGTGTGATGGGGTGCTTACTATTTGCATTCTGTAGGAGTCAAACCAACATTGTGAAAAAATGGATTCTGTCTCACTCATATTTTCATAGCTTTTCGCAGTCTGATGTTTGTACTTATTGGTTATATAAATAGAGATCTACAGCACAGTATCCTTTGGCACTAGTAAGCACGTGTATAATAAAAAGGTGTTCCATTTTAGAAAGTAGAAATTTATCAAAATTGCAACAATCTATGGTATTGAGGAGGGTAACCATTTATTGCACAATATCCCAGGGCACCAGTGAGCCCATGTCTAATAAAATGGTGTTGCATTTTGTAATATAAGCAGAAATTCCAAAACTATACTATCTATTCCGTATCTGCAATCATCTCACCTTAAACATCATGTTTATATAGAAATATTAATTTGATCATTTCGCCCAGGATCATGAATATGACTTTCTGCTATTATTCAGTTGAATGGAAGTGTTCCAGTCATGAAGACGCGTTTAACAATGAATGACTGCTGTGTTTTCTCTGGTATCATTCGGTTAAATGCAGGATGTTGAAACCCACCAATAATCATTTGAGTTGATTTCAATGCGCATTTTACCATACATGTCAATGCGGGTATGCCACGGAACTGGCAGCGAATGAGTTAAGCGGCTCTTCTCCGTGAAAGCGCTGATGGTTGTAGAACGTCGGTGCCTCTTTGAGGGGCTTAAAGTACTACTGATGAAGGACGTCTGGTCTGTGCACACCGTGCTCACAGCTCTTACTTTTGTCCAGATTGACGCAATTCAGTCATGATAAAGGAGGCAAAAATGTGGTTCATGAAAGCCTTTTCACGTCAGTGGTGAATGTCTTTGGACGCACTTGACTATAAAGTGAGCCGTGCTCGAGCGGAAGATTGAATTTAGTGGCTCAAATGGATGTGTCATTCGAAGTGTAAATTGGATCCATGGATAAACAAGGAGCCACAGGCCGGGCAATGGAAAGTCTAAATGTTCCATCACCATTCATTTTGTGTGTGTGTGTATATTTTGTTTTTGTTTGTTTTTGTTTTTTTGGTCTGCCTCATGTGTTCCTCCTTTGAGGTTATTCTTTTAAAGTTTGTTTTCTCCCCCCCCCCCCCTCCCCCTCTCTCACTGTATTTCTTCTTTGGAGTGTAGGAAAGTGAATTTGATGTGAGCATTTTATAGTCCTTGTTTGTGCAACAAGGAGATGTGCAGTCAAAGGAATTCTTTCTTGGAATCAAACTAATTGAATGTGTCAGATTCGTCTAAGCTTCCATCAAAATAATGTTTGGTGAACATCAGATATGTTTACACACACACACACACACACACACATGCTCCCACATGTGAACATGTGCAAATATGCATACATATAATGTACTTGAATGTATGTATGAATATAACGTAAATATATCATATACATATTGATGTGTGTTTTTTGTTTGCAGATTAATTTCTCTGCATTTATTTCAGCAGCAGTATGATGTAAACAACAAAGTACTCGGATTATAAGTCATCAAGTGATAAGCAAACAATACAGTGTACATGTGTGATATAAAACCCTGTTTGATAAGATAAATACATCTTGAGTTAGGCAGAGGATGATACTATCATCCAAGTAATTCCTAGAAGCAATAGGATCCCCCAAAATGCATACATAGGCTTGGAGGATTCAGAAAATAAATGTCACCATAATAATTTGCCAGTTAGTACTATTTCAAAGGAAATTGTTTAGTGAAATATAGGAAAATATTATGTGTGTGCTGTATACTTGGGCAGTGTGCATATTGCTGGGAATTTTGACTCTGCAGAGTGATATTGGCATTTCTCACAGAGAATTTTGTTGTTGTTGTTGCGGGTATTTAAAAAAAAAGTATGTGCATGTGTTTGTGTATGTATGTATGTATGTGTGTATTGGTCTATACCTTTGCAACTTCTAGCTACAAGAGTGTATGTGGTTGCATCATACAGGGTTAGTAAAGATGGGGAAAAAATATTTGTGCCAGACAAAGTCAAGCAAAGAGTTCCTTTGTGATAAGAGTAAACACAGTTCAATTCAATTCAATTTTGTGTACCAGTTGATTAATACCTCCCTCTTCTCCCCCTCCCTTTCCCTTTCTTCCTTGACAGATTTCTCGTCGGAAATCTGGAGGCACTGCACATCCAGCCCTACCGTGTATCTCAGGTGGGCTTTGACTCGTGCGACACGCTGGGCGGTGAACCGGTGATCGACTCGCCGACCGATCAGCCCTTTATTGTGCCGGATGGGTACCTGCAGGCAGGATCAAATTTCTTCATCGGTAAGACGCCTCCAGAAAACTGGATCTAGGGTTTCCTTCCTCTTTCTTTTTCTTCTTCCTCTTTTTTAAAGGGTCGGGGGGGGGGGGAAGCTTGCATTTTATTCATCCTCTGATTATTTCTACTTTCATCTAATCTCCCTGCTGGAGGCGACTTCACAGGTTGGAAGGGTTGAAGGTAATCAAAAATGTTTGTATTTGAACCAAGGCATGCATCCAGATAAAGACCATGTTACAAATTTGGACCGCTTACGAAAATGAAGAGAAAGAGAGATCACTTCTTCAGAGTTTAAACCATGTTACTTACTTTGGATGTGGTAATGACTAAATCACGGGTGTGAAATCCAATCTACAGTTGTGTTATAAAGTTTATGTAGTAGAAAAAAGGCCGTACGGCATTTCCACATCTAACACAGAGTTGAAAGCTTAGCCTCAAGAATTTAATCTCACCTTTTATCAATTTTTGGTAGATGTAAGCCACTTGGTGGAATATGAATCAAATTTTGGCAAGTAAGCATGAAGATTTTGCACCCCCCCAAAAAAAAGAAAAAAAAGAAAAGAAAAGGAAAACAGCCTGTGAGATGAGATGATCACCATTGCACTCATGACCTTTTGAAAGAGGGTTTTGTGTGTGTGTGTGTGTGTGTGTGTGTGTTTGTGTGTGTGTGTATCCAGGAGATAATACACCCAGATGATACGTTAATATCAAAGATACGATCTTCCGATTTATGTTCAGATTCTCTGCGAGTGATGAAACTCCTGGGAAGGTAAATATGCTAATGATCACATGTCAGTGGAGTTTGAAGACAGGAAGAATGAAAGGATGTGGAAATTGACAATGAATGAAAGACGGATGAATAGATGGATGGGGGGGGGGGGAGGAAGAACGATGACTGAAGAAGAAAGGGTGGAAAAGATTTATGTAGAACCTAAGACCAGCCATTTCTTTTTTGTTTTCAGTCCTGGGGCTATAACAGCAGCACTTATCACTATCAGCCAGTGGTGGCTTGGAATTACACATATCAATCAACCCTCCCCCTCCCCCCCCCTCCCCCTCCCCCCTCCCCGAGGTGTTTCAGTCCCTAGATCTGTTGAAGGATCTGAGCAATTTATTTATATGTTTATTTATTTATTTATTTATTTATTTATTTTTTTTTTTTTGGGGGGGGGGGGGAGAGGACATAGAGCAGACATACTGAATGGATTCAACTCTACGCCTTTTGTCTACATGCTTTTAAATGCATGACATGAATTTCACATCTAAAGGAGATAGCGATGTTTGGAAGTAAGGATTAAGAAAGGGGGGAAAAAAGAAATGAAGAAAGGGATTTGTTGATTTGGAATCATGAACATAGATGTGCGAATGAATTTCAGTTTTATACATGCATTCATGTATAAACAAGTATACACACATATACACATACATACGTACATTTATACATACATACATATTGTATATATGAGTATTGTGTGTGTGTGTGTGTGTGCGTGTGTGTGTATGCTTGCTGAGCTAGTTTTTTGTCTTGAGTGAGGTGCAGTGGGGCTGGAGTAAGTTTAAAAAGTAGTAACGGAATGAAGAAATACAAAAAATAGAGAAAAATGTACATGGGAAAAAGGAGAGAAAATGGAGGGAGGAAGAAGACAAGATAGACAGATAGATTGAGGGAGAGAGTGAGTGAAAAAAAAAAGATGAAGAAGAAGAGGAAACTGGAGGAGATCATTCAAAACTGAGAAAGTGCTAAGGATTTCCACGGAGAGCATCATATGCCGAGTCTGGTCGGCTTGCCAGGAAGGAAGTGAAGTAGCACTGACATTAACAGACAGCGGGCTTTGGGTTTCAGGAAACAGTTCTGGCCGGGGGGGTCCTGACTTTTATGACCATTATGTGAAGTAGAATTTTACCGTATTTATTACTGCCTGTCTACTTTTAGAAAAAAATGTTTTTATTGTGTAATCTTTATTTTATGGGGGATATCTACTTGATTATTCTTTAGACAGAAAAAAATAGCAGTTAAGGACTTTTCATATTCACCTCATTAACAGCAGTTGAAAGCACGATGTAATTGGTGCTGTTTCAAAAGTTCTTCCTGAATGTTTAAGATTTAGTTGGTAGCATTATTTTTCTCTCAGTCTAATGAATCACAGATGAGGACTCATCCATGTAGGTGGTACATTATAGTGTTTTACAATGTATGTTGTTTCTCTCTGAGGAAAGCTATGGCTGGTTCACACAATCCACGGATGTGTGATTTCCCATTGTCTGTCGGTATCTGTTGAAGTTGTGTTCAAGTAGTTTTATCTTTTTTACATCATTGTTTCTTTTCAAAGTTGTCATATAATGACACTGATATTGCACTATGCGGATGTTTGATGAAGTTTTTGAATTGGCACAACACAGTGGTCATTTTCTCTGATCTTTGTTGCTTTTCATCCAGTATACACCCCCTCCCAAAAAAAGAAAGATCTATGTGTGTTGTGACATTTACTGAACCATTCCATGAGACATATCTAGATGGTTATTTTATAGTGTTGTTTCCTATGACTTCTCTCTTTGCATTACGCTCATGGAACCAGCATTCGGTTACAATATGTAGACATCTCTCAGTTTCTCTTGGGGAGAGATCTTATGGGACGATGCTAAAGTTTTGTCTTGTTTTGATTTGTTTTTCATATAGAGCGTGGTTTTATCCTTCTAAATTGCTTCTGACCAAGTGAGGACTTAATTGGAATCTGTAGAGAATTAGGCCAATATGTCATGGAATCAATTGATCATTACATTGATTTTTTTTTTCCTTCAATAGTGTAATCACTGGGTTTAATTAAAACAAAGCTGTTTTTTTTTCTTGAATGATATTAATGAGCTCTAGAAGCTACTTCTTGATATATTTGAACGCCATTTGTATTGAAGGGGAAAAATGGTTTCCTTTTGGAACAATATCAACAATGGAAAGTGTGTATTTGTATTTGATTGTCGAAATGTTCTGATTTCAGCAGTTTATTGGGGTAAATGTGTCTGTATAATGTGTAATATTAGTTCTCATGTTTATTTATTTAATGATGTAAATTGATTTGTAATAGTACATAAACAAATTTGGTTGTTACATTTTCTTTGTGATCATGTATAGGCCAGATTTGACAAATCATGGCAAAGGTCATGTAATGCACCAGAATGAGCAGTTGACATAAAACAGTATTCCAAGGGTGCTTCTGAATATATCGAAGGCATTAAAAAGACCTGATTTTTTTACTTTCTTAATGAAATAGTATTGAAATGACTTATGGTTACTGCTGCCATCTCGACTATCACCATGTCTTTTTTTTTCTGAAGAATTTCCTTCAAATGGATCAGCATTGTCATCTTCCCATTGGCAATATTCAAGTGTTTCCCTTCATGCAAACGTTCGCTTCAATGCTCGTGCCTCAGATGATTATTCCATTTGATTTATTCCAATTTCCTTTTCTTCCACCCCAACTTCATCAAAAGGTGACAATTTCAGAAACTCTGAATTGACACACTTTCTGCTCTGTTAAATGAATCAAACTGGGGTGAACATGTTGTTATTTTTAAAGAAAGCACTATCTTCCAGGCAATTCTCCTTTTTTTTTAACATCATTGGGGATGTAATCTAATGTCACTATGGTTACCGTTTCCACTCATCCAAAAGTTGCCCTCCTTTCTCTATCTGCCTCATCCGTTCAAAAAAAAAAAAAAATGTAGATATCAGGCCTCAGATGCAATTGTCAGGTTTCTCAAAGGAAATGTCAGAAGTCAAAGCGTATCGGTAGAGTGTGTGTGTGTGAGTGTGTGTGTGCATGTTTGTGTGTATGTATGTGTAAAAGAAAAAGACAGAAAGACAGACAGAGAGAGAGAGAGAGAGAGTGAGAGAGAGAGGAAAGGAGGAAAAGCAAGGTGCTGGAATACTATTGGGTGACATTCTGGTTGAAGTAAGCCTAGGCTAAATATGACACAGTCATCTACAGATCGAAGGGAACAGATTGATGATGGCGATATCATACCCATTTGGGGATATCGAGTGGAAATTTGAGCGGGTCCTCTGCGCGAGAGGGAGCGGTCGCGCGGCCCGAAGCTCCGAAAAGCGTTAGAGACACCAACAAGCTATGACGTATCACCCTGGCCAGGGTTGTGCCGCCGAGATGTTTTTCGGCCGGAGACTTTGAAGTGTTAGAGCCTCTTTTTTTTTTTCCAGCTTATTCTCTGACATTTCAGCCAAGTTTCATGGCAGCTGACAACAAGCTGCAATGTCGAGTTTTTCACCCAAAGTCTTCCCTCTTTTCCAGCCATGTGACGCTGAAATGTTCCTTTGGGTTTGGGTTTTAGGTTCAGTTTCCTGTCATGCTAAAAGCACCAGCAGTTGTTATTATCTCACATGTTAACACCATCAAGGCCACAAGTTTAAGATGGTGTCGGCCATCTTGTGCAATGTAGTTGCAACTGGCAAGTGATACAATCTTACCAAGTTACCATAACTATGTACCTTTGTCAAAGCTTGACCTCACTATTGACTCAATGAGAAATGTGTTGAGTTTGATCCATATCTATTCTTCTTACATATAGTACATGTGTGTTTTGCCATTGAGAGCATGCTGCCTTCATAATCCTCTTCAAAGAAATAGAGAAGGGAAAAAAAATACAGACCTGTGAATTGGAGGCAGATTTGCACATAACATCGCTTACATCTAACATTTATTTCTTTCTGTGCCTTGGTGTGCATCTGTCTGGCTAGTTGAAGTCAATGTAGGAGATGTGCATTATAAAGCATACATGTACATACATGTAGTTGGCAACAGCACAATTACACATGGGGAAATATGCAAGCAGCTGCGAGATAAAGGCTAGACAGAGTGACACAGTGATATTTGCATGCGTATTTCTTGGTACATGTATTTGGACTGTGTGTGTGTGCGTGCGTGTGTGTGTGTGTGTGTGCGCGCGCTTATGTGTAAAAAAGACAGGAGAGGATTGTGAGAGATCCTCTAAAGAGAAGACTACTATAACAATATGCAACAAACAAAATATGAATAGTTTGATGGCAAAAGGTGTTAAGTACCATTTTTAAACATTGACAAACTGACTGACGAATTCCCCTACATTGCCATAAATAAGCTTTGAATTGATCAGTGTTTTAGCAGTAGCCAGGACAAAGGAAATCATGGGCATACATAACTCGAGCAGGATTCAAACCTATGACCTCCTTATCTCTGGACAGGTGTCTTATCCACTACACCACCGTACTTGCGCCCGACAGCCTGTGTCGGTTTTAACCCTTATAGCATGCTTGTGTCCGACAACCAGTGATGGTTCTTACCCTTATTGCAGCGGGTACTGCGTAATTATTCAAAATTCATGAAATTTTTCTGTCAAGTTTTGATTTCTTTTGTCATGGCCACCACTACAACACTGATCAATTCAGTGCTTATTTGCATTGATGAAGGGCAATTTGTCAATCAGTTGCAATAGAGATAACTCGACGGAAGACTTTCATGAATTTGAATTGTAAAGTTATTCCATCATCAGATAGATCAAAATAAAACCTGTCCAGTAATACCCCTCAAGTTACATAACAAGGAATATTTTTGAAGTTATGAGTAAAAACATCCCATATTTTCTTTATATTTTCCATGTTTTTAGCAGCTTTCATCTCATATTTATTTCATATTAACAAGACTAGAGTTCACTTGTTTTGTGAGTAGACTCATTGTATCTAGAGTCAATACTAGTGAATTCACAGGAACATGTGTATTAGGAATTGTTAGAAAAAGTGGAGATACTTTAGAACATTTCTTTCAGCTAGAGCTTTACTAAGTAATTTGAAAAGGCTTCATCGTATCTTGGGCAAAAAAAAAAAAAAAAGAAGAAAGAGGTAAAATGTTGATTGTTTCTTTGCAGAATCATGTTCGCATCTTGTGTTGGTTTTCAAGAGTTGCTGCATTATACAGTGTACATGATATCAATAAGACCATTTGAAACACTGGGCAGGATCTCATCTCCGGAATTCTTTATGATGCATCAATTCAGTGACTCACACTCCAAGTAGGCACATGAATTTGATCTCAGGAATAACCCTTATGAATGTGCACCAAGGTCGATATCAATGCAGGATGTTCTAAAATAGGAATCCTTTGATATATCTTTCCCCCATCCTCGGCATCTAACATGCCACAACGAATTCCGTTCTTATTTGAAGGCAATTTATCATGTGGAACACCAGCCGAACACATCTATTTGCCATTTTATTGGTGTGGAACCCTACAAATTGATTGCCAGAGATTTACTTTTAAAAGCTAGGGAGACTGGGGTGGGGGGGGGGGGTGGGGATGGAAGGAATTATTTTGAGGGAGACGTACACTCCAGCTAGCGAAATTGAAGACACGGTGCCAATTTGGTGTAGGCGAGGGGAGTTTGTCTTGTGCACCCCGAGTTTCTTAGTTATAGCACTGGTGGAGCTGTTTCTTTTCTGCATGGATTTAAGTCGTTCCTCCGCAATAAAACATTGATGTGGCTGGCAGGTTGCAACATGCAGGCTTTAGAAGGAGAGGGGGATGGGATTCTTCTAGCTAGGGGGTCCTCCAGTCCGGATTTTCACTGCCTCATTGAAAGGGGATGGGTGGATGGGATGGCATGGGATGGGAATGGGATGGGTTGGAGGAGGATTTTGGTTCTCTTGATTTGCAGTCGGGTTCAGTTGTATCACTTTCTGATTTCATCAGAGGAGAGCTTGATGATGCAAAGGCGGGTTTAGCAGTGACTGGAGGAAAACCGGTGCGGCAAGACTTAGGCAGCATCAATCAATGATGCGGCGGGGATGAGGCTTAAAGGAAATCGTAGTGATTGTGTGCGAAGTAAGAGTCGGAGGTTCAGGGTGTATAAAACAAATAACACACACACTCACACACACACACAAATGAGTGTGCATGAACTCAACAAGCTGTGTAAAATTTGTGTCATCTATCATCTTTCCTTCCTCCATTTCCTCCTGCAAATGGAAGTGATGAAAAGACTGCATTCCGGTAGAACTAAATGAAATCTGTAAAGCCTCAGTACATTTTCACCAAGGATTATGAAAAAGTGAAATGGCATTTCCAACTGTAAATCTGTGGCTACAAATAAGTTGCCAGGTAGGTTTGTGGAAGCATTTGATAACAGAAGACATATCCCAAAGTTTAGATAATGAAACAAAACCAAATGAAACTTTTGTAAATGCTCTTATTTTTTTTTTTTTATAGCATGACTAGTGACATACATTTGAGCCATTTAAATACTTGTGTTGGCTCTCCGCCTTTGAAAGCCCCCTGGTACTACCTTGAGTGCAATTACAAAATGTTCTGTTGTGACATTTATTCTTTAAAGATGGGCACATTAAATGGGGGGGGGGGGATTTCATAGAATGCACAGATATTTGAGTTACATGACAGTGTGTTTAAATGGTAGGATGATATGTACACATTTAATTGGTCTTATGTTTCATGTGTGTGGGATTGTGGCTCGTGGAACACATAAACGTACATGCTCAATATAATTCCATGTGTTCTCTCATGTTGCAAGAAAAACAATGTTTTGTAGCAACTTGTGAACTCTCTTCTGTGACATAGTCAAACATCTTGAGCAGAAAATAGGGGAAAAGAGACTTTGATGGCAGGGGAGGGGATGGGGGAGGGATGGTTGAAGGTATGGACAACAGTAAAAACAGCTGCACCAATCATCTGCCTGCCGCGAGAATTTCGCGCTCCAGTAGTCGCCCTTACGAGGTCTGTCGTCGCCGCTCACGATGATACTGTTTTTACAGGCTCGGTCGCTGCGTGGTTACATCGAGTGTCCTCACCAATCCGGCAGATTATAGCCCCCCCCCCCCCTCCTTTGCATCCTTGCATTTTCCACTGTGTTGTGAAGGGCTTCATTAGGCTCTTGGGGTCTATACAGGGAGAGACCGCTGTGTTACGTTTACCTGCGAGGGGGGAACATATTGATCTGGCCAATTCGTGGTCTATTTATAAATGTGTGCTTGTGCTGTTTTGGCAGTTGGCAACACAGTGTCTTGCATTTAGAACATACCAGGAAGCACATTCTTCAAAGAGAGTGAATGCACGAGTCTAACAGGTCTCCCTCAAGTTTGAGACACAGTATTTTCAGGTGCGGGGGGGGGGGGGGGGATTGAGGAAGGGAGGGCCTTGAAATCTCCATGCCATGTGGCTTGGTGAGAATTTGCAACTGTCGGTACATGTAAAATCATGTGACCTATTAAATGAAAACAGCCAATAGTTCTGCACTTTGAATATTTAAACAAATGCTTGGACATTACATAATGACAATAAACAGGCTTTTTGCCTCTAAATACTGTCATTCCTTTTACCAAATGAGTTGGAATGGTGGATTTTTTTTTTTTTTATATTAGGAACATGCCATTCATACACAAACTTACGTCAACAGAGAACATGTCACGAACTTAGGTACCATGGCTTCCATCTTCAACCTGATAGTTACAAGACTTGTGGAGAGAAGCCCCCACCCCCATAAAAAAAAGGGAATATGGTAACCTCTTGCCGCCCCACAGTTACTTCTGCCTTCTTTCAAACATACAGCGCTTTCCAAACATACAGAGCTTTCGAAGCATACAAAGCTGCAAAACTATTCTTTAACAATGAAAGTTGTACATGGGCTATTCCTGTAGAGGCATTTCCCAGGCAGAAGAACATTTGCATGATATTTGTATGCACTACTTATTACCCACCACAAAAACAAACTACAGGTATTGATATACATTAGCTCTTTGTAAAACTTGGGGCACTGTATTCCTGTGAAGTAACTCTTAAAGGTCCAGTTTACCTTTGGGAGCAGTGATTTCACAAATTTTCAAGATATCATATTTGATGCATATGTGTAGGTCTGTTGTATCATAAAACATCCTACCATATGAAATATTTGCAATAAAACCTAAAATATAAGGAGATATCAGGGTTTTTCTCAATAAACCGTAACTGTATACGGTTTAGTCTGGAAACATTTTTATTATAACTATTGTTCACATTTTGTGTATTTAACAACACATAACATCGATTATATGGATTCAAATTTTGACAGTGGTTGTTTCTATCCCTAACTCACATTTTAGAACTATTTTATAGCACTAATGCTTTCATCTGCAAATGGTAAATTATGCCTTTAATTTCCACACACAATGATGCAATGCCTTGAGAATTAATTCCTTGGTCCCGGCAGATTTCTCCTTAAGCGTGTTTGGAAATATTTATCACAAATATTAAGTACACTTTTGAATTCTAAATGATACAATAATTGTCATGCTGTTGTGAGGGGAATATCAACTGATGAAATCCTTGCACCCCTTCATGTGTGCACATAACCTCTGTCCACTCTTGCAGAGGTTGGGAATGTGACTGTGACGTTGCCATACCCAACACCTGAATATATTCTGAGATTATGTTGATAATTTCTTTCTCCCCAACTCCCTAACCCCCTGGCTTTCTTACCCCTCCCTCCCCCTTCCCCCTCCTCTCACCTCCCCCCCCCCCCTCCGCCTCAAAAAAAAAAAAAAAATGTCCAAGGTTATTCCTGCGGGAGAATGAAAATTCTTGGCAAAAAAAGGGCGTCTCATCAAAAATGCCAAAAGTCAAGCCCGCCACAGTTACTTTTCGTCATGATGTGCACATACCATACAGGAGGGAAATTGGCATGCAAACACTACAGATTGGAGTCACAGAGTGAACATGTGTGAAGGGGAAAAGGTGTGTGTGTGTGGTGGAGGGGGGTGGGTTAGCTGTTGACTTAGGCTGAGGCGAATCAATATTTCGATAGCGAGAGAGGGAGAGAGTTTACCTACGTTCCGCAAGTCCAAATAATAAATAGTCCAAGTTAATTTGCTGACATGGTTATTTTCGGTTGTGTCCCTGTGCCCAGGGGAAACGGGCGAGTGACGGTTGACTGGCAAGGGCCGGGAAAGTGCAGGAAAATGGCCGCCACGATCGTCTTACTCTTTGTTTCAGGCCGGATTTGCTCGGTCAAGCTTGAAAGCGGAGCACGCAGTATTGGCTGTGATTTAAAGGTGGCAGTCTTTCCTTGGATGAACTGAGCAAATCCACTTACGGCATACTTGGCTGAAAGGGGCATAGATTATCAGTATCTTACAAGTTCTATCGCAGCTCATACTCGCCAATACCTTATTAAACTGATTGGAAGGAAGGTAATACAATGTGTGTAATTCATAACAACCTGTTTTCTTGAACCCATAAGTGGATCTTCTTGTTGCCTTAAGATAGTAAAATCTTATTAATCAGTGAAGTAATGCACTCTGTGTTTTGGAGGATAGAATATATTAAAGGAAGCTACCCTAAAAGATGAACAATGTTTTCTCTTGCATTGCACCGTTGCCTGTAAGAATATGTGCTACTTTGATGTGAAAGAAAGGCTTCACTACAGATGCAAAAAGGTAGAAATTTCAATAATCTATCAATGATGTCTCATTTGTAATATTTAAAAAAGAAAATAATTCTCATTCAAAATATGTATTTCCATATTTTATATTGTTGTGATCTGCAGATTTACTGATGCAGCTCTAGTCCATCAAATTATATGCTGCAAATTATCTTTTGTGTATAACCAGTAACGTTTCATATGTCTTTCCTGGAAGCATATTTTGTGACAAAACACATCTTGGGCTTTAAACAGCAATAAGACAACTATTATATGAAACAATCCTCCCACCCACTCATACACAATTTCCTGTAATGTTCTACGCAGTGAAGATTGTTGTGGTTAAAGGTAAACTCTAAAGTATTACAACATTCACATGCTGTTTTTCTCTTCAAAGTGAAGGTATGTTTTCTTAATTCAAATAGATGTATAAGGTGCAATGTTAAACTGACTTTTATTTACATTACATATAAGCAAACTTCTTAATTTACAGAAAAAAAAAGAAGAAACTCTCATGCCAAACTCAACATTTCCCCCACAAAAAACAAACAAACAAACACTAAACACTGATTTTCACTTTATAAAGTCCTTGTAAATATTAAAAGCACTTAGCATGTTCGGAAGGTATCTCAGCATATAGATTGCATGGATATTACCAAAATGTTTTTACCCCCTGCACTAATCAATCTTGAAGTGAAAGATTGTGTTGATGGAGGATGGTAGGAAGCTAATTGCCCATCCCTCGTTGAGTAAGTGAAATTCACAACCATTGCTAATAATATTAAGAACAAGACCGGCCTGCTCAGGCTAGACAAATGATAACATGAATATCATTTCCTTAGAACGTCAGCATAAGAGTCCTGGTAATAGAAGTGTTAGTGGTAATAAGTCTTGGGATGGTATATCAAACAGCAGAATGAGATTCCTAGTACGTTTCCCAAAGCAATTTGTCCATATCTACTTTAGATAAGTCTTCTTATATTCATCCCACACACATGCACACTGGCTGAGTATATAATGTGTATGAGATATGATTGTATATTTCATGTGTAAGAGAGGAAGTGTGTTGAAACTTTATCTTTGCCTTTTACATCAAATGGTAACAACAAAGTTTGAGGAGAATTTTAGCCTGTGCTTGGTTTTAAGAGATCCTTGACCTGTATGTATCTTTTTTCCTCTGACTGCAACATCTCCCTTGCAAAATTTGCATGTGTGTTTTTTTTTTTAATCTCTGTCAAACTGAGAGACTATTTCAGGAGATATATTTCTCCGGCAGAGTGAAGTCATTTGAAGTGGTCTTGTCAGTTGAGAATGAATATATAGTGTTAGAGTAATGATTTCTAGAGTGCTTTTAGTGTTTATCTCTCTCTCTTGAATCAGGTTGTCTATTTCTTGGCTTTTCTGTCTCTCTTTCCATCAATTGTTTCTCGTTTGCACTCTGCTCGGTTTTTTTTGTGTTTTTTTTTTTGCAATCATATCCAACAATATTGAAGAAACACAAAATAAAGGAGACCTCCGGATAATTTTCAGACTTTTACATATGAACAACCATAAATTGGTTATACTGGGTACAGTTTTTGAGAATTTATAGTAATTTGGATGAGGAATAAGAATGTTTTCAAAACTTATAACAAATCACAGTGAACAAGGATGATGACATGGCAGCCTCACTATAAGAATGCATGAGTAGGAGCTCAAGGAAGCAGAACAAAAGAAGAAAGCATGCTTAAATTCTACACAGATGGACTTGTTAGGCACGATGTATTGTAATGGTATTACACTGCTACATTTCTAAAATATGTGAGGCTCCTTGCATGTCATCATCCTTGTTCAGTGTAATTTGTTTTGGGTTTTTCAGATCATTGATTTCTCTGCTCAAGGACCACAATAAATTCCACAAATCTATACATGGAGCTGTTGATTTATGTACTCCACGATGTTAAATTATGAAAATCGTCTAGAATACCCCTTTAAGGCACACACACACACACACACACACACACACACACACACACTTAAGATATGCACACACACATGCCTTCAAACAAATAAACAGACACTAAAACAAACAAGCAAACACAGACAGGTCAGTGCAATCAAATGATGATTATCAAGTCAGCGCCCGGTCTGACCTCGGCATGGTCTTGGTCGAAGGAGCTGCCCAAATCCCCCCGACGGGTCAAGATCTCGCGCCAAATGCATCTCGGAGTGTATCATCCCCTGTTTGTGTTGCCATCTCTTGGGCCAACATTTGCGCTCTTTTTGAAATTAAAATCGGTCATGCGCATGATGCGAGCGTGTGCCAGCGGAAGCGGTCGCAGTGCCAGGCATTGGGTGTGCTGGCCCATCCCCTTCGTGAGAATTTGATTACATCTGTCTGATTTGTTGTTGTTGTTGTCGTTTACAAGGTAGGAAAAGAAAATGCAAATGCATAGTGGGATGACAGCTTTTACTTCCTGTGAGTAGACTGCAGGTGGTGAGAAGTAAAGCACCATTATCTAATCTACGTATAGAAGTCACCTAACAAGAAATAGAAATTTCATCTGCACTGCGTCTTCTGAGATGCATTAAGAGATCACCTCCATTGTGCTATAATTTCATATATATACTGTATATGTAGTACAGAGGAGACCCGTTAGGAATGGAGCCATCAAAATAGTGCTTAACCCGTTGAAGACTAGTCCTGAGCATGCTTGGGCAGGTGTCTATGGGAAATGTGCAGTGATATCTGCATGCTGTGGACTATGGCCAGCAGCACTCTATATGCTGGGTAAGAAGAGGGGGGGGGGGAGGGGTTGTAGCTGTTATTTACTTCAGTGCAAATTTGATAAAGTTAAGTAGGGATAATGCTTTTAAATATCATTGAGCGTCCTGTGATACCCACACACATGAATCTTTTAAAGTTATGGTTTGTCAAACTGCTGTCATTGTATTTGGATCAGTGACTGAAAATAAGGTGACATTACTTTGTATGGGACTCTGCAGCACACCCCTCAGTCATGAAGAGAAGATAATATGCTGGAGAGTGCATCTCCAGTGTATTATGGGGTAGGTATTAACATCATCATTCAGGTTATTACAATTCTATTCCACTGAGTGTACCCTCCCTTATACTTTTGACAAAGTTGTGCCGTCTTGTTGCTTCACTAAATGTGATTTGTTATCGGCATCACAGCATTATTTTCTTTTTCGTTGAGAATTTTTGGGAAATTCAAATGTACCTGTAAAATCTGTGTGTGTGTGGGGGGGGGGGGGAGGGGGAATTGGAGGGGTGCATGTACCGTCACACCTCACAGATTCTCACGGGGGACAGTGACCCATAGGCATAGATTGCTGCCAGCAGATGAAAGTAGCTGGAAACTTGTTTATGGAATCACAGACAAACACCCTCAAAAGGCTGTGGTGAGGCAGCTTGGGCGGAAACAAGAAATGGAAAAAGAAGAAGGGAAAATAAAGACGGAATGCCTCTTGCTCCCCGTCAATAGATCATCGACGTCATTACGCTCTGATCTGGACTTCCCCTGCATCAATCAAATGGGGTCTCTTGGGCAGCGGAGAAGTGGAGAACTTCCCCCATTTGTTCCCCTGTGGAGCAGATGCAAGTATCTCTCTAAACTCTGTCCACAACAACCACAATTTTTTTTTTCTTAGAGGTCAATTCTACCTTTTATTATCATCATTTCCCATGAAGATCCCATGGAGATTGGTTTGTTTTTATATCTAATTTAAATAAATTTTATTTCAATTATTCATTTTAATCATAAAGAATACAAGCACACAAAACATATATAAAGGACAACAATATTCACATTCTAAATATGTCAAAAAATAGTGTAATTACAATAGTAGGTTGTAAAGCAGAGGTGCCTGATATCTACTTCATAATGCTGAAAATCGTAGAGAGGATTGAATGAGATTTCTTTTTCTTGATCCTCTGTCAAGAAGAGTTCCTACATAACGTCTGCATACATAATCAGGTAGAAGAAGTAAAGGCATGGCACTGGGCAGGGGAATTGCTGTGCTCGTATCATGGTACTCACTGAAATTGATAGAATATGTAAACAAGTTATCTGCCAAGTTGCTTCGAATTAGGCTTCTGACCGAGTACCGGCTAAATCTCATTGACAGATATTTGCCCTAATCTACATCAAGAGCTGATTTATGGTTAGATTGGGAAGAGGGGGGGGGGGGGGAGGGATGGGGAAAGATGAGGGTAAAAGAGGGGAAAGAAGGAACACTGCACTCTCATTACATTTATTGGCCAATGAATCTCCCATCACAATCTCAACACAGTTTACACAGGGCTGGACTCTCGACACTCATGCAATTAGGCAAGTGGGAACCGATGCGGTGCTGCTCCGCATTCGACTCTCCGTAGCAACGGGAGCATGAAAAGAGTGAAGTTTGCCGATTAATGTGTCCTGCATGCCTCATTTGCAGGTTGCGTTCGATGTGGGCTTGAGCTCAGCACTTTTGCTGAAAGTGCAATTGGTATCAACAATAAGGGTTGTAGAACACTATTAAGAGATCATCAACTGTAAGCAAAAGAGCAAGCATGCCTATTTTTCATTCTTGTTTTCATTATTTGCTCATTAAAGAGGCTCTAAACATTCTGTTTGCGGAGAAGTCCTAGGGCCCGTTGCATAAAAGTTACTATTATGGTAACCTTGCCATCCAAAGGTTACTACCATGGCAACAATACTCAACAGCCAATCAAAATCAAGAATTCCATGGAAGTTACCATTGGATGGCAAAGTTACCATAATTGTAACTTTTATGCAACGGGACCCAGAATATGTAATTTCTTTGAGTAAGCAACTCGGCTATGATATGTTGATGCTGCTAGTGAGAATAAGAATTAATAATGAAATTGATAATGAATACACTTCCAATGAAACATGCAGAATGGCTTCTACATTACTAGAGGAGCTAGAGCAATTATTTGAATAGGAAAAAAAAATGTTCTGAAACTTGTCATGATCACAGTAATGAGAAATTAATGGAAATGTACTCTAGTCCTAGAAGGAGCATGCTTCTCACCAGCTAAAGGGTATGTATTTCAACTTAAAAGTTAGACATCAGAGAGAGAGAGAGAGAGAGAGAGAGAAAGAAAGAGTCAGAAGGAGTGAAAGAAGCAGATTCACGGGTCATCAGTATCATGGGTGTAAAATTTCTTTCTTCAAATAATCCAGATAAACACTTACTAGACAAAAACATCCTCTTTTTTGGGTTGTGTGTGTACAAATTCACTGATGCCTCTTCACTGGGCAAGACCTGATTAGATCAGTGTTCCAGTCTCAGTGACAGGATTTTCTACAGAGCCTTTTCCACTGATTTCTGAGGCTGTGCGTGTCTAGTTTAATCTCTCCTGGGTCAAACCCCATTTGAGAGCGTAATCGAGCAAACTGTCTGAAGTATTGCGGTCCTAGTTGGGTGACAATTTTGCAGCGGGAGCCATCGTGTCGGCCCGCGGGCCCGCGGGTCGCCCGAGGCAGAATGTCCATCTGAAATTTCATCCCCCCCAAGACGTCCTCATTTTAATTGTTAATGCCCATGATTGATGAATAATTGGTTTGAGAGCGGGGTGTCGGCTTGCGCTAATGACACTGGGTATTTGGACGAAAAAGTGAAGATTACGCGGAGAGTGTGGACGCCCGTTCCACCGGCCGCCGGTGTTTAATGAACACGGGGTCATGCTTCTTTTGTTCCGCTGCATCAACTACACAGCAAAAAGGAGATGGCTTGTTGTTGGTACAACCTTAGGGTCTAAAGAAGCTGCTGCTTACAGATCTGAAAAAGGGAGTAACACTGTCCAAACAAATGGAGTGGAGTTCACACAGCATCCAGCCTGTGCTTGTAAAAATGCATGAACATCAGCACCCTCCCCTCATGGCTAGACCGGTTTATCTCAAAATCTTGCCCACAGACGTACACAGCTTTCTTACTCAGTGGGCTGACTTGCCTTTTCTTAAGTGGAATAAAGCCACTTTTGAAGTTAGTGTTGCCTAAATGAGTGTTCAGATTTATATCAATCCTTCACTATATTTTCTTCATATTATAAGCTTTACATTCTCGAGTAAGTTAGGTCAGAGTAGAAATACTATGAAAAAGTGACAAATATGACAACTTAGGTTTCGAAAGATGTGTATTAACTCCTTATGTGCCACGTTCGCACGCCCCACTCAGTCAACGGCATGCCAACTTCGCATATTGTGCTCAAACGCACAACGCCGCCCAAACCGATTGATAAATCGCCAAATGCCACAGTAAAATGAAAGAGTTTCTCACGATTCCATTCTTGCCACATGTAGCTTGCGTTTAATGGGGTAATTGACTATTATAAGGGGTGGTTCCTTACTCGACTTGCCAGTAAATTCTAAGTTTCTGACACTGTTTTGTGTGCAAAAGTCATGCCCCTACATTAATGTAGCTACTGGTCATTTGAAAGAAGAGCAATGCATAGATTTGTCATACAATTTACATCAAAACAAAGCATGTTATTTTCTCTATAACTTTGCTTCTTACATGTTCAGGTAACAAAAATCTATAAAAGTTACAAAGATTTTAAAACCAGAATGTCTTCCCAAAGTATGACGATGTTTCAGTCTCAGAATAATGTGGCACACAGGGGGTTTACACCATGGCACATAAAGAGTTAAAGTAAGAAGGGTATGTCATAAGGTAATTAAAAAAAATTGAAAATGATAAGATGTCAACCATGCATTGGCATTTTTTGACAATCAGGAAAAAAGATTACATTGTAATGACTTTCAAAAGTTTCCTCCATACACTGAACAATACAGCATGAACTGCTGATTAATATGAATGTGATGTTTTGCACAGACATTTGCTTTGAAATACATACAATTGTCAGTCAACGAAATCCCAGACATTTGCGGATATTCCACTCAATGCACACACGTCTTATGGAGCTTCCATTAGAGTTTGTTCTTGTCTCCATATAATTCATCAGGTGAATAACAATGCCTTGCTAAAAGCACATCTCATGCAATTTTAAAGTCTAATGGTCATCTGAAAACAGTCTTTATTGCACTTTAGAATCAGTATGCGCATACAGTAGATGTGGGAACTCCTTGCAGCACATAGAGGTCTGTGTGTAGAATCTGAAGATGGTAGCTTTTCTCTTTTCAAATTTATCTGTGATATATTGCACAGAGAAGGTTTCAGCAAAACATTGCATGTTTAACTTAGAGACAGTGTAAGAGATAAAGATGAAAATAGATAGATAGATAGCTCTTCTCTTTTCAAATTTATCTTTGATATATCACACAGAAAAGGTTTCAGCAAAACTTTGCGTGTTTAACTTAGAGATAGAGTAAGAGATAAAGATGAAAATAGATAGATAGCTCTTCTCTTTTCAAATTTATCTTTGATATATTGCACAGAGAAGGTTTCAGCAAAACTTTGCATGTTTAACTTAGAGACAGAGTAAGAGATAAAGATGAAAATAGATAGATAGATAGCTCTTCTCCTTTCAAATTTATCTTTGATATATTGCACAGACAAGGTTTCAGCAAAACTTTGCATGTTTAACTTATAGATGGAGTAAGAGATAAAGATGAAAATAGACTGATATATATATATATATATATATATATATATATATATATATATATATATATATATATAGATAGATAGATAGATAAATCAATAGATAGATACTATAGATAGAGAAAGAGAGAGAAAGATGCGGGATATAATCTAATGTTGGTGATACATTTGTACAAAGGTACCGAAAGTAATACTAGTCGTAGGTCAGCTTACCTTCAACTGAACTTGTGGTTTTATTCTGATTGTTAAGGCAAATAATGTAAAATGGGAAATGTTTATGAACTGAGCGGAATGCTCTCGGGAAGGACCGGATTGAAGAAGATGCAGATTTTAGCTGCACTTGCCAGCACCACAATCGAATAAATCCAGTGACGGTGAGTCAGTTTGAAATGAAAATAAATTTTTTTCTGGTCTGCAGCATAAAGCGGTGGCCCCCAGAGTATATGAAGTATAGCATGGCACGCTTCACATCCCATTCTCCTTATCTACTTTGCCACGCTTGCCTGGAAACCTATAGCCCTCCCTCTCCCCCTGCGGATGGAGGGACCGTCACCACCCGCCCCCTTACCCTCCCCATGCCCTGTCCTAAGTATTGCGAAGCTCATTTCCAGGCCCACATGGATGCTGTGTTGTCTCTGTCAACAGTACGGTGGTGGTGGTGGTAGTTGTTGGGGAGATGGGGAGAGTCGGATGAAAGAAATACTCCCTCCTGTACTCTCTCATCTGTTTTGGTACACACAACACCCTCCTCCCTCCCCCCCCCCCCCCTCTTCACACTTACCCTGCCCTCCTCAGGATTATCCACTTTGCTGCATGGTTTCACACCCCCTGGATTGCTTGAATTGCCCCCCCCCCCCATTCCTCTCCTGCACTCTTTTCCTGGGAGCTTGGCCTTAAACTGTCAAGGTGCAGCATACTATCACGCCCTCCTCCTCCTCTCTGTCTCCGCATTCATTGATACTTCAGTGGAATGCAAACACACACACACACTCACACACACACACACACACACGCACACAGATTGGAAGTTCATTGTTGATGCAGAGTGCACATATACACACAGATATACATACACATACACATACATGCGGGAACACATACACACACACACACCCATAGACACTTGTCCGCATTCATGAACTTCAATGTTACCTACCTTCAAAAGTCATCTAGAATCTGCTGCTTCTTACAATGTGTCCTCCCTCTTCCCCCATTTATTGAGGAAAACAAAATTGTGCTCACAGTGGGAAAGTGATGAAATGCAGGTCTTTTCAGTTGACACAATGAAGCTGCCATGTAATGCACACTGATTGCTTCCCTTCATAGTGCTATCTCCATCAAAGCTTTTTTTCAGAGATCCTTGGTAGTGAGTTTGTCATAAAAGTCAGAAAATCCCAACCTTGCATTCATCACCTACATAAGCATTGGTTTGTCTGGTGTAGGATGAAATTAAGAATGTTTGATTGTGATGGAAAACACAGCTCTGGATGCTTAGGGTGGGATTTCACGGAACACGCGAACGATTTGCGAAGGACGCAAATAGCAAAATCCAGCATTCATATTTTAGTCTGCAAAAGATCGCCAAACGAACATGAGGGTTCGGAAGCATCGTCAATTGTTCGCGAATGTCGTTTTTACTTCGGCGAGAATTTAAAAAAAGTTTGAAATATTTGGTGAACCTTTTCCGCACACTTGGTCGTGATTTGCTCGTGAATTGTTCTCGAAAGTGTCTTTAAAGCCTCGTCATATGCGCAAGACCTTCGCAAGACACGCGCAATGTTCGCAAAATCTTCGTGAAACCGCAAACAGACTCCGAAACTTTGGAGAATGTCTCGCGTATGTTACGCAAAATCTGCGAAGTTTTTCCGATCATTTTACGACGTAATCGCAAACTGTTCGCGTACCTTTTGAGATATTCTTGCGAACGTTTAGCGCACGTTTTGGGGGATGTATGACCTATACGTTTTCTACAAATAAAAATCGTAACATACATCTTAACATCAAACAATTATTAACAGCTATAGTAACAAAAGAAATTACAGACTAGCAAGGAGAAATAAATGTTTGATATACAAAAATAGTAGAATACACTTAAAATTAATCTAAAGTATGTAAAATTTCATTTAAACTATAGAGATTGTGTGTTGGAGGATCTGCAAAAAAAAAAGATCAAAGGCTTTACTAGTGGAGATATGTCCTAGGAAAAAAAAAATGTAGGCAAGCACACGATAGAGAAATGAGAGAAAAAGAAAGGAGAAATAGAGGAAAGAAAAAAATTCAACTCAAGACAGCTTCCACCTCTCCTTGGGTACATTTTCTCCCATGATTATTGAAATTTTTGTTGTTGTTCGCATTTCTGTCGAGTGTTCTTCGTGTACGTAACATGCTGTACTTTAGCAATGATACACACGACATTCGCACAAATTGCGCAAGAATAGTTTTCGGCTTCATTGTCGGAAAACATTCGGAGAGAAACTTTTCCGAATGTTGGATTTTGTCATTCGTGTCCTTTGCAAATCGTTCGCGTGCTCCGTGAAAGCCCACCCTTAGCTGTGGACACTTTTATGTGAGTCATTCTTCAAGTTCAATTTAAGCCATCTCTATATATGCAGCTGTATCAGCAACGCATGTTCACATTTAGGTAGTCAGAGGCAAAAGAATGCAAAAATATCTTCCCATTGTGGACATATCTTAGGATAGCAAATTTCTTTGTGTGTAGATGCATATGTACAATGTATGTATGTATGTATGTATGTATGTATGTATGTATGTGTGCATATGTAAGTTTGTGTACTTCATTAAAAGTAAATTATTTATAAAAAGAATTAAAAGTTGGAAAACTGTAATTATTGTATTGCCAAATCGGCTTTACGCACGTTTTCCCCCTCCTTTTGTGATCACCAATTTCATATGGGTAATGTTATGCTGTTCAAGTTTCAAGTTTCAAGTTTATTTCATATTTCCATTTCTCAGTGATGGGATTACAAAATGATTGACAATAAAACAAAAGTACAAAACATATACAACCATATCTTATGTTTGAAGAGAAAAAAAAAAGACAAACAAACATTACACACAAATATAAATGGTCATTTTCATCTGAGGATATCACAAATAAATGTCAGAAATATGATGGGGCCTACATAAAAGCAAAGATGCTTGTAAAAACTGTAGGTTCCCGAGTTTATAGGCGTGAAATTATACGGAGAATGGACATGTTTATCTCGACCAACTTAAATTGTACCAGTGCAAAATCAGTATTAAAAACGAACTATGGAACCACATGAATACTTTAGTATCGCTTAAACGAGACTGTACATATTTCGCCGTGTTTACACACACACACTCACACAAAAAGTGCTATAACGGTATCGTCAAATAACTTGGAGCTGCAGACAAAGACAAAAGACTGGGGGTATTAAAAAAAAAAATGTTGCTAAGAGCCGGGTAGTGTGTATCCACTAAGTAATAGCCGTTTTAGTTTGCGTTTGAAGGTGAATAAGGATAAGGAAGAAGTAATATCTTGAGGGAGGTCATTCCAGTATCTGGGTCCAGTAAACATAATTGTTTTCTTTGCAAAAATAGTGCGAGTACGGGGAAGGTGATAAGCGTCACTCTGACGAGTGGGGTAGCAATGAATAGAGCGATTTCTTTTGAACATGTGAATAAAAACGGATGGTAACTCATTAGTTGTTAGTTTATACATGAAAATTCCATGTTCATATTTATGTGTGTGTGTGTGTGTGTGTGTGTTGGTGTTGTGTGTGTACTTGTGTGTGTGCACACATGCATGCACACCAAATGTGGGCAATCTGAAAATCTGTGGAAACATGTAATCAACCTTGAAAACCCCATCCCTCCCAAGTTCTGCCTTTTTTTGTTTGTGTTTAATCTTTGAGGTATTTTCTGCTCAACTCTGTCAACTTCTCTTCAGTTGATTTGAGCCATGGATGGGCTGAACCATGGGTGGAGAAAGATAAGGATCTGTGATGATTCCAGAGATAATGATGATAGAAAAGAAAGTTGGAGGAGGGGAGAGTACAGTCATTCATCTGGATGCATGATTTGGGAGCAAGGCCTATGTTCCTATTCAACAACTGTCCTAAATCAATTTAAAGTAACTCTAATGATGCCAATTGTGTGTTCCAGTACAGTGTACAGTGTAGTTGGCAAAGTTGAACACACAGGCCCACATGTGACACCATCACTTGGATACTTGGCGTCTGTGTGAACCTGTATGCATTCATGAGTGACAAGTTTTTTTTTTTTATATGGATTTATTATTTGACATTAATTTCTATAGGGTAATGTTTACAATTGTAAATAGCAGACAGTTTAAGCAACCTTGAGAAAAAAAAAACATGCCAGAAGCAAATCATCCTCAAATATTTCTTCCCCCAGCCAGCTGCACAAAGCTTACCCCCTTTTCAGACGCAAGCCAGTTTATACCAAAACTTGATAAAGAAACGATGTATAAAAAATAATCGTATAGCCGATAGACCATTCAGACGCTAATTTTGACCATTCCGGAAAAACGTCGTATAGATGTGCAGTTTCTCACTGCGCATGTTGTTATGGTCATGAGTGACAGGTACAAGGTCATCTTTCGTGCTCGCTCCCATTAAGCCCCGCCCAGTTATACCGTTCTATGGTCGCCATACGTTCAGACGCACAATGCACACGATGGAATGCTGATTCGTAATCGAGTTCTAGTTCGAACCGATGCTCTGACCGTCGTTTCGCTATACGTCGTTTCATTATACGTCGTTTCGATAGTCGGCGTTCAGACGTATAAATTCATCGTATAGCTATACCGTTTTGGTATAGCTATACTGTTCTAGTATAAATTTTTTTTTTGCGTCTGAATGCCCGGTCAGTCACACTACTGTAAAACAAGAAATTTTCATGACATAATTTTTTTGCTAATTGCCACTGGCATCCAATGCATATAGTGTAGACAAGGACTTTCGCATGCATTTTAATTTCATGTATCTTGGCTCTTGCAGAATTAGCAAAATTGAAATGCATGTTAACATTTCTGGTTTCACAGTACGATGTTATCTGTGGTAGTGTAAATGTTCATGACAGAAATTATTTCAATAGAATCATCATTCAGCTTGTTGCTCCACTATACAGCAAGTGCACTAGCTATAAAACGCAGGCTATTATGTGGTGAGCTGATTTTGGGGCTGTAGGCTGGGCTAAGTGTGCTGATAGAATACCTGGTGTGTTGCATAGCGATAAATCCTTTTTGCTGTAATATCATTTTGTTTGTGTACTTTCCATGACTAGTAAGATCATTTAAGAACTATACTTGCATGGCTACATCTTTTTTTTTTTTTTTTTTAATTGAAATGATAAAGTGTTTTTTTCTTCATTCAGACAAATTTCATACAAAGTTCCCATTTTGTGTGAATATGTGATGAAAGGTGTCCTGTTAAATCAGTATCTTGTTCAAGGCATGAAAAAAAATTTGTGTTTGAGAAATGTGCCATGATACTGTTTTATTCAAGGGGTTTTCCAGTTTATGTGGGTCCCGATTTAATGATGGCAAGTGTACGTGTATTGAAGGGGAGAAGTTAGTGGAGGGAGCTCCATGTAGCAGTCAAATGTCAGTGGGTTTCTGTGGCTTCTCAATCTCTGTTGCTATGACAACTCACGGGTGGCAAACAGATGTGGAGAGGTGACGGTAAAACTGAATCAGTAACAACGTTTTTTTTGGGAAAATCTCACTCCTAAACAAGGTTAATAAACCCCAATATTTGAGCATCACCACCCAGAACACATAAAATGAAAGAGAGAGAGAGACTGGGAAAAAAGATAAAAAGAAAACTAGAAGGCAGGGTTGGGAGGGGGAGGGGTGGGGGAGGGGGGCAGCAGAGCAAATAAAGTGGAGATGTTTGAAGCACCAAGTGATGGAATGAGATTGTTAAGGTCTGTAAAACCATAAATGTGTACATTGTCTCATGTTTCATTTCTTGATGAAAACAGGCACTTGCTTCTGAAGGAGCTGTTTTCCTCTATTTGTTGACTTATTATCTCGACATGAAGTGGGCGATAAATGCGCTGGATGATGCATTCACCTTGAAAAAGCAGTATCCTGGACACAGTCCATACAATATGAGATTTGGGGATGGGAATCTGACAGAATAAATAGGGATGGTACAGTTCTGGTTTAGATAGGGTATTCAGATTTTAACTTTTTTTTTTTTTTTTTTTGCGAGATAATTAGGAATCATTAATGAAATATTAAAGAGCATGCAATTCTAAGAGGAATTCAGAGTATACTTGATGAAAATTGGTTTTGAAATGGCTCACATATAAAAAAAAAAAGCAAAGTAAAACAAACTTGTCCTAATAAAAAGGTTGGTCCCACATTTTATCAAGACCTCTTTGTTTTTGGATTTCTCAGCCATTTTAAAACCAATTTTCATCATACAAACACTGAATTCCTCTTAGAATTGTATGCTCTTGCATATTTCAAAGAAAAAAAAATTGTTTGTCAGTATCTCACAAAACAGTTGGAAACCTGAAGCCCCAGCTCAACTTGTTAAAAGTCCTGTTTACCTTTGGGAGCTCTGATGTAAAAATATGTTCAAGACATCACTTTTGATGCTTATGTATAGGTCAGTTGTATCAACCCCCCCCCAAAAAAAAAAAAAAAAATCCTACCATACAAAATTTTTGCAATAAAGCCTAAAATATAAGTAGATATCACTGTTTTTCTCATTAAACCATAACTGTAGACGGTTTAGTCTGGAAACATTTTTATTATAACTATTATTCACATGTTTGTATTTTTAACATAATTAACATCGATTATACTGGTTTAGATTTCTACATTGGTTGTTTCTATCCCAAACTCACATTTTGGAACTATTTTCAAGCACTAGTACTGGGTTTTTGTTTTTTCTGCAAATGGTAAATTTTGGTTTATGGGAAGAGGGCAAAAGGGGTTTGGCATATTGCAGGCATGAAGTTGGGTATCAATGACTCAGGGAAGGAAGGGTGAAGGGAAAGGAGTGGAAGGGGGGGGGGGAGGAGAGGGGGAGATGGGGAGGAGAGGGGGAGGGGAGGGGAAGAGAAGGAAACAGAAGGGACATACAAAGTAGTCTTTCCACAAACACTTGTGCGTGCAGTGTGGAGAAAGCCCGCGGCAATCCGGTGAAGGGGATCAATAAGTTATTCTTGAGGGCCGATGAGCCTGTGCAAGCGAAAATCGGCCACCCCGCACGTTTCTCCTATCATCGCCGGGATGATGCAAGCTCATGTTTGTCGGATGTAGGTGGGCTAGGCCAGTAGGGATTTGCCTTGAAGAATTAGTCACAAAATGACATTCTAAGCCGAAATCTCCTGTTCCCTTTCTCTGGCACAATTCTGTAAGATGAGGGTTGCTACAGGCAAATATATTCTACAACAAAAGACTGTGCATGGTACTACACCAAAAGTGTCATTTTTTTTTTTATAGTGACTAAGTATTTGCCCCTTATAACAGATAAAATATTATTTGGTATCATGATCTGTGTGTTTGTAGGAGAATTTTGTTCCTGAGAATGAAAGAGATGTGCCCTTGAATGGGACATTTTGTCTGCCATGAAAATAACAATGTAGTTTGTATGAATAGAAGCAGAAAAAAATGAGTGGAACCATTTGGGGAAATTTTGAGCAAATTCTGGTAAAAACTGAGAAAGTTATGATTAAAACTAGAGATTGTAAATTGTCATCACTGACAAATTAAGGTGATCCGATTTTTTTTTTAATCAATGATTCGAGTCCTGATAGTGCAAAGTCTCAGCTACAACATATTAAAATCTGAGAGAAATTCACCGAAGCATAAGTAAGATAGCGCTCGATAAAGAGAGTCATGTCAATTTTCACATCTAAAAAATTCCCTCTCATAGAGATAATACGTCATAGCGAAGATAGAAAAGGAAGTACATATGACCTTTGACCCCACTTTGCACAGACAAGATGGCATCTGAGCAAAAAGTGGTTATATTATGAAATGATCCCTGTAACATGGTCTTTACGTGTGCAAAATATGGGAAAGATAAGACATGTATTCACCAAGATGCAGGATGAAACATCTATGACCTTTGACCCTAATTTACATACACAAGATGGCGTCTGATCAAGTAGTTGTTATTTTATGAAATAATGTTCGTGACATGAACTAAACATGTGCAAAATATGGTGGTGATAGGGTATATTTTTATTGAGTTATTGCACATAAAGTTGTAAAAAGAAAGAAATAGTACAATACATCGAAGATAAGCTTTAATTTGAACCAAGTTTTTTCACGTGATCCCAACAACGTATGAAAAAACGAAGGGCACACTTACGATAGCCCTACGTCTCAGCTACAACATACTAAACTCTTAGAGAAATTCACCGAAGCATAAGTGAGCTAGTGCTCGATAAAGATAGTCATGTCAATTTTCATTTCCATAAAAATTGCACTCCCATAGAGATTACACGTAAACTGGTCAAATTTGACAAGGTTACCTTCAATCCATTTTTTCGAGGTGATGTCGTCATCTAATCAAAATTGTGTAATTACATTTATGAAAGAACATTTCATAAGCTACAACATATTGAAATTTAGGTGAAAATTGGCAAAGGATAAGTGAGATACGCTCGAGTAAACTTGAAATTTGATGACGTCATTTTGAAAATCTACTTTTTTTACTTTATTAAGAAATTTAATATCTTTTAATCAATTTTTCAGCATCGCCAGCTCATGAAATGACATGTACAACTCATCAGCTTTCAGAATATGTCAAGAAAATGGGGGGTCACCGTCCATCCTGACGAGTAAAATCCGATTTAAAATTGGCGGGTTTTTGGCATAGTTGCACTGTGTATCCCCATTGACGCACGCGCGGAATTTTGAATTTGACGGGCCCGTATGACGTCATATTGAATCGGATCGACTTGAAACTTGGTAGAAATATTTCTTGACATTTCGGACATCCAATCCGTGTGAAAAAATTGAAAATTTCTATTTCATATTAGCTGTGCGTGCGAATATGTGCGCGCGCGTACGCGTCCGTCCAATTTTTTCAATTTTTCAAAAAATGCTCCAAATGGTCTGAAACGTGTGCAAAACAAATTTGAGCTCGATTTGAGCATACAAATATTTCAACGCGCGCGTACGCGCGCGTTTTGAGATAAAAATGAATTTTGAGAATATGAGTAGAATTCGCTTGACTTGAAATATATGTGACGTAAATTTCATTGAAATATTCTATTCCATTAATGAGATATGCATGAAAATGTGTTTTCATATAATGACGTCATAGTGACGTCACGGTCGACTGATCACTATGATTTTACTTGCGCTGTCGTCTTTGCGACATGATACATATATGGTATATGTTTGACATTGAGAGGCAATGCACTTTCTGAGCTAACCTCTGCACAACTTTTGAGGAGAAATAAAGAAAGAAACAAAGAAAGAAGAAAGATTCAGTACAGATACAGAAGGTGATCCGAGAGGATACTCGGATCACCTAAAAAAAAAGATGTTTTGCTTAATCAAATACAAATTGTGAATCATTGTTATGTGTAAATACCCATAATATATATGACTAATCAATAAATTGTGATTTTTGTATGTATGTATGTATGTATGTATGTCTGTATGTCTGTATGTATGTATGTATGTATGTATGTATGTATTTATGTATGTGTGTGTGTGTTTGTGTGTGTGCCTGTCTAGGTAGTCCCATTCCAATTGGGTTCTTTTGTGAAATATGTATTCTTGGATTTGGCAAAAACACAGTTCATTAGTTAGTGCCTTTTCCCTCACCCCTCCCTTATTCCTCCCCTCCTCCTCCTCCTCCCCTCCCCCTCCCTCCCTCCCTCCCTCCCACCCTCCCTCCCTCCCTCTGTGTCCCTCTCAAGAGGATCAGTCTGTTCAGAGTTCATCGATCCCTCAATGTAGAATTAATGAAATCATTCTCAATATTACATGTTCATGTCGTAACGACAGTGCCATATCCTCCACATTTTTGCGAAAGGGTAACTACCCTGGGAGACAGCTTGCAAGGGGTGAACTTTTAAGTTGTAAATGTAACTTCATAGGCAGTCAATGACCCACAATGAACCTAAATATTCTTCAGCACCTCCCCACCCCTCCTCTTTCCACCTGCCACCCCATCCTTCTTCTTGAGTTTTTCTCACATCCCCTTGACATGCTGTTGATGTCTGCACTCTGTTCATGTTAATGTTTTCCACACCAAGGGCTCTTTCCCCCCACCTCCCTTCATATGGCACCGTCTTCAATATTGGTGTCAAATATTGATCATCTTTTCATCTTGCCTTCTCCTGTCCTCATTAAGTTTTGACTTAGAGAGAGAGAAAGAAAGATAATAAAGGGAGGAGAGGAAGAGAGAGAAAAAGAAGGTGTGTGTGTGTGTGTGTGTGTGTGTGTGTGTATTAAAGTGGAAAGAGAAAGAGGCAGTGTATATATGTAGGAGTGAGAGATGGTGTGAGGAGATGGAGTGATGGTAGGAGAGGGAGAGAATGAGAAAGAGAGAGAGAGTGTGTGTGTGTATGTGTGTGTGTATGTGTATGTGTATATGTATGTGTGTGTGCGTGGGATAGAGATGGAGTGAGAAGCGGGTAAGAGAGGGAGAGGGAGAGAGAGAAAAAAAATGGAAAATAATTGACATATGCTTAGATAAAAATATGTAGCTATAGAATTGGTAGCTAGCAAGATACTGTAATTTTACCAGAAATTTTCATGGCCATGTAACAAATTTCACAATGAGCCAAGATTTGAAAAAGTAAAATGCACGAGTATTAAGTGTTTGTGTACGTAATGCGTTGATTGCCAGTTGCAATTCCCAAAAGTTTCATGCCGTGAAAAAGGCTGTGGGCCCATATTCGCAAAAGTTTCATGCCTTGAGTGTTTCTGCTTTTACAGTAGATAGATAGATACATAGATAGATAGATGGGTAGATAGATAGATAGATGGATAGATAGATAGATAGATAGATAAATAGGTAGTTAGATAGATAGATAGATTGATGGATGGATAGATAGAAAGATAGGGAAAGAAGGGGAGCCAGATGTGTTTCTGTCAATTTCCAACTAGGGCTCATATTTTAGCTTCCATATCTTACGTCTCACAGGCAGCCATAGTCATCTGTGCCTCTCATTGAGAAATGTGAGGGGAAAGCAGTATGGAAAAAATGATGTATGTTGGATAATATTTTGTACTTTCCTTTTACTTTGTTGAGGTAATGAAAATTAACAATATTGTTTAATTGGAAGGAGTTAAAATTTTGCTAGCAATTATGCTGGTGTATTCGTGATTGTAGTGCAAGCGTTGTAAGTATAGTTGTCCGTCTTACTCCCACGGGCTGTCAATGTAGCCTGACTAAAAGAGTCCATTTTATTCGAGCAAATTGCATGTATGAGTTGGCCTTCTGTTTGTTAATGAGTAACAAAGTCAATGACAGAAAAATAGAGAAATATTGCATAGAAATAGGGAAAAGTGATCCCCTTATCTGTGTGCTAATTGACCGTGTTGTGTTTTGCCAAGGTGCAACGGAGGCGCAAGATCAGTTCGTGGCCCGTTCGAGAATCCAGGTTTCAATTCTGTGGCGGTGGGTGCGAAATATGAGATACGTAATCTAGTAATCCATCACTTACGAACGGTAATTTGCTGAGGGACGGCAGTGACGCATGCTTGAAGGCTAGACTAGACAGCTGACATTGGGTAGTGGTCCAAAACAACGATTACCAGATTGTTCTTCCATGTAATTAGTCCAAATTTCTTCTTCTTCTTTATTTTATTTCCGGCCATACCTGTCATTTGGGATCCATTTTTCCTTTCATTTTACTTTTTAACCTTTCTGTGATTCGCATGTACACTGGAGAGCTTTGTTTGCTGATCAGCACAGATATTTGGAAAATTATAGACAATGAATAGAGAACTAAATTCCCCGAATCTCTATTATGTCGCCGTGGCCTCCCTGCATGTTGGACTGAGGCATGTTGCTAAACCAAGATGGGCTTGTTAGTTTTATTAGACAAAGACAAAGCATAATTCAGCATTCACATGGAATTGAAAAAAAAAAATAGTCCTTATCAGCTACAATTTGTATTAAAACAAGATTTTTTTCCCATGCAAATGATATTTTTAATGTTTAAATTTGAATGTTTGTTATCTATGGTTCTCTTTTTAATGATCAGCTGATGATTAAGGTGACCGTAGTCACGCAATGGTTTGAATTCTCACAAACACCTGGTATCCCAAGACTAAGACATCTCCAAGTTCTAAAGAGATGTTGCTGAGATTTAACCCTGTGTATGCTCTTAGTGCTGATTGGCATAGAAACCCCCATACCCTTGTACATGCTGTACATAGGTCCCTAATACAGTAAAGGTTAAACAGCTCCCTTCTCATTTTATTCGGGGGGGGGGGGGGGGGGAGGCTGTAAATTAGAAATGTCATGCATGCTCTCACGATGCTATGAACCGTTTACAAATGAGTCTATGTGGACAAGTGAGGGCTTGCAAAAACATTGCTTTAATGCATCTAAAAACCCATTCTATTTACATTCATCTCAAGTGTGATCTTCTAATGCCTGCCTGTCAGGGTATTTCACGAGATGAAAGGAGGCGCAGCTTACAAGTCTCTGCCCAGGTCCCTCCTTATTCTGATGGAATCTCCCTGAAAATTATATGTCCCACTTGCTATCAAGAAGTTATGAAAGCAACTCACTGATTGAGGAATATTTTATTTATTTATCTTTTTTTTACCTGTTGAGAGGCACTTAACACCAAAAATGTTTTTCCAATTATCTCATTGGATCCTCTTTGAGTTCAATGTGGGAATGTCGACAGTGCTAGCAGTTTATTGCTTAAAAAAAAAAACCCCAAAACAAAACAAAACTCTTCCCTAGACAAAGACAAAAGAGAAAAGTTGCATAGAATGCACTTCCAGGTAATAATTGTTCATTAGTTTATTTTGTGCGTGAAAAAATTCCCTGGCATCTGTCTGTTGTTATTTGTCGCTCTTTGCCATCCCTCGCAGCAACCTTTCAACACGATTTTGCAAATTACACCTTTTTTTTTTTTGATGTGCTGCAGAGTCTCAGCAGCTAGATTTGTATTGGTTATTTTCTCCTCATAAGATGATTGAAGAGATAGCCATTGGCTATGGAGGCAGTAGCCCTGAGGTGAAAAAAGCGAATATTGGTATTTTAACATGATGAGTTGTTTGGTACGCCGAGAAATGGAGAGAACAGAGAAAGCAAACTAAGATATGTCATCTCTGAAATTATGTCTACTACATCATGAAGACAAGGATTGTGTTAGGAAAGATGATGGGGTCTTTAAAAGGGAAAGTATGTTGTGTGAGTGTGCTTGTGTGGGTGGGGTTTCATCTATGGATATGAGTTGACGTGTGAACTTCCATACTTAAAATTGTCTTTGAATAGTAAAAGACAGGCTACTGACTAGGACAGGTGTACTGTAGGACACACAAAAAAAAATGAGAATTCAATAAAGTTTATGTATACAAAAAAAAAAAAAAATGTATGGCCATTGCCCAAAAATAAGAAGGCAGGAGAGGATGGGCGGATAACATTACCATCAACCGACCAGGTCAGATCATTGAGGGGGGATTTGGCTGAAGTACCCCAGTAAACATTGCTCATCACAAGCAGACTTCGTCTGTTGCTGCACAACTACAGGTGTTAGCAAACAGAAATCTGCGCAAAAAGGAAATTAATTTTGTTTTTTTCACTCTTCCTAGCGAAGAGCAAATGGTCTCACTGACTCAAGCGCACACACAAACACACAAGCACACACACACATACGAAAGTGCACTGCACCTGGGGAGTGCTACTTCTCAATCTCTTTTGCTCCTTTTCAATCTTTCATATGTCAGAGACGTGTGGTAAACGTGAAATAGCTGTACGCAAGGTTGTGTTTTCTGTTCTTGCGCCATCCTCCTTTTTTGCTGATTGATGAGCGGCCGTCTTCTCCCCCAGGTCGGTTTTCGCGTAGATTTGCCGGATCGTTGATGTGTTTTATTCAAATGCGACAAATGAAATCATGGAAGGATGCTATTCTCAGGGGCTCTCCTCTCGCTGTCAGATTTTCATTAAAGTACAGATTTGCGATTCCTGTCGACTTAAATGGCGCTCTGTTTGAATCGTTAAGCAGAATTATTCATGACGATTTCTAGACCAAGAGAAACGGCTTCAAAATAAGGGAAACATCTCCTTCATCACTGTCTGAGTGGCCAAGCTTGGATTTTATTGTACATATATACATTTTTATGAAAAGAGAACAAACTGCTCCAATCTTTGATTTGCTTGTCCCGGATGCATGTTCTGTGAGCAGAGTAGAACTTTCAAAGATGATATTAGAGGGGAAAACCATTGGGGTAGCATGCCATATGCTGTAATATGGGATAACGACAGATATATACTTGGAATTGTATCATGAAGTTTAATTGCATGCAGGTATCTGGAAGATTAAAACAAAGAAATAATGCACAACACACACATACACACGCACAACACACACACACACACACACACGCACAACACACACACACACACATGCATGCAAACATGTTTGTATCGTGTTTGCAATTCCTTAAAGGTTAAGAAATACAGTAAAACATGGAATGGTTAAAATGGGCAACCATTTTAAAGTGTTTACGTATCCTTTCAAGTATAGGATATATACATTATGTATAGGAGCTAGAATTGCTTTTAGAGTGCAAACCTCTGCTATATAATGACTGCAGGGTCATTGATCCCACAGACTTGTAAATTAATAATATACAAAACTCCTGGATCCTAGATTACCACCAAAAAACTACTCACACATTCCCCCTTTTTTTCCCCATGCAGTAGACCTATCCAGAAAATGTTGTTAAAGTCTGTGTCTAACTTTTAGATTAATATTGTAAAATCCTCCCATAAGCATAACCTCCCTAGCAGAGATAATAAATGAAAGAGAACAGCATACATGTACATGGAGACTTTTTAGTAATTTGCTCAGAATCTGGTCAAACTTTCAGAATGCGAGAGACAAGGCAAACAATATACTAATGGAAAATGAAACAGTTTGCCCTGGGGATTATTCACTGAAATCACAAAGAGAGAGAATGAATTATGCTTGTGGTTGTGCGTTTTGTAGATGCACAAGGAACCGCCTAATCTTTAGAGGAGCTCCAAACAGTCCTATGTGTATTTTAGTGGTTTTAGGTTCATATCTAACAATCTTTTTTTGTCCTGAGTGACTTACATCTTTTTTTTTTTCAAATGAAAATTGTCTCAACGTTGTTGCTGCTACCTTCTCATGAGGGAAAAATCTGACCTTGAGTCTAGCATCGTTTTTGTTGTTGTACGTATGTTGTTGTTGTTGTTGTTGTTGTTGTTGTCTGTTTGGCTTTATGGGATGTTTTGCTGATTAAAAAAAAAAGTGACCGGATATGAAGGGGGAGAATGCGATGCCGGTATACATCTGTGGGAGATAGGAACCCGCCATGCGATACTCCATCGTGATCACACTCAGCACTCAGCCGCAACCATAGCCTGCCACCCGAGATGCATCAGCCGACGCCATTTCGGGGGAAAAAAAAAGTTGAATGTCGTCCAAGAGTTGACAAGGTCCCCGCCAAGTCGGATGGAATGGTGATACTTTTAGAAATATTGATGTGCTCTGCAGGCATTCTCAGAATGGGCTGTCAAGAAGATGTGTAGGTTAGATAGGGAATATGATAGGGGATCACATTGCATGTAAGTGTTAATGTCAGTGGGGGGGGGGGGAGGTGGTGGAGATAGGAATTATAATTCCATTAAACCATCGAGCCCTGGGGACATTGATGAAGAATTCATCTTCTTTTCAGTCTACATCGACACCTCCGATTTTCCCTGCTTTATCTTTATGTTGGAGAAAGATTTGATGGAGGGGGCATAAATCCATCACATCTGTACAAAGTCAGAAAAAAAAGGAAAAATTTGCCCATTTAAAAAAAGAGGATTCACTTTAATCTTGTAAAATGTGTTGTCAGTTTCAAGGATCAGCTATGAATTAAGCATTCTACAGGATTTTATATTTCTGCAACTGAAAAAACCCCGAAACTGTATATGACCAAAAAAAAAAAAAAGAAAAGAAAAAAAAAAAAGAGCTGAAATGGAAGCTTTTGCTGTATCTTTTAAAAAGCTTGCAGTGAATTATGAAATAGTCATGAGAAGATTCAGCATTAAACCAGAAAAATATGGTTTGTGGGTCTTGATGGGTTAAAGCAGAATGTTGCAAATTTCATGAAAACGGAGCGAGAGAGATAGTTATATGCAAAGGAAGAAGAACTTGTTTCATGATGAGAATATCATCATCAATGCTTTGAAAAAACAAAGAACAACAACAACCCTTAGGGTATACTGACTAAAGCCCATCAAATTGACTTTGAAAAAGATTTAAAGAATATCTGAGAGAAAGCCCGAGAACAAGCCGTTTTCTGATTTGACATCCGAATATGTTCTCGAGAATCCAGGCTCTCCACTGATAACCAAGCTTGTCCTGCTTTGTAAATCTTCGAAATGGCACCCCAAAGTGGGCATGAGATAGAGACAGTTTTGAGGAAAACATCTATTTAGTTTGAAGAGGTTAATCACACGGAAATTGAGAAAAAACCTGTAATTGTCATATTTCAAGGCATTCTGTGACTCCAAAGTTTAATTAGGAGGTATTAAAATGAGATATTGATATTAAACTAGTGATAATTGCACAGGAATAAAAGTCTTACCTGGTATCTCCGTCCATATCACCTTAACCAGTTTGGTACTAGATTCTGAATTTGCTATAGGCTTTGTACAGGACCTGTCAGATTCTCCAGGAGTATGGATTAAGTCTTTGTGCGCCACAGCATTATTCTGTGAAAAAAAAAAATGCATGAGTGCTTCTGGAAAACATTCTATATTTTAAAACCATGTTACTCTTTATAGAAGCTTTAATGCTAGAAATACAGTACAGCAAAGTTGTGGAAAAAATGGCATGTTTTGCTGTAATGTAAATTTTATGACAAAGCTATGACTATTTATTTTGAAAATTGCCAGTATTCAAAACAAATGACCTCAAAACAGACTGCAGAATTTGATTCTTGGTCATGATTACACATGCTTTCATGACTAGATCTGGGAGGCATGACTTTTTTAAGACACAACCTCAACAGAAATCAGAATTTACTCAAAAAAAAAAAATCTTTATGGAACACCCTTATTCAGTCACAGTGTGTCAGCTGGAGTTCATATCAGATCTTACACAGTGATAAAAAGTTGTGGAAACAAAATATGTATTGGGGAAAGACCTAGAGGCTCACAACACTGTGATGAAATTGGAGCAAAGTTTGATAGCTGTCTGCCATAGAGTGAAGCACACATCAAGGTGGGGTACAGAATAAACACACACCCCATCCCCTTTTACCCTCTACCCCCTCCCCCAGTCTCCTTACCAATGGAAGATTGGAAGAAAAAAACAAACCCACAAAAGGTAGAGAAAGAAAAGCAGGAGAATTCCAAACTGCGGGAAATTTGATTTTTTTTTCTTTGCTGCCGCATCGTAACGAACCAGTGCTAGATGTAATTGAACCAATTTGCCGACGGCGCGCCGTGATGCGGCGTGTGATCACTGACGGTGCCTCGAGCACGCTCCTTTGTGATGATCCAAACTATCAGATTGTTTTGCATGGACAAGATGAAGAAGAAGAAGAAGAAGAAAAAGGAGAGGGATACACGTAAGGGGGGGAAAGAAATTTTGTTATCTGTGCAGTTATCAATTGGTAAGATCTTCTCCCGTTATCCTTGCTTGAGAGGGGACCGGTTCATCTTTCTCCTCAGAAATGTCAAACATCTGCGAAATCCGGAGGATGCTGAGAAACGTGACGTATCCATGAGAGATGTCTGTTGTTTGCTATCCACTGTAGGTGATGCAACCGATGCATTTCAATTGTGTTTTAATACTGATTGCATTCAAGCTCCTATTTTGACGTGGTAAACATGTGATGTTAGCCTATAGATTTATCACCACGTACTGCTTGTTTTTTGCTGGCTCAAGAATTTGTAATTAGACATCATCAATCATATACTGTATCTGATAAATATTGTCTACATTAAAGGGCTTTAAAGAGAAGAAAAAAATGAATTTAGACAGAGTCATAAAATGGATGATGATGATTTGCAGTATCAATAAGAATGATAATGTGGTAAAAGTATATCACAAGTACATCTACTGTTCATTATTGTATAATAATGTTGTCTGTAAGATTGTTGTTGACTCTATGGCATAAGGCAGTAAGTCAAGTTGTCAGGGAGATGATTAAAAAATTCTTTGCCCCGATTTAGGTCCACAGAAATGCAAGTCAAACTTTATACAGCTGCCACCAGAGTACTTTCTGCTTGGCTAGCTAGCAGTTGATATGTGGAGTGTTATTTGATAACTTTTCTTTTTCCTCAGTTGTAATGATTTGATATATTTCATTTGTTTTTGTACATGTGTCTTTTATAAGTGCTGTGATGTGGATGAACTATGTACAACATACCTACATGCCTGGTAATGATAATGTTGATATAACACGTGTATGTGATTATATCTGGGGATACTCGCACATTTGTAGCCATCTCCATTGAATGAATTGATAGACGCACGACCCCTGGAGCAATTTTTGACGTATTAAGCAAGACAAGTGAACTAGTGAATGGTTTCGAGAAGTCTTCATGGCTGTGTTATACCTGTACTTTGAGGAAAGATACTCTACATTTCTGTGATTATGCTCCGTCTGAGAAATAATGAAAATTTTTGTCAAATTTTATTTACTTTTTTTTCTTTCATAAATAGAAGACCTATGATGCATTTTATTACAATGCACATGCCCTTCTTATAGGATGAAGACCTTTTGTTTTTATCCCTACTGTGTCATAGTCTGTTTATTGAACCTCTCCATAAATTTGACTCCATATCTGATTCCACTGCTTGTGGCTTTATTTCATTTTAACGGGGGATGGATTTGAGGTCACCGTGATATTGATTTCTCGACAAGTCGCAGGAAATTGAAGCTCGTTTTTCTCCCTCCGGGTGCATTGACATGGCTCAAAGTCAGTGGGAGAAGGAAAGGAAACATTTTGAGCACGACCGCGACATTTTCCTCTGTTTCAGTGCTAATGGCAGACAGACACATAGTCTAATGGCAGTGGGATTTCTCCCTTTTCTTTTTGTTAAACAATGATTCATTGAATCTGTGGATTTAAGCAAGTAACTTTTATCAGCAGCCTCTTTGCAAGTGCTCAGGTAACATCTTTAAAGAAGTTGTTACTTGATTCCAATATTCAGCAGCACTTTAACCCGTTGAGGACGGTTTGATTTTGCTACAACATGCATTTCCCATAGACACCTGCCTGAGTATACTCGGGACTTGTCCTCAATGGGTTAAAGAGAAGAAACTTCTTGGGTTGGCACTTTAGGTACACTAATGTCTAATTTCTTTGGTGTAGAAATTCTTTGAAGAAGTGTATCAAAGCATGGTAAATAAATTGTTTCTTCGTACATAGGCCAATCATTCTTGCCCACTGAATAATGTATTGTGGCCCACGCTTCAGAAGAGAGGTCTATAAAAAAACAAAAGGGATCTAGTAAAATGCGAGATTCTGCAATTCTCAGAAAGTGGAAAATGTCACCTGTAAAAGCAATCACTATCATTTGCTGAATCATCTCAGCAGTCTTTTGCAGAAGCCGACTCACTTTCACTTAAACTATTAAGTCTTGGGGGTAATGTTCATGCAGAAATCACTTTACCATCATCGCATCAGCAACTCCGCATTTTATTGGATATCCTTTATTGGAGGAAGATGGGATTTAAAATGGTAAAATTTATTAAATCCATAAAAACATATGAAAATATTGAACATATTGCCTATTTGACATGGAAACAATCGTCTTCAAAAACATGTTGCCAATTGAAGGATCAGTTCTGAATGTAGCAAGTTTGAGGATTTTGAACTTTCTGCAGCCAAAGTTAGCAACGATGACCATAATAATGCTCTAATAAAAAAAAAAGAAATATTCTACTGTATAGCGTCCTAGCCAGGAATGACAATATTGCAATAAAAGAATATGACATGGCATCAAATCCAGGAAATATGGATTTGGGGACTTTATGGGTGCATCCAAGTATTGAACCATATGTGGTTGATTTCAACTGTGTAACATACACATACCTCATGTATCAGTATCTAAATTCCAAAGTGATTGGTGTGAGCTTTCAAGTAAGCATACAACAAAATTGTTTTATTGTAGCTTTTAGCTTGTTTAGGTAGGGGAGGGGTGGGGAATTCATGATTCTTTGCGATTTCTTCTGGGAAAATGTGCGTTGTAGACAGTCTAATATCACTGTTTTAAAATGCTAAAAGAGGTTAGATGTGAATAGTCAAACCTGCCTGTAGCAGCCACCAAAGGGAGATGAAAAGAGGGGCCTTTATAGACAGTTGGCTGCTGAGGCAGGCTTGACTCTATCTGCTTCCAGATAACAATAAATTGAGCTTTAGATGAGTTTGAAGAAGGTGAGTTGGACTGAAGATGTTCTTTATACATTCACATGCTGTTTGCAGGAACATAAACATTCACAAGCTGTTTGCAGGAACATAAATTTTTAAATAGCTGTTGCTTTAAAAATCTTGTTTGTACCCCCATAAAACAACTCTGAATTATGCCATTAAGGAAGTTAGTGGCTCATTTGTCATGCAGTAAGCACAATAGATGAGGGTTTAGGCCTATCAGAGCAGCAGCAGCAAAAAAAAAAAAAAAAAAAAAAAAAAAATAGAAAGGATAGAAGAAGAAGAAAACAACAAGGGAGGAAGAACCGAAGTGCACTCTTCTCTCCACGATCACGCCATGGATGAGTGGGCAGAAGAAGTAATTCGCAATCAAGTTAATACACTTGAAAGAGAAAGAGGCTGCCAATGGGGTGAAAAAATGGAGGCAAGAAGCTTTTAACTCATTTATTCAACTTGATAGCATCTCAATTTTTCATCTTACCTTTTTTTTCTTCTTTTTTTTTTGGCCACCCTAGTGGGTTAGCATGCATGCTGTTATGTGCATGAGTATGTGAGGTTGTTTGGTGCCCTTACATTTAAGGGAGAGGAAAATTTGATATAAATACATGCTGCATTCTATACTATCATATGCACACACACAACACACACAAAACACACACAAACTCACATGCAGTCATATGAGTGTATACACACTGCTGTTGGCTGGGGTAAAATATGAAAGGCAGCTTGACCCTTCCTATACCAAGAAGTCAAACGTGCACAAATTTCACACACATACCTATGGACAGGAGGTTTATGTAGCACCCAAGGGGTTAATATACACATTTCATGCACATACTCCTCACACACCCATCCACACACATACACATTTTATAGTAATTATAATGTAAATTCCATGATGATATGCACATTTCAGTGTTGACATTTAAGTGATGATATAGCATATGCACACACAAATTTACATGCAGAGGTTAAGTAGGTTAAAGGGGGGGGGGGATGTTTAATGTGAATTCACAAGCATACACAGATACACTCTCTCTGCATGATGTGCTACACAAACATCTGTTCGTTTTCTCTTTTTTTTTTTTTTTGAATCTCTATCTCCCCTATGTCCCAAATCCCCACTTCCTCTGCCCTTTTTGTCTTGTTGCACAAAAGTGATAATTTTGAGATGAAAAACGGGGGGAAAATATTACGGCTCCTCTGGAGCAGTAAATCATCTCTGGTCTAGACGGTTCGACTGAGGTTTCAGTGAATGCCGTGACAGTGCGTGTGCACGTGCGGCGAGAAGACGAGATTCGGCTGGCCCACAAATGTAGACGGGCAGAATGGCTTTAAAATGCCACAATTGTAGCAGCATGGATGAGAACGTGGGGAGGGAGGAAGCATGAAAAATATATCGCTTCCAAGGATGACAATAGATCAAAGAGACAGAGGAGCCATTAAGACCAGACTTAAAGAAAGATGAGATTGATGAAGTAAGGAAAGGGGGGGGGGGGGGAGGGGGGAGAGGGAGGGATGTGCGTACATGTACAACAGGGGCTCAAAAACAAACATGTATGACTTATGAAGTTAATCTATAACATATGTCCACTGGGTATGAGGTACATGAGGTTTATCAAATAGGAATTGATTGATTCTGTTTATTGCCGTATTGATTGTACGTGGCAGTACGTGACCCTGTGCCGAAATTCACCATTCAGAGAAAGACGTCTCGCGTACAGATGTTTCACAAAAAAAATCCTCTCATCCATCAATGTCCCCCAACTTCATTAGCTATTCGTCTTTGTCAAAGATGAAAAAAAAAAGAAGGAGATGAAGAAGAAATTGTTATTTTTACTTGCATTTTGAAAAGAAAAGAAAAGAAAAAAATCCTAGGGGATCTATATCTGGGACAATACATACAAAGGGCATGGATGTAGGAAGAAAGCAGAATTGATGTGACCGAATTAATTTGTTGCTTAAGGAAACGGTGTGTGATGTGTCTGAAGACAAAGAGGAGGATTGTCTTGTCTTGGGAGACAACCAGGTCACCTCACCTTCCTCATGAAAATGAATTTGAATGAAAGCCACAACAGCAATATATATTGGATTTCCCCCTCTTGTTTGAATCTTCTCTCCACGACTGTGCCATAAATTGGGGTGCATATTTTACTTATTTGCAGTGCATGTTGCGGAAAAAAATCCTTCCTTTTTTTTTTCTTTTAGATTTAGACATCATCAGATTTGACATATTTCTGCTTGTATTGATGAATTTTTTGACCTGAGATTTGAAGTGGCAATATCTCCATGTTCTTCATTGTGCTTATTTATGACTATTGTATGAATGCCTGTTTTTCTCAAAATAGATTGAACGGTAAATATTGTGAATAGTAGCATGTTTCTGTTCTACGATAATTTTGTGAGTATCTTTAGTTTTGGAGGCCAGAGAAGAATGCTCTTATTTAGCACTTAAATATATTTTATAAAAATGCGAACAGAAATGATGGCACCTGGTGTTTAGCTTATGAATATTGTTTTTTTTTTTTTTGAAGGCTTGACAAAATGATTTTATATTTATGTAATGGAGAGATTTTTTTGATAAATACTCACACAAAAAGATAATTTAGTCCAATAAACATTACCATTCTGAGTCATGTCTGATAGAAACAAACTTTTTACATCAACCCTTCCTTCCTTCTTATTTCCTTAATCTTCGAAGGGCTATTATATGCAGCCTATCACGAAGATGATCTTGTGTGGGTATGTATATAGGTGGGCCACTTCAGGTCAGCACCCTGCTCTTTGCGATGAATAAATGAAGTGGGATCTTTTACGTGCATGGGTTGTGACTCTCTCACACACGGGACCTCCATTTAATGTCCTATCCGAGGGACAGAGTGCTGCTTGCTCTTGGTAGAGTGGATGGTATGATTACACGCAACAGTGCTCAGCTACACGCTGGAATCGAACCCAAGAAATATATTATTTCAAGTTACAAAAAAGTAGGTACAGTCATCTTGGCATAAGTCAATCTTAATGGGAATGAGGAAATTGCATCGACTTAACTGATATTCTACTTCCACGTGTACAGTGAAACCCCGTTATAACAAGTTTGTTTATAGCGAGAAACTGCTTACAACAAGGTGATCATGTCGGTCCCACCTTCCTTTGTGTGCAAACCTATAGTAGATTCCGCTTATAATGAGGACATTTTTGGTGCATCATGATAAAGAAAAACATAAGCAATTGGATTGGATACAACGAGGTTCCCTTTCTTGCAGAGACTCCAACCCCAAGCACCTTCTGATCTGGAGATTCTCTTGCCTGAAACCCCTAGCGAACGGGAGGCTCCAACTTGATGAACGCGAAGCGCATATCACGAGCGCGAAGTTCCTTGCGGCCGGGGTCTAGGGCCCGCTTGGGCCCTGGAAGCTCTAATAATTAGGGTTCTTGATGCTCTCTCGTGCTATCTAAGGCTTATTTTTCAACATACGAAGACAAAAAGTAAGAAATCATTTCAAGCGGGAGACACAGAGCCAGGGCGGGAGAAATTAAATCTCAAGCGGGAGATTTTGCAAAAATGGGATTTCGGCGGGAGAGATATCTCCCGTTGAAAGCGGGAGAGTTGGAGTCTCTGTTCTTGACCTGCCGCTTTCAAACACGTGACAAACGAAACATTGAAAACCGAATTCATGCCATCCATTTAGTGTTCTATTTTCTTGTTTGCTAGTCCTGTAGCATTAGTGACTTTGCTGTCATAATGTGGACTATTTACCTTTTAACATACTTTGTGTGTGCTTACTCAGTTGTCTTGATTGTCGGCAAAATTAAAAACAAGTGAAATTTATCTTACCAACTGAGCACAAAAAAAAAAAAAATCACTTGCACAAAGATTTCAACTTGTACAGTAGTACGAGACCATAACACGAAATGTGCCAGCTCATTTTTAAACTTTCTCATTGCATATTGCCACCATTAAACTGCAGCTGGAACTTTATTTCTGTGCCGCATTATATGGTGAAGCATTACGTCTGAGCATTGTAGACGTGTCCATTCTACTTGCATTCTTCCCCCTTTGCCATATCGGTGGCCGGGGGGGTCATTGTCGTGCTTAGCGGTCTCTCGCCTGTCTGCTGGCAAAATGAAACAGTCGGCGCCACAGGTCAGCAAATACGCCACAGCAAACACTCCACCATGTGCTACCGCTCCAGTCTGTCCTAGCTGCTCAAACAACCACCTCTTCTTCGGCATCATCTTCCTTTCCCTTTCCTTTCCTCCCCATCTCTATCGGTCCCACTTCTCCCCCCCCCCCCCACCCCATCTCCAAACTTCAGTGGGATCTATTGGTCAAGTAAGCAAATTAGCGCATGATCCATATATGCGCCCTAAATCTTCCGGGGGGGGGGGGGGGGGAAGGGGTGAAGATATGTTCTTCACAATTTTTCTCTTGGCAGTGTTTGCACAACATATATTAGGAAAGGGGATATGATTTAGGAAGGCTAGAAAGCCAGGAAGAGAAGAAAAATGAGAGAGGGAGAGGAGGTGGTAAGGAAATAAAAAGATTAATATGGTTCATCAATTTCTCAATCTTTTATGTTCGTTGACACAATATCCCAGGTGACTTTTCAGATTGTCCACGTGAAATGAGTGGCAGGGTGGCATTGATGCAGTTGAAAGTGTACGGAAATAGCACCCTTCTCCCTTGTGTTTTTCAGCATATCTCCTTGTGTGATCTTATCACTGAATCCCTTCTATCTACTTCAGTCTGACTGCATTATGGGCCAGGGAATTAGCTTGCATCTCTGATTTAAGGATTTGTCCTCATAATTCATCTTCATTTAGTGGAACTAGCTCACCAGTTTTAGGAGTAGATTTCAGGCCTCTCTCCCTTATGTCTATAGATTTTCTTTAAAGATTCTGCATTGTCATTAAATATCTCATTGAATCTGAGCAGTAAAAGGTCAATAACAAGATGGGTACCAGTTTTATGAAAGATGGATTGTTTCTTCTGTTTCCTTTCCTGGAATGATGAAAAGATGATCGTTTGAAAGTCCTACCCTTTACATAAGAATTCTTTGAATTAGCTGACAAGTTTCCATTAGATTACCAATCTTGATAATTCACATTCATGAAATTCTTCTGTCGAGATGTTTTCATTGCAACTGATTGACAAATTACCCTACTACTAAAACACTGATCAATTCAGTGCTTATTTACGTCGATGTAGGGCAATTTGTCAATCAGTTGCACTCTTAATGATATTCTCCACACTCATCATTGACTTAAAAATGACATTCAAATTTCTGTTGAGTATTGAGTGAAAGGGTCAGTCATTCTGGAAGAGCTATAGAGCTTGCTTTCATTCATCTTTGATGACAAAGTTCCTATAATGAACTTAAAGGTCCTGTTTACCTTTGGGAGCAGTGATTTAAAAATGGTTAGATATCACTTTTGATGCATATGTGTAGGTCAGTTGTATCGCAAAACATCCTACCATATAAAATTTTTGCAATAAAGTCTAAAATATAAGGAGATATCACTGTTTTTCTCATTAAACCATAACTGCAGATGGTTTAGTCTGGAAACATTTCCATTGTAACTATTGTTCACATTTTGTACGTAATATCGATTACACTGATTCAAATTTTTACAATGGTTGTTTCTATCCCTAACTCACAGTTTAGAACTATTTTGAAGCACTAATGCTGGGTTTTTGTTTCATCTGCAAATGGTAAATTATGCCTTTAAAATGTTTGATGTGTAACTTCTGCCAACCAATTTGAACAAAATGTCAATTTCTAGAAGAAGAAGACGAAGTAGAGGAACAAGATGTGCGACTGCACTGATACCAAAACTGCATACAGTAGTCGTTCTCTCCTGCCCATCTCCCATGTTTGTCTTGGAAATGGATCTACCCACATTCGGTGTAGAAGGCCACCTGTATGTTGTATTCATCCACTTAGCTTGTCTGCTAGGTGTCACATGACGGCCACCACACCGTCCGTCTTTGGGGCGATGTAAACACCATTCGCCGTATGCCGTGGCTGGCTGGCTGGTTGGCCACCCACAGATGTTTTGGCGCTCGGGCATCCTGGCCGATATTTTGATTCACACTCATCTTGTGACATGCGACACCTCGGCCAATGGAGAGGTTTTCTGCGAAATGACTGTGAACTTCACATCACCATCAATAACAGTGGAATACTTATCAAAGGGGTGCATCAATTTTTGCTCTGCAAAGATGCAGTGTGTTCCTTTCCCATTTACAGATAAATACAAGGCAAACACACATACACATACGCATGCTCACACACTTGCACATAAAGCTGACTCACATATATGTATACACACACAAAGATCATATACACACACACACACACACACACACACGCACGCACGCACGAACAGATGTAGTCAGTTACATTCATTAATACAGACATGATATGTAAAGTAAAATGTGCACCCAATTTACAGCAAACCACTATGCTTACGTGTACAAACACACACAATCACTTACAGTTATAGCTCATTGAATCAGGTGTGTCATAGATTCAAAACAATGGAAGAAAAAATAGAAATGGTAATATGTGCATCATCTCCACATCAGATACACACACACAATCTTCAAGGCCATGTGATGTAATTGCTGCAATGGAATTAGGCAAGCCTGATGACTCTCTCTGTTCATATTGTATAGATTGATATAAATTTGTCAGTCAATGCAGGTTGGGCATGATCATGATTTGAGACATTAGTTTAAAGCAACCACCATCTTAATTTGATGCACACTTCTATTGTTGTTGTTTTTTCCCCTATGTGACCCACTAAAACGCTGTAGCTAGTATGATAAAGTTGGATATTAAATGACGTTTTAAAAATGTGGTAATCCTCCCCCCCCCCACTTCTGTATTACTAATGAAAGCATTAATTACAAATCATTACTTATGTATGCTACCACTGGCTTTGATACAGACTGTGTGGATATGAGGAGGCCACATAGTAATAAATGGGTATTTGGGGTGATTTTTTTTTTTTTAAATTTAAATTTCATCTTCTTGTACAACATATCTTCAAAATCAAATACATGCATTTACTTCTTTGAGGAACATTTTGGTGAACAAATAAAACTGCAATCGCTACTGACGGCTTTTGCTTCATTTGATTAGAACCCGTCCTATCTTATTAGTGTGTGGGTGTATGCCATCGAAGGAATAGTTGCGTTACCATGACTAACAATGCACTAATCAGTGTCTGTGTGTGTAATTCTGAGCTGTACCCTGGCCACCTGTTGCCTCTCTTACACAGGCCTGGTATTCAGAACTAAACCAACAGTGTGATTGGACAGATGTGATTGTCGAATGGTATCCATGGCAACACGTTCACTTTACGAGACAGGCCTGAATAGTGAAGAGAGGCAACCATAATCTTGAGAGCGAATGATGTTTATACAAGTGCTGGGATAGCATTCTGTTTTAAAGTGTATGAGGTGCCAGTGATAGCGGCAATGTGTATTAGAGTTGGCAGATAACATGTGAACAGTCACCTTGAAACAGAAATCGTGGCACTCAAACACAGGGTTTTTAATTAATTGCCAACAATATGGAGACGAGCTATTATTAAACTAAGTAGCACCAGCCTACAAGATAGCAATTGATAAAGATGTGTATATAAGATAATAAAAATAAACCTTTATTTAAAAGAAAAAAAAATATAAGATTTTCATTGCTGGAGTAATTCAGTATAGTCCAAAAACACACAAAGGTCTTTGTTAGAGTGTAGTGATGAGCAAAACTTTGGTCTTTGAAGGCACCTGAAAGAAGAAATCATGAATCTATCAATAACTATTATCAGCAAAAACTGAACATTTTTATCTTTGTGGATAATGATTTTTTATCTCAAGAATGTTGTGTCTATTATATGCAATATGTTCAGAGAATGCATTCAAGTAAAGGAACATACCAGTGCTAGTACTAGTACAAGCAATACTTTTGATTGGTTCTGACACATTTCAAACTCCTGTTTGTTATGGCCCTACAGTAAGCTTTGGTTCTTTCTTTTATCATAAAGTAGCCTTGTGTTATCTATTTGCTTGTATGCCCTTGCATTCGCTTTTGCAGCTAGTGTCTATGTTTTGAATTGCATTTTCATGATTTTGTCCATTGATGTAAGTAGGTGTTGTTGTGAAATATGAAAAATGAACTAGAATTGAACATTCAATTTTTTTTAACTTCCAGCTAGTAAAATTCTGGAGTAGCTCACACAAATGCTTTAGCAAATGCTGTTATGTCACTTGTCATCTGATAAGATTAGTGAATTCAGTTTGGATCACTTGAAATGGATACAACTCTTATCTGATGAAAACTTTTGAGAATTAGAAAAAAATACATGAAAATATTAAAACATGAGACTGATTCCCACAATATTAAATAATATTTATGGTTTGCCTTTCATCAATTCAAATAGCAGTCTCAAAACTGCACTCTTGTTGAAGTCTTTGGACATTTTTTTTTAAATCAAAGTATTTGCAAATTGCATTATCTACTAAAAACAATAATAAAACCTTACCTTGACTTGCTCTTAGTGCCATGAACAGAAAGACTTAGTGTACGTTGTGATGTCAACCAATAGGAGGAAATTTCTGACTTGTCACTTTAATGTGAATTTAATCACTTTCAGGCTTTCTTTATAATGAGAAGTGGCTACACCACATGACAGGCTTTCTTCTTGAATTGCCATTTTGATGTTTCAGCTGGGCACATGCCGGCAGAGTACATGCGCTTTCGCTCACCAAAGTGGCAACAAAAATAGTCACCGGGGGTATCAATCACATTTGTCTTAGCTCGTATTGTGCGTTGTTCGCTGATTGACACATACGAGAGCAGGCTGTCTTTGGGCTGCTCCACACAATCGTCAGTAAGTGGGAAATTATGTGATCACCTCCAAAGTAATCATCAGTAAATGGGGAATTATGAAATCACCTGAAAGTAATCATCAGTAAGTGGGGAATAATTTGACCTTACAATATTTGCGAGTATAAATGGGGAATTACGTAATCCTCTGCACTCATATCATTTGATGGTGGTATCTGCGCAGGGAAGTTTTATCATCTTTGATACCTGAGTCAGTTGTCCAATACTCAGTGCAGTCAGTTTTGTGGGATGTTTTAGCCCTAAGCTGATAAAGTAGCTTGGTCAGTTACTGCCAAGGACATATTAAGTACAGGCATGGTGAAATTCCACAGTGTATGTACTGAATCTCATATGCGCACATTCTCCTTCTTACATGGTGATATGAAATTTTTTCAAAATGATGTTTTCTTCTTTTTGATGCTGTCTGATGTTTGTAGGTCTATCCCTTTGCTTCTAAGATTAGGCTGTTTGATGCCTAAGAAACCCCAAACGAAATGAAGAATTCCAACTGAATTCAAGTGAATGAAAGAGACTTTAATTTGACATGTTTTGATGTTGAGTCTGGTAAAGTAATGTATTGAGTTGGTAGATACATTGTAATTTCTGGATTTGCAAATTGGAGCAAGGTAGGAGATTTAGTGGACCAGAAGGAGACTGGAGAGTAGATTCTATTGATGATCTGTTTAAAGGTAAAACATAGTTCCCATATGACTGCAGAAACTGTTGATTTTTGCTCTAAAATGGATACCTATATGGGTAAGAAATATGTGAAACAATGCTTTGATAACACAATTTCAGTTTGATACCAACGAAATTGTGAAATATCAGCCACACAGGGAAATATTATCCAAAACGGCAAATTGTGTCAGCCAGACAAGTTTCTTGCGAACAAATTTCCGAATGCTGGAAGATGAACTTTAAGCCCTAGAACTTTGTCTTGCCTTTTATACACATTCATCTTGACCGGTTAGGTAGGTATGTATGTATGTTCGTATGTATGTGGTGTACACGTGTATGTATGTATGTATATGCGTACCTTACGAATCAATTACCCGGTATGGCCATACCACTTGGGGGGGGGGGGGCATTCTGTTTTTATCCCCTCATAACAAAACTGATTAAAATCCCTAGCACTCTAGAACTTGTCACAGTTAAGTGACATTATAACCTCTCATAGAAATATAAAATTAACTTTGCATGGACATTCAGACTTGAACAAAAGACTGACCTCTATGAGGCAATACAGGAAATTGGCAATTTGATGGTGCCCTTCCGATGCACATGAGTATATTTTTTCAAACAAATCTATGATAATAAATGATATGCAACATAACCTGACAAGGTTAACGAATGAGATTGATTTATGTTTTTTTGTTTTTTGTTGTTCTGAGCCATTTATCATGCAGCATCATGCCTAAATGACCCCCCCCCCAAAAAAAAAAAAAAAACTGATAAAAAAAAAAGTCATCAATAGCAATGCCCTTAAAAAGTGAACGTGCAAATAAACAATTCAGGTGCCATGCACAACCCCCCAACCCCCCCCCCCCCAAAAAAAAAAGAAAAGAAAAGAAAAGAGGAAAAGAAAAATAACACCTGAGACTTGACTGGACTTCAGTTGCCTTTGGTCTAACGTCTCCTCTTATGATCACAATATTTTAGTAATTTCATAATGTTGCTTGAGCATAATGTCCGTTGAGTTCAATATAGTCTGGGCCATTGAGCATATGGCAGGGGTCACTGTGAGTGCTTAAACTGAACGTGATAAACTTGAGCATACAGCGCTAAAATGTCAAATGGAAACCTTTTCTTCTGAGGTGTATGTGCTAGCTTTTTTTTTTCTCTCTCTCTCTCTCTCTTTTACCGGATCTTGTCGAGATTATCAGACAAAACCGAGCTGTTGATGCTTCTGTAGTGGCTTGTGTATGGGTAAACAAACGCCCCTCTCCTCCGCGGTTCTCCGTGATTGATTTATTCTAATCTGATCATCCACCCATGTAGCGAAGGTCGTGTCTGGGGACAGAGCTTAGTGGTAGATACTTCAATGTCTCTGATTATATTGTCTTGGCGGAGCTTAAATGTCACGGCGGGGGATGACTCAAATGCTCAAATGCGACTTAAAGAAGAATTGCCAAAAAGAATCACCGTCGTAATGGCACACTCCCCTTATGGCCATTCTGGGTCTCATGTTGCTATCTAAATATTTGATTTCTCCTTTAAGATTATGCTCTGTTAAGAGGTGTCTGTCCAGTACTTTAGACTTTAGTCTTCTGAATATTCACCACTATGTGAAATTAGCACCATGGCTTCTTCTGTGACTTAGACATAAACCCATGATTTTCTATGGCAAATTCAACATGTTCCATCAGCAGTGGACTCGATTAGATGAACAAGTTTGAGTACTTTTAGCTTTTGAGGTTTATTTAGAATTGTTTCTGCTAAGACCTGCTTAAAAACCTTTGTGTCAGGAGCCACATTATCACTTGGCTAATGCTGGCTGAGAAGAAAAAGGGAGAAAAGTGTTCGTGCTCTTCAATTCTCTTCTCAATTCTCTCAATTTGTGCTGTTATATGAGATGCTGCTTGTCTCATGTGAACATGTTTGACAAGAAATACAAGAGAAATAGTTTTTCTAGTCTCGTTACACATAGTGTATATATAGTGCTGAATCAAAACAGTTAAAGAAAGGAAATTGAAAATGTATTTCCTAACCATCTTTATTGAGTCAACTATCATTACTTTCATTACATAACATCATTGTTCCCTTTCCTAATGTTTTATTGGGTGTACCTTGTCATTTGCTTTTAATCTCAATCTAAATGTCACCGGCTATTATCCTTTCTTCATTACTCCATTTTGTCATGTTCATGTGCCACTTTGTGCTTGAAAGAATTTCCCCTTAAATTAATTTCCATGATGGGAGAAGTGGAGGGGATGAGACAAAAGAATCCCAGACTGTTGCTTTCAATCAGAGAGAGTAAGTGATGTGGTAATTTGTTAAAAGCACACACACAAAATAATGAATTCAAGTATGTTTGGTGTCGATATTTTACTGGCTCTTTTCAAGTCATCCTGGATAGATAACTAGTTATTGATTGTGAGGCTTAAAAAGATTATGGTCGGGATGAAGTACCAGCGCCATCATAGCTCGCCCCACAAACCTACCAATGCGGATGGTGTTCTGAAAGTTGGAGGATGTCAGCCACTTCAAGTCATCATCTTAAAGGCAGGAATGCTGGTCAGTGAATTTATCCAGAGTGTCTTGGAAAGGACTTTGGTATTGGCAGCTGCAAAATGGCATCACATCATTTAACTTTTAATCTAAAGCAACATGACATTTTGATTTCTGGCATTTATGTTATACCGGAAGATATAAACTATGGATCAGTGTGATATCGTGGATGCTATAAGATGCAGAAAAAAATCCCACCATAAATTCATGCATTCCACCAAGAACATGCTGGTGCTACATGCAACAAATTACTGGTGGCAATTGTGGAAGAGCTTATGTGGTTAAAAAAAATGCCACCAGTGCTTTGCAATGTGTCAGCATTGATGAGATGAAATAAAAAACAATAACAACAAAGCCAAATTAGTCACAAACTATGAAATCAGTTTGGGTAAAATGAGTATCAATGAAATTTGTGTTTATCTAACACATTACTGACACCATTTGATCAATTTATGTTGAAAATTATGTCCCCCTGAATGCTTTCAGATAGAGGGATTTCTCTGGAGGCCAACTATTTCACTCAATCATTCAAATTAAGTAAAGTGTTATTCCATGGTCAATTTGATTATGGCTGATTTATTCAATTGAAATAATGCATCCCCTGCAATGAACCAAATTGTTTGTACTCAATAATCTCTCAATACCACTTCAGTGGCGAGAGATATGAGTTGTTCAAGCATTCTTTCTGTCAGTTTGTGCATACTGGCATGCTAATATAGGGTATGCTTTGAACCTTTTACGCAAGTATAAAAGTTTGCCAGCTATTGCTTTTCATTTTTTCTTGAAGCTGTCATTTACTGAATGTAGAGAGCACGTCACAGCTGAATACACAATTCATGATTTGCAGATTGTGGGACATCTTATGAAGATATGAAAAGAGTGAGTCTGTGTGTTTGTGTTTTTGTGTGTGTACATGTGCATGTAAATCTCTTTTAAATATGGCTTTGATAGTCTTGAACGAAATTCAAATAAAGAAAAGTAAAACAAAGAGAAAGTGTGTGTGTGTGAGTGAGTGATTTTCAAGGTTGACTGCCTCACTTCAGGAATACAATGTAGGTGCTTTCATAGCAAAATATCCTTATTGGAATATTCTTTTTCAGAAAATAATCATTAGAGTGTGTGCAGGCATGTGAATGTTGTGTGGGTGTTGAGTATGAGAGAGATTTAGGCACATGTTGTTTGTGTCAGCAATCGTAGGAAGAATTTTGGCTGAGCTATAGAGCTTCCGAGGATATTGCTTGCCAGTAGAAACCTTGCAACCCAGCTATGAAATTAGAAGTATGACAGTTGGAATCCTCGTCCCCATCAATCAACCAATTTGATGATAATATTTCTCCAGTGCCCCATTCAAGGATGTAGAGCTTACTCCACAAGGGAGGAGGGAGGGAGGGAGAGGGGCTGAGGGTGAATGTTCTGCACAGAGGCAGGAAATTGAATCAGTAGTAGCAGCTGAAACATTTGAGAATTCAGACAAGCTTAATGTCTGTCTGTTGCAGCTACTCACAGTTTGTGCTCATTTTGCCATTCATTTGAATATCCACAGCATTTTCCAAGTCTTCTTTTCGTAGTCTGGTACATACACCAGTTTAAAAATCATGTTCATTTGCATAATGCATGTTACACATTAGAAGATGAACGTGAGTGCAGCAATATTGATTAACATGGCGTTGTATTGTTTATTCCCTCATAGAAAGTGAAGTAGAAAATAGAATGTATGTATTCACTTTGTCTGGCTTTAATCACCTATCCCTTTAAAATTTGCCATTCTGATGTCAGTCAGAATCAAACCTGGCAGTTACAATGTTGTAAATGGATAGGTATTAAAGTAAAGCTCACTTGTAGATAAAGTGTTCAATACCAAACATACACTTCGCCCTTATCACACCTTTAAACAGAGTAAAATTTAACTTATTGCAAGTCGGGTCTAAGCATGAAGTTTGATTTGGGGGTGGGGGAGTGGAGACCTGGAAAATAAAAACGGCAAATGAAGAGAGCTAGGTGATCCATGTGAACAAGTACAAGTGATTTTCCCTCATACTTTGTAATGCGTCAGTCCTCCCTGGCACCGTCAAGTCTCGTACGAGATGGCGACGGGGAGAATTACACCTTGAGCATTCTCCGTTCTCGCTAACACTCTTATCGGCGCGTGTCGGTAAATTTGTCGGGCTGCCCTCTCGAGCGAGAGCAAACGAACAAGTCATTACTGAATAGCGGTCCGCATCTGTGTGATCCGTGTTTGTACAAGAGTTGTCAGGTGGTTGGGAAGAAGCTAGCTGGCTTGTGAGAACCTTACGTGATGGGTAAAAAAAAAGAAAAGAATAGAATATAAGATCCTTCCTGAATGGTGGTGATGGGGGATGGTATGGGTGCATAGCATACACATGCAGACCAATATTTTCTACTGGATAAACCCATTGCCAATGTAGATGTGGTACCTTCTAGACAAAGCCTTTGGGGATTTTGAAAATCTGGCAGGGAATGGGGTAAAAAAGTGTATCCTTTTGAAAGCATACAGTTGGGGGAAGAGAAGAGAAGAAGCTTACTTGTAACTCCATGCGGATGCAGACATAAGGCACACCCAAATAAACTCTATGTGGACATAAACAGAATATATACCACACCCTGTTTCCATGGAGATGCCATGAAGGTAACATGGGACAGTGATGTTGAGAGTGATTAGGCCAGTGCTACATGGATATTTTTTTCCTTTTTTTACCCTTTTTTTTTTTGGTTGCTTATTAGGACTGTTGGTCACACATGCCAGCCATGCAAGACACTCGTGATGGAATAAATTATGCGCTGTTAATGACAACTGGCTACAAGATCATTAGGATATTTATTCTCCTATGCCCCCTTCCCTGTGAAGCTGGGCAAGTCTCAGTGAGTTTTCTTGGGTATTTTTTAGTCAGAATTCCCTTTCTCTGTGATAAACTTCCATTGAAACTCAAATGGAACTATGAAGCACTCATAAAACACTGAGTAAAACTTCACCAAAAAATTACCTTCCGGATTCCTTTCCATTCTACTGGAAAAAAATTTTTTTTGATTTTTTTTTTTTCTGCAGCAGCAGTTCTGCAGATGACTTCAGTCAGGCTTAACAGCTTTCCAATTGAGACATCACTCATCCTTTCCCAGGTGTGCATCTTAGCTCAAAAAGTGAGCCGCAAGCATGTACAAATAACTAGTACATGTACTTGCCTGGTACGATTAAATGCAAATCGCAGGTTTCATACGCTATCAATTTTTTTCCATCCATACTTTTCCTGTTGCCGTAGAAACAATGTTGCCAATCAATAATTCAAGCTCTTTAAAATTGACATTCCATGATGCCTCTGAAATTGAGAAGATTGAATGGCTGTTCAGAGGCAAAACCTCTACTGTACTGGATTGAAAATTTAGCCAATTATATTGATGAATGTGTGTGATTATAGGTAGTTTTACTTAGCCATTATGATCATGAAAATAAGCAGGCTTCATCATCTCCTGTGAAAAAAAATTACTTCGTAATTGGATGCATCCCATGATTACCTGTGCATGTTGTCCAGCGTTTCAGCATGCACCACTGCATATAACTTCCTGTTAAAATGACAATGGCTGTGAGCTACTGGAGCTGTTTTTCAAGGAGTCATTTTTTTTGTCCCTTTTTTTTGTTTTTTGGTTTTGCTGTCATCATAAAAATGGTTGAATGCTTTTCATGGAACGTCATCAACTTTGTTTTAGAGATGAGTGGTGACATTCATCAAAGTTTAAAAGTTTTTTTTTTTTTTCCAGACAAGAGCTCTTCCTGCTTTTGAATTATTAGGGGTGCAACAGGCGAAAAAAAAAAGAAGAAGATATAATAGGAGAGGTGTGAAGAGTCTATGTTTTTCCATCAAGCCATTCTGCGTAACTGAACCCACGTGCTTATCTTTCGATGGGCTGGCTTCCCCTCTTTGCATTCACGCTCGATATTTACTCACTCCCTCTGGAATAAGATGTCGCCCACAGACACTGGCTTCATCGGAAAATTGTCCGTGCGCGATGGGCCCAAGTCAAACATGAATTGCGATCGAGATTGAAACCACACCCCGATGTTATTAGGAAATTGTCGGTCCTGTGTTTATCTTTACTTTGTGTGTGTGTGTCCAAAAAGAATGGATATTGGATTGTCCAATTTTCTCTCGGCACACCAAGAAAAAAAAAAATAATACAGAATCAAGTTTTGCAACCATGACAACACTTGTCTCAAACTGATGAACCTCACTTATTTTCTTACCTTCTTTCAGGAGTTGAAATTGTCTTTCACTGTTTTAACATGTCATCAAGTATTCCTCTCCTCATTTTGGAGAAGAAAAAAGTAAGATTCCCTTCCATTCCAAACTGATATTGATACCATGGTATGCACTAGACATTGTCAGCATTATATCATCATTTTTGGTGTGTGATATTATAGTAGACACAAGAAAGTTGAGAAACAAAGGAACAAGTATAAACTGTGACAGAAACAGATAGATAGAAAGATAGATAGAAAGATAGATAGATAATTAGTGGAAAAGTGAGCAAAGAAAATGGGATTCCATCGGGAGTCGAACCCGAGACCTCTGGATTGCTAGACCGGTACTCTACCGACTGAGCTATAGAAAGCCCTAGTACAGTGTTCGTCCCAGAAACCCTTAATTCTTGATGCTCGGGTGGTCAGAAGCTATAGCAGTGTGTATGTGTGTGACACACACGCACACACTTAAACCTGGCATAAACCCGAAGGATAATTCAACTTGGGGATAAATGCAAGGGATCACCGAAGTGATGCAGCTTTTTGAGTTTGTAACAAATAAAGACAGAATAAACTGACCAGAAAATATATATACTATTAGTGGAAAAGTGAGCAAAGAAAATGGGATTCCATCGGGAGTCAAACCCGAGACCTCCGGATTGCTAGACCTGTGCTCTACCGACTGAGCTATAGATAGATAGATAGATAGATAGATAGATAGATAGATAGATAGATAGATAGATAGATAGATAAATGGATAAATAACATAGATAGAAAAAAATGGACATAGAAATTATATAGAATGATAGAGATCAAGAGAGAATAAAGGAATGTTACTGAATAAACAAACAAAAAATCAAGATATCTGAAATATCTATTAAGCAGTGTGTATTTTTTTGTTCTTTGTGCCAAGAAATGAGAGTTTTTGCAACAAACATGAGCTCTGTATTTAAAACACCAAGAAATGAGAGTTTTTGCAACGGACATGAGTTCTGTATTCAAAACAGCAAGCAGTGATATTTTCCTACTCATGGATATGTTTTCTTCCTCTTTCTTCAGCTCGTTTCCTAACCATTTCTATTCTTTCTGCTTTGCATTTGATCTCCCGACAGTCAACACGGCGAACCCCCTCTTCCAGTGCCGATTCGGTCTGCGCGTCAACATCACGGTCAAACAGAACGACTGCCACTACCCGGTCTCGCCCGAGGGCATGGAGTGCCTGGATCATGGTGTCTGCTTGACGAACGTTGCCAAGGTAGGGTAGGGGCTCGGGGGAACATCCTGACCACTTGTTGCGTGAACTAGCACCGAGTACAATCTCCCTGTAGTGTAGTCAATCTCCGTCCGAGTGGCCAGCCCTGGGATAAAATCTGTGTCTGTACAGCAGCCTCTCTTGTTATTTTTTGATTCCTCTCAGCTATGATTGATTGATAAAAAAGGGAGAATGGACAACTTGTTCTTTGATGTTTTACAATCATATGTATATATCATTTTGCGTGTCTTTGTTGCATCTCCTCAAGGAAGTACCATGAAAGTGGAAATTTTCGCAGTGTGGAAATTTTTGCGCATTTCGTGCAACCAGTAGCTAGCGCAAAAATAAAACCATGAAAACATTTTTGCATGTCGTATGTTCCAGTAGTTAATATCCTTATTCCGCGGAATAAAAAACACACAAAATTCATCTTACCCGGCGAAGCATGAAAATATCCACTTTTACGGTATGTTGATATCTACCGAAGATGAAATGTATCATGCGTTACAGCTCCTTCTACCCAAAAGATGTGTGTACCCCTCCATACACAGAGGCACACACACACACACACACATACACACGCGCGCGCATGTGCGCGCACACACACACACACACACACATGTAATCAAATGTGTGGTGTACATTGGACACATACAAAGGCACCCACATAAATGTATTGCTCTCTGAGGGAGTGATATCATTCAGTGTGATTCTTGTGGGAATGTGTTGTGTGTGGGTGTGTGTCTAAGTGTGTATGCCTCCTTGCCTTGTACATCTATCACCTCTGTATTACCCTAATCTGAATTTCAATCTCCAGTAAATGGTGTGAAATTCCTCTTTCCAGTAAGTATCGGTTGACATTAAGAGAAAGCCCTACATACTGTAGGCTTGTTGCAATGTGCTGAACAAATATTTCTTCTTATTGTCTTAATCTAAAGGGCTATATAGTCTATCACAAAAATGATCTTGTGTGGGTAGTTGGGTAGGCTCTTCACCAGGTTAGCATACTGCACTTTTCTGATACAAGTGAGTGAAATGAGATCTTTAATGTGCTTGGGTTGTTACTCTCTCACACAAGGGATCTCCATTTAATGTCCTATCCGAGGGACAGTGTTTTTCCCTTTTAGTAGAGGGGACAGTATAATTACACATGACATTGGTCAGCTAGACTTGGGAATCAAACCTGGGTCCTGTGGATCTGGAGGCAGATACACCTCTGACTGAGCCACATCCCCACCCTTTTAGGAACTAAAATCCTGTTAGATCCTAGATGCAAATTCAAGCTTGACTTTTTGAATTTCATTTGATGCCCTACTTGCCCATTGCGCCTGATTTCTTCATATATTGCTGGTCTTTGGTAACATTTCCTATTGAAAAGAAAAGCAAAACATAACAAATTTTAATGCGTACATCATGAAGAGCTTATCTTGGAATAGATGTAATAAAAATGAAATGTAGAGTATCAAGTGAATAAACTTTAATCAACAAAGGTATTTGTTGGCTTTGAAATGCAGATTAATTTGCAAATCTTTGCCAAGTTGCAGGTACTCCATAGGAGTGAGTGTGCACCACTATTGAGTATCTTTGATTTCCTAACCTGTTGAGGATGAACTGAGTTTGCTATAACATGCAAATCCCATAGACACCTGCCTGAGTACACTTGGGACTAGTCTTCAACGAGTTTAATGCACGAATACCCAAAGTGTCCTGGAGTAATTTCACATCTATGCACTTCTGTGCTCTTCTCACATAATTTTTTTACCCATCTGAATTATGCTTTGGGCGGGAGGGGGGGGGGGGATGGAGGGGGAGGGGGACGGGGAAGGGGGGGACATACACTGTAGCAAGCCGTCAAGTCTTTTCCATTCTTGCGCTGTATCTTCTCAAACACTTTCACTCTTTAGCAGAATGCCTGCCCAAACATTGCCATCTGGGTGAATGTCATGAAGATGACATGATGATACTCTTTGGTATGGAGCGGGGGTGTAGAGTTTCCAAAATATCTCCGCACTACTGTATACGCCGTTATTTTCGCGTACAGATATTTCGCGAATGACGAGGTCATAGACATTTTCGCCAGATGTTGTTTTCGTGAATTGACGCCGATGCTTACATTAATGCTCTATTAACAAAGCACATGGAGACAGTTTTGCCTGTTTTTAAATTTGTGATCCGACTGCAATTCCCGAAATTTGCGAAAATTAAACCCTCGCGAAAAATAGCAGCTTATACAGTATTATGTACCCATTCCTACTTATCTATCCATTTCTCGGTCTGTCCGGGTTTTTTTTTTTTTTTTCATTAGTTATGTATGCATGTTTTTCCCTTTGTATTTGTATGTCAATATTTCTAGCAATTTGCCACAGTCAGATGATTTATGTCTAGCTGTAACCGTTGGGTTCACAAGTTTCTGGGTTAACAGTGATATACCCCCCCCCCCTTTTTACCCTACTAGAAGAAAAACATGATGACATATATCTTTTTATATAATGCTTCTATCATATATTTGGTCACATTTTCTTTATCTATCAAAAAACAAACAAACAAACAGGGACAACTTGCAGATATCTCTGCTTTGTGGCTAAAAGTAAATATCCATCCTAAGATTCAAACTAAATTGCATAACATCCGTTGGTGTTAGACAAACACCAAGCACTTGTGAGGACTCTGATGGCAGCAGTATGCATTTCTCTGCTTTGACAAGGAAAATTGTGTTTTTTTCTCTGGGAGGAAATAATGGATTTCTTTGGTTATATTACAACAGCAACAACAGAAACTCACACTAACTTCAGTCGCGATACAAGTCAGCATGGGTACATCTTTCCTTCATTCCGTTCCCAAGTGTATTTTCGAGGAAGGGAGAGAAAGAGAGGAGCTTTTGACCCCTGCCTGATCTTGATTTATGGGTGATTAGCCTAGAATTGATGTAGTGTGATGAGGATACTGGAAGCAAAGAAAACCACAGAGAAACCGCTATCTCACCATGCCATCTTGCATGGTCTCCGGAAAAAAGAAAAAAAGAGAAGAAAAAAACCACCGAAGGTTGCCTTCCAGCAAACAGCTTATTTTCAGCTATCTCGATGATCCAGTTAAATTTCTATATTTTCCATACACCCACCCGCCCACACACTCACGCATACACACACACACACACATACATGCACACACAAAACTGATATATATCATTATGTACATGGCTTTGCATGCTTTAACATATGGCCACAATTCATATAACAACTCTAAGATATAAGTTTATCCTAGATTTGATTCCATGGCATTAAGTAAAGGTGAGAATGAAACTTTTATAGATGAACATTTTCTTTCAAAGTTTCATATATCTGAAAGTGTGTTCCATGGCAATAAATGAAAGTGAGAATAGGACCATTTTAGTTAGCTGAACTTTTATAGATCTACACTCTCTTGTAAAGTTTCATTTATCTGAAAGGGCATTGGAAGAGCTCAAAATCTGAAAATACCACAATCAACATTTTTAGTTTAGCATTTGACCAAAAAAAAAAAAAAAATTGCAAACTTTCATTTTCATACTAGTTTCCTGTCATGCAAAATTTTTGAAGGTTTTCACCATGCAAAAATATTGTACTTGTACAGCATAAGAAAAAAAATGACTGTGGTGTTGATGCATGCTGCTGTGAAGTGGTCAAAGTTTTGTTTTTGAACATTCACCTTTACTAATCTACCTGTGTTTAAAAAAGATAAAACAACTCTCAAAATAGGTTGTTTTTTTCCTCTGATAATTTGAATGACAATGGCAGTATCTTATACCTGTCACCAGAGGAGGTGAATAACCTTGTATCTACCGACACAGAATGCAGGAAAGCTGAGGGTTTATCTCCTTCCCAAGCTCAAAAGCATAACAGCAACTCATCCACCCGTGGAGTAACTTTTTATTTGCGCTTGTGAAATATGTGAAAGATGAAATTGCAAAGTCAAGATAAGTAGACATAAAGATCCTGGGCTTAAGATAAAGTATAGCAACTTAAGAAAAAAAAAAATCAGTCCTAGACCCCTGGATAAAAGAGTAGAGTCATGTATGCATTAACAAGTTGCACTTGTCCATGATGCAAATGTGCCTTAAACTGACTCTTGCATGCACAGAGTGATAAAGAGAAATCGGAAAATACTCAGAGAGAATAGATGAATAAAGAGGAAAAATTGATTGATTGATTAATTTGAATTTATTTTGTGTTCACAAGAACAAAAAGCTAACATAATTAAGTTACAATGATTATACACTGTACAATAACAAATTGTCTTTTTGACATACAAAAAATAATCAAAACACATACTGTGATAACATATACATTTGCAACAAATGCTAAATAAATAGTAGTTATGAGAAACAGAGGGGAGCCTAAAACAAAATCACAGCTTGTAGTACTGAGGCACCTGAAAAATAAATCACATCATAACGAACAGTCAAATAGCAATAGCAACAAAGTATAATATACCAGAATGGTATAAAGAACTACAGCTAAAACTGAAACTGATACTGAATCTCCGCATGATGACAGAAAGGTGGGATGAGAGGATACGAAACGAGAGGAATCGATGAGACAAGATTAGAGGGGAAAGAAGAGATGGAGAGAGGAAATGATATTGAGCAGGAGGATCGATAATTTCAAACAAAATATCTTTATAATAGTGATAATCTTTGTAAGAAAGAGAGAGACAAACATATAAATGGATATATAGACAGACAGACAAACAGATAGACAGACAGACAGACAGACAGAAAGAAGGTGAGATATAAACACATACATAGATAGACTGATAAATGGATAGAGTGAAACAGAGAGGGATAGATAGAGTACGAGAGAAGGAAAGTTAAGTGAGGAGTAGGAAAGATTGAGAGGGGAAACTTAACCTTATATTGATTGCGTCCGGTTCGAGGTTTGAAAAGCGCTCTGTTTGGACATGTTTGGGCAGATTGTTTTGACGAAATGATTCGACACATAGCCAAGCGTGTATACCTTGAGTAATCGACTGCTGAGGTTCCCACGACAGCTGTCCGCATTGATGTGCCAGCGTGCGCAATGCACAGAGCCACAAAGATGATAGGTTGCTTTCTGGCAAATGTGTTTTTTTTTTTTTTTTTTTTGGGGGGGGGGGGCATGGCAGTTGATTACACCCGAGGCCCAAATGTGCAAATGCATGGTAAGAAACAGATAGATGGTGAGTAGGAAAAAAGGTTGTTGTCTTTAATGGAATACCATCTAAACCAGGAATGTTTGTGTGCATGAAACTTTCATGAATTTTGCGAAGAGCCAAGATTCGCAAAAATTCATAATGCATCGAATGCTGTACACACTGTATACTAGCAGTGCGCGTTCATTTTTTTTCTTTTAATGATGCTTACTTAGTACTAGTAGTGTGCATTTAGTTTTGTTGGTGTTTTATATCGACCAGTAGTATGTGCTCAACAAATCCCTTTTAATCAAGGTACATGAAGTATATACTGTAATTTATTCATGGTCGGCAATTCATGAAAGTTTGATGCTGCAAAGTTCGATGCTGTAAAAGAGGCAGGGTGCTCCAATTTGCAAAAGTCTCATGCCAAGAAAAATCATGGTTTTACAGTATTCATGCCCAGTGACAAAGCTCATACTTACATATTTGTGAGCACATCCCCTCCCCAAACACACACGGAAACACTTATTTATCATATACGTATATCTTATAATAATGTTGCTCGATCTCTTTTTTGTCCATGATCAATTAAAGATGTGAAGTGATTACATCATCATCTCACTCGTTCACATATTCATATCTACTGTTTGAGAAATGGTTCACAAAAATGAGTGAATCTTTAAAATTTCATCAATCCCTACTTTTAATAAAATTTTGATCAAATTTTCACTGTTGTGCTTGCAAAGTTTTACCCTCCCTCTTTTCAGATTTATGTTTAACAGGTCCAGAATTCCCTTTAACTCTTCATGTGCCATGGTGGAAACCCCCTGTGTGCCACATTATTATGAGATACCAACGTTGTCATGCTTTGAGAAAACATTCTGTTTTTCAAATCTATGATACTTCTATAGATTTCTGTTAAGCTCGACGTATAGTAAGTAAAGTTGTAGAGAAAACGCCAAGCTTTGCTTTGATGTAAATTGCATGACAAATCTATGATTGTTTTTCTTTAAATGACTAGTAGCTAATTTACTGTAAAGGCATGACTTCTGCACACTAAACCGTGACAGAAGCTTAGAATTTACACGCAAATCCAGTACGTAACGCCACTTGTTAGTCAATCACCACATAAAATGCAAGCTATATGTGAGAGGAACGGAAGCGCGAGAAACGCTTTCATTGTACTGAGGCATTTGGCGATTTATCGATTGGTTTGGGCGGGTTTGTGCGTTTGAGCAGAATATGCAAACTTGGCATGCCGTCGACTGAGTCGGACGTGCAAACATGGCACTTAAAGAGTGAAAGAACCAGAACTGAGTACCATCTGACATGTAAGGAAGATATTTGAGTACAGATGATGGCAGTGACATGGATATTTCTCTTCACACAGCATGATTTCATCCTTCAGTTGCTTTGAGTCCAAAGTGAATGAATGAAATCAATCTCACTAAATGCCCAGATTGAAACGTATTTCTCTAACAAATCAGGAAAGATGTTATGAAATGATTCAGCAGAAACAAGACGGTCCCAGCAGGACATCCAATTTCCAGAGCCAGTTTTTGTCCTCACTCGATTGTCAGTTTACCCACAGGAGTTCTTGAGGGGATACAATCATTTTTCTGTCCCGTTTTCTCTGAACCCTTTCCTAGAATCCGTGCTACTGTTGTCAGGAGTGGTTTTTTTTCCTTTGCTCAATATATGTTTGCACTGTGTTACTCGCGACAATTCTTCCCTGTGTTATTGATTTGTTGAGAAATACCACAAAATCCAAGAATCGATCTGTACACCAGTACGTAGTCCATCGGTTGTGACAGGCATTTTGTATTATCTGTCAGGAAAGGGGGGGGGGGGAAACCCCATGGAAATTATCATATCGCGGTTGGTGTGAGGGAATTACGTCAAGTGATTGTGGGCCTCAAAAAATTGGCAAATCAACTAGCAGAAAGAATACTGACGGACAGCTGCCTTTCATAGGCACGTGGTTATTTGTCAAAAGCAAACATGCATGCATGCACACATGTGCGCAGGCATTCAGATATACATAATGTACACACACATACATATAAACACATACACCCACATCAGTATGAACATACATACACCTCGTATACACAACCGCAGGTTTATCTAATATATCCACACAAGCATGTGTAAACATATGAGCACGCAATTATTGATCAGCAGTTGGGATCTTACAAATTTCATTTGTAGAGGGAGACAAATTGTAGAAAACTCATCGTCTGAATTTCCTCAAACTTTACTGATTTGTTCTCATGTTTCTGCATTATTTTGCTGAACCCACATATATATTTGGAGGTAAATTCTCCTGTAAGAATATAGCAAGGTCTCTCAAAACTCATTGGTTTTCTGCCCACAATCATGGGATTGATTAACACTACTCAATGCAAACAAGTATTTGCAGATTTTCAAATCCACAGCGGCCATCTTGGAGAAAGGATATCAGTCTGTCAGATTTTATCACGTACTGTACACGGCGAATATTTTGCAGGGTTTTTATTTTCGCGAATTTCGCGAGTCAGGTGCTATTCGCGAAATTAAAGACATGGGAATATGATGACCCTGATCCCAATATGAATGTGACGCACACGTGTACATTTCTCCGTTCAGTACAGTACTCCACAATCGTGAATTTAACCACTCGCCAAATCGTCAGGAAGTCGTGATTCGCGAAAATTTAGACTTGCTAAATATATGGCATATACAGTATTATACCTCTACCAGACAGGCTTTGAGTGTGGAATGATGTGCTCTTTAAAAAAAAAAAACAAACAAACAAACAAAAAATTCCCCGAATGGTTTGTGACAAGAGTTATGTTAACATTATGCTCCAAAACTTTAAGTTTAGCTGGAACTTTTAAACTTTGATGACTAGCTGGTCATTTTGATGATTAGCAGGTAGTATCATGTGAGCACACTTAAAGTTAGCTGTCTTAAACATTACTCCTTGATTAGAGTCACAAGATTTCTCAGGGTGTATGCTCTATCCACGAGCCATGGGGTGGGGGGGGGGGCACTGGTAGTTTAGCATCATGCAGACACAGTAATCAACAAACTCGAAAGTTGGCATGACCTCTCTGTGAACCCTATCTCCCATCAACTTCTCGGTCAACCTCCAGAGCGTGTTGTGCACAACTATATACATGATCATCGCACCATGATCAGGTTTAATTGCTAGTGCTGCATGCATGTATTTCTTTCAGTTCTGTAGTTTTATCATAGAGTGGAACTCTCGCTTGAAAGTTCAGTGTTTGAGATTGGGTGTCCGTGTGGACGTGCGTCGTAGTTTAGGGGGCAAGATCTTATCATCAATGATAAGCTACCATCAATAATTAGTTTCCATGTGAACTTAACTAGTGTCTCCTGAGTAAACATTCCTAGCAAAACTGAGAAGCCAACAGGAGAAACCTTTTTTATCCCCTCATAATTCAGCTTCAGAGCGATGCTGCAATCTAGGGGGAATTATAGCTTGGATAGATGTGTGAGTATGTGTATGTGTGTGTTGTGTGTCCTGTTCTGCCTTTCATTGATGAATGGCTTGTGCAGACTTTGTGACATTTTGACATGCATTGAGATTCACTAGGCATGAAATGGCATGCTTTCCCTTTCCCTTTCAGAGAAAAAAAAAATGGAGAAAAATGAAAATGGTACACCCAAAGAGAGAATTGCATTTGTATGCTCAATGTGACAAGTAATTAACAAACTACATACCAGATTCCTGAACATCTCCTTTACAGATTTGATATTTTGTGTGCTTTTTTTGCATTAAAGAAGCTACTATGACTGTCGGTCTCGCTTCAAATGTGATTAGCTGCTCTAGATTCAAACACATGTTTTCGTCAGATTAGGAATATGAACTAGTTTACTTACCAGGCATCATTTTCTATCTAATGCTATGTTAGTTTGTTATATTAGTCTTTTTTATACTCCTCACCGCCCCCCCCCCCAAATGCCGCCACCAGACAAAACAGATCGGAGACATTTAATTAGAACAGTCGTGACATATTTGCCAAAAAGTGCCAAATTAATGTCTAACATAGACTGCAAAATAATGACTTCCTTTACATTGAAGTTTTCCAGCTGTTATCTTCCACGAGAATCTCAATGTTACAGTTCTCAGCTGTGCTCATTCCTTCCATCATAAATTTTATCCTGCTGAGGGTATTGAAAAAACACAAATCACAGAGAATTATTGCCCTCCTTTTCTTCTTTATGGCCTTGTTCTTCTCTTTTATCAAAAACAGACTAAAAAGAGAGAGGAAATAGAACAAGAAAAAAAGTGTCTCTTGCGATGAGCCTTGATATATGTGTGACTGAATCCCCCAAGAACAGGCATTACAGCCGTATTTCATTCTCATCTTTGAGATTAGGAATGTGGAAATCTTTACAGGAGACGGTAACATGACATTTTAATCAACTTACTCATCAGGTGTAGCAGGTTAATGTGGTGCAAAGAGAAATCTGCTAGACACATTATGACTTTGAGGACAGGAAAAGCAAAAATGTAACAAATAAGTCTATGATTTTTTTTTTATTCAGAAACAGGATGTCTCCCATTTTACGCCGTAAGACCTTTTGCCGGTATCATTACCTGGTACCCTAGAATAATTGGGAACTATTTTGTAGCATGTATCATGAATTTTGATCGCAACAAAACTTCATGCGAATACCAATTTGCCTGTTAAACCACACTCTTTGTTGGGTGATTAAAATAGATCAATTCTTGACTGCTGAATATATGAGGCTCTTTTCCTCATGAATGCCCAAGTGGGTAAAGTATCATACAGGGAAAACCCCGTTATGAGGTAACCGGGACCATGGATTTTGATTACCCTTTTCTAATTGGTACCTCATAAACATACTTAAATGAGACCAGCTAAATAGAGTTCTGTAAAGCAAGAAGTATTTGCAGCATGAAATTTTCGTAAATTGGAGCTGACGACCTTTTTCAAAGCATTAAATTTTTTTTTTCACGAATTGCCAATGGCATCCAATGCATTATGGCATAGACAAGAACTTTCGTGTGCATTTCTATTTCTCAAATCTTGAGTTGTGGTTTTACAGTAATGGAAAATAATTACTGTTGAATTCACCTTGTAAAAAGTGGTTACATATATCTGTTTGTTTGTTTTTTTTAAATACCAATCACATTACAGTCATTAAGCTACAACAAGTATGTCAGAGGATTGCATAGAACACTGTTACAAAAGATCATACAACTTTTTTTCCCCCAATCTCTCTAACACTGAAGGATGGAGTATAGGAGAACACTCAAGATTTACCAATAATTGCACCAAAAAGGAGAGTGAATCCATGAGCCTAGAATTTGTTGGGCTAGCTTGCGAGCTTGATATCTCCGGTCCTTTTTTTTTTATGCTTTGTCTACGGTAGATCCTCTCTCCGATACATTCTTCTCTTTGCTGGCAGTAACATTGCATTTCCTGTGATGAGCCCAATCCTGCCGCTCCTGTCACCAAATCAAGGGCCCCCCGCTATAAGACTTCAATTTGCTCTCCAGTTCTAGCTTCCAATGAGGGAAATGCATGTTAGCAGCCCCGCCGAACAGAGTTTGCGCTCCCTCTTCATGTTTATCCTTTAAATTCTGCAGCCTTAGATTGTCCATTTGCCTGTTTATTGATCTTTATTGGTGCCTGAGTGCTTGCTTGGATTGCAAGACACCGGTAGCTCGAGCGGTAACCCTCCACTCCCCCCCCCCCCCCCACCTCATTTTTCATCAGTCGAGAATGCAGCTTGAATGGAACTGATTAAAACAGTGCCCAGTTGTTGGGATGTGAATTCAGATACAATTTCTTTGCACAGCTCTCTTTTCCATATCGCAAGTCTTGTATTACTCACTGTGAAATGTAAACTCCTCTGAATAGAAATCATGAAGGGTACAATCAGATCGCAGCTGTCGTATGCTCTCCCTAGTGGTGTGCAGAATGTGGCCTGATTGCTGCTCGTTAATGGCAGTGTGTAGCTTGGACATGAAAAGTTTGTGAGCTTTATGTAGACAGCCAATATCTGAGATCCAGCTCATTTCAAATCAAAGCACATTCATGTGCAACCTGAAAATGCATTAGGCAGATGGCTGTGTGCGATTGCATATTGCAGTCTAAATCCTTCATTTCAGTCATGAGAAGTTTTGAGAAGTGATTGTCTTCTCTAACGTAATCTGCAGCCTTTCAGATGTTTTGTTGATGTGTGATGTTGTCCGTCAAGTAAGCATAAAGAAACTTGGGGTGGGGCTTTAATACTATATGGCTTGCTTTTCATGCAAGTCTGTCTTTTACAGAATTGCATAGATTGGTTTGTGGCAGGACACTAGATACCAAAAAATCTTATCATTTGTGATGACATCCCCAACTCAGGCTGAGAATAAAAGAGGCATATACGGGAGGCACAAGTGACGGAAGTTGCACCATTCTCTCTCTTCGGTGACATTGCGTAGTCCTGTAAGAGCATAATATGCCACATCACCATACTGCGCGTTAGATCAGCGGATCACCAATAGTATCTCTGTCGGTTTGCCGATGTTTTATGCATGAAGGTCCAGGGGGAAAAATTTCTGTATTTCAATCATGTGTTAGAGAAAGCGCCATCATCCAGTTTTAAACATGATTGATGCGTGTCACATTTTTGCGTGCCGTTGTACTTGTTGAATTGCCTCTCAATCAGTTATCAGTGTGAGACAGAAGCCAATAAACCAAATGCAGCCTGCAGGCTTTCAGATCAACTTCATTGTTTCTTATGTCCTTGTGTGGTTCTCTTATTTCCCCTCCCCCTTTTCTACGCTGTCCATCCTTACTTTGCGACCTTGCAGAGCAAGTACACCTGCAGCTGTTGCCATGGTTACACTGGCGATTACTGCCAGGAGTTGGACGGATGCGCCAACCACCAGTGCGCGGAGGGGGCCCAGTGCATGGACGTGGTGCAGGGGTTTGAGGGCCATGCCTACGAATGCCAGTGTCCCGAGGGGCGGAGCGGGGTGCACTGTGAGGTGGACGTGAACGAATGCGACAGCAATCCCTGCGTCAACGGCGTCTGTGTAGATCGACCTGGTTCTTTCCAGTGCTATTGCGTTCCAGGTGAGTTTGTGCATGCTGTGATGGTATGCTTTTGAGATGGTTATTCTAGAGACAAATCATTCTGAATAATAGTAAGAAGACAAGAGCACGAACATTTGAGCTAAATTGTTGTTTCATGACACTATTGAGGCCTGTTACACTATCGGCAAAGAACTAATATCGTTTTACAAAAAATATATGGCATGTGGTAAGAAATATTAAGTGCAATGTCCTCCTTGAAAATACAAAAAAAGTATAATGCTTGTCCTTAGCTTGTGTTTTCTTTGTCTTAATAGTATCATGAATCATCCAGCTAGCTATGACAACACACAGTAACATATTGAACCATGTTATTATCATATTTTTCTAAGGTTTTGATTCAATATTTAAGAAACAACAACCACCATTTGTTAAGTTAAGGCAACTTTTCATTTCCAGTCAGTGATTTGGGTCATGCTCAAACTTGCTCTAAATTGTCAATCCCCACCCCATTACTTTAAGCTCACAATAGAAGGATGGGTCTTGCATGGAAACGCATTGCAAAACTTGGAAGGAATGACACTTCATAGAATGAAAGATGACGATACAGTTACAAACATGATGACTTTGCAGTATCATGTATCACAACAGACAAGTTGGGGTGTTGCAAGAAAGTTGCAATCAATTGCAACTTGCAACTGATTGTCACTGGCCAATCAAAATCATTGTTGCATGCATGTCTTCTTAATAGGGCAGACCCTGAGCCAATCAGAATGGTTGTTTCAAAATTAGCAATTATTTGCAATTGATTGCAACTTTCTTGCAACACCCCAAATGATGCAAATGAGAAAGTACACTTCAAAAGATTTCCATCACTTCCGAGTGAGAAACTAATTTAGAATTGTGCCTGCGAAGGAGTCGTGTAAGGCGTAGGGCGGAAGCCAAGCAACGGGAAGTAGAATTTATGCAGGCAGTAAAGGCCAAGAATTATAATGTTAGAACAAATGAGCTAGAATGTGGTGGGGAATCCACACCATCGAGGCAGCTGTCCTGTCACCGACATCCCCTTGAACTTGTACAGCTTGTTACCTGTCGCTCTTCCTACTCATCCCTATAGCTTGCAGACACGAACCAAGGCATATGCTTAACAGCACAGACTCCTTTACGACCGACACGGGTTTGTGTTTGCAAACTACTAGCATCCCCTGAATCCCTGAATGACCTTTAACCCTTCTCTGTGCCAAGGAGTTAAATTGTCAATGCACAAATTTCACAAACAACCCGATAGGCAAGTAATATAGTGCGGTAGGCAGAGGTTTAAGAATGTGATTATAGAACCAGCCCCCTTCTTTAACCCGTACTGTGCTATGTTTGCTGATTTGCACTCTCACTGGAATGCTTTCTTCGCCAATAAGCACAGATGTTCAGATGGCAACAAATGGAGATTACCTAATCCCCTCAAATCCTATTTTGTCGCCGTGGTCTTCCTTTGGGACTGATCAAGGCATGTTACTACACCTGACTGGGCTTGCTAACTCTTCAACTACGTCAAGTTTGGATGGATTACTGAAGGCTGATAAAAAAAACCCCCAAACAAAAACAAACGAAACGAAACAAAACAAAAAACAAAACAAAGCCTGGCACATTGAGATAAGTGCCTGGGCATGTAAAGGGTTAACTCTTACCATTCCCCACATTGCTTGCTATTAAAAGTGCTGCCCGGTCACTGTCCCTTCCCTCCAGCGTCCACCACTGACGGATGGCATCCCACCAAATAGGGTAGAGAGGCATGTCTAGTGGGATCTTGTCCATAAACAGGTTCTAAACACAGTGCAATGAGGGCATCGGAAATGTCGCTGATTAACGATGCAGAAGTGGAAAGGGACAAAGAAAAGAAATCACTTACATGGCAGATGGCATTCTGTTGTGTACTCCAGGGTTTTTTGCAGTCACATATTGTTGGGTACTTCAGTAGTTTGTGATACTCCATTGGTGCATATGCATTCAGCATTTAGGCATGTGCTCTTATCTGTCCTCTCCCTCCAATTATCATTTCTTTTATGACATTGAATGCAGTAACAAGGAGTTTCATTCTCTTTAACCCATTGAGGATGGTTTGATTTTGCTACAACACAAATTTCCCACAGACATCTGCCCGAGTATACTCGGGACTCGTCCTCAACGGGCTAATAATTTTGAAAAGTTTTTCTTGGCTTTGCAAACTTTGTACAGTAAATTTGATATTCAGGATGTAAAACTTTTTTTTCATGATTTCACTTTGTAAAACACTATCAGATATATGAGCTTTTCCTTGGGCACGGTAGAGCTAGGAGAGGAACAGAATTGTTAGGTTTGATGTGCAAATGATGTAATCTGCTATAGATGTAGCATTTAATTTTGGTAGGAGGGATAGCCGTGTCATGACAAGCCCTGAACGTGAAGCCCTCTACAATGGCACCCCCCCACCAAAAAAGTAACCCTACATCTAGTTTTAATGGAATTTCTGGGAGCTTGTCATAGCCCACATTTAATAGGGTCTATTAGAAAAGCTTTGCATTGTTTTAAAGGTACTTTCCACTTTAAAAATTGAAGGGCATGCATTTAAAAAAAATTATGTAGGTACAAGGTACCCCCTTGTATTTTAAGCGGTAACTAGATCAATAAATTTTTTCTGTACTGCATTTTGTTGTCTTTTTCTAAAAGATCCTGATGAGTGTTAAAGATTCCTAGATGTGACAAGCTACCATTATTTGTTTTTCTCAATTGCAACAAATAAACAAACCATAAGTTTTCTCATGGCTCAGTTTTTGAATACAGCACATTTCATTTATATCCAGTAATTTGTAAAGTTTCTTCCTCTTCAGCGTTTGATACTCAACCCATTGAAGACAGGTTGATTTTGCTACAACACGCATTTCTCTAGACACCTGCCTGAGTATACTTGGGACTTGTCCTCAACGGATTAATACCACATTCACTTGTACTACTTTTTCCCTAATCATCATCTTCCTCTTTTTTTTTTCCTTTTTTTTTATATTGCATGAAAGTTATATCATCAAATGTATTGTCATCACAATCCCATTTATTGATCATTGCTCATCTCAAAAGGGGCTTCTAGGATCAAATAGGTCACTCAATCTTTATCATTAATAGTTTCTTGAAATGTTGGGATATTTAACTCTGAAGTGTGTGTTTCGAGAACAAACATGGCTACACAGTGTATGTAGCCATGAGGCTACTACTTCTACTACTACGTATTAACCTGTTGAAAAGGAGCTGATTTTGCTACAACACGTATTTACCGTAGACACCTGCCCGAGTATACTCGGGACTCGTCTTCTGTGGGTTAAGCTTTCAGACGATTACTGCAGTCTGTAGCTTTTAATAGCTGTTAATGCTTCCTGCATAGCTCAAGGGCTTATATATCAAAATGTGTTGCCATTTTTTATTTTTCAAAAAGTCAATCTGAATAAGTAAGTATGATCACACTTAGGAAAATAGAGATTAACTTATTGTGTGCACACTCTTTAAGATGCAGAATTTTCACCTGGCTTCAGTTAGGAGATAAATCTTTACATTCTTTAATCATTCAAAGGTTTGCATTACATGCCTGGGACTGTTGGGCAGGGGCTTATGTTGAATATTTAAATAGCATCTTTACAGAGCCTTTTAAGAACCTGGGGTATCAATTGTGTAAACTTCTTTCAAACTCTGAATGTTTCAGGCTGTTTTGTGGTTGTTTTTCAGGAAACGAAAAATTGATTGAGCTGAGCTTGATAAGAGTAATGCTCCTCATGAAGCTGTCACAGGAAATCAACAAATGTTTGCAGTAGTTATTTGCTTATGACTGGAAGGACTTAAAAAGAAATATATTTTCTGGTTTTCATGTACAGAATTTCTTTCTTCCCCCGCCAGGACGGCACAACAGAGACTCTATGAAGTGGGTTAGGAAAGAACGCTGATCGCCTGTGAAAGTCATCGCAATTTAGCTAGTAGGCACTAGGGATCTTTTGACACGCCGGCGTGCCTTCTCAGAAGTTGCCCCAGTTGGTTTTTGCGGATCATAATGCATCCTTCTGTGGTGACATGCCAAAAAGACATCGAGGTGTTCATGAAGTGAAACAAAAAAACAAAACAAAAACAAACCGGAAGGCAAAATTGAAGATAAGACACGTGCTGCATTATCCGGCATGTAACACATGCATCTGACGAGTCTTAATGCTAAAGCAATACCACATGCTGTCATCTCCAACAACCGGATTACTCCTTCCGTGCCTTCGCGAAGTTACGACTCATTCCAAGTGAATTGATTTTGAATGCGGCGTACGTCTTCTTAAAAGCATCAATTTGCATCCCTTTGGTGTGATGCCTCAAAGTAGCACTTAGGTTAACAACTTGCTATCTTAACGCAAGCAAGCATGTAGTCAGGACATTTCTTGGTATACCTTCTAGCATATTACGTCCCCCCAAGAGAGGAAATGTGATGCAATAAAAGAGATTAATGTAACTCAACTGGAGCAAAACAAAACAATACAGTCAAACAAAGCAAAACAAAGCGAAATCTGCTCGAAGCAGTTAGCTGGGGGTTTTTTTTCCCCTCAAATACTGTTTTTGTTATTTTTAATGAGCAAAAGAGGCTATAAACAAACATGAAATAGGTAGAGAACAAACTCATTTCTGAAATGCCCACCATGCCCACAGGATGTAGGGCACAGACAGACAAGTAAAAGAGGGGGAACATAACAAGTAATAGAGCCGCATCCGACTTAATAGAGAAAACATTACGCTGTCCCTCGATACAGCTTTGGGGCTGAGACGTGCAAATTTGCCGTGCTGCGACGGAAACAAAAATAAGTCATCTCTTGCCCTTCTACGTCTGTGTCATCATCTCCCCGTGAGTGCCGTAGGGCATGGCAGGGTTTCTCCAATCCTCCAACGTCACGTCTGATGGAAAATGATATATCCAGATTGCAAAGTAACCTCAGTTGAATAAAATTAATGGTTTTATTGTAATTGCTCTGAAAGAAGCATTGAATGCCTGTATCAAACCAAGCAACCACGGGACTGACGGTCCCTCCGAAGGACTAGGGAAATAAGGATAATCAAAGTAAGGACTAAGGAAATAAGGATAATCAAAGTGCCTTGCCTGAGGGGCACTACTGCTGCTGTCAGGGGGACTTGAACTATGAACCTCATGATTGATAGTCTGGGGTCTTAACCACTGAGCCATGATATCTCCTCCCACTGTTCTGCAAAATGTGGGCAGCATTTGCCTAGGTGAGTGATTGGGAGAAAACATGGAGAACAAAAGGAAATTTTTTTTTTGTTGTTCTTCAAAATCAAACCGTCATATTTCAGAAAGATATTATGTATATAACCTTAATTCCAACCTTCTAGCTATAAGATTGAACTGAGTAATGCCGTTCAAAAGTGCTAAATGAAAGCGTGGAAAACAAAATGAGACTGTTTTGTTTTAATTCTTCAAAATCAAACCATCACATGTCTGAAGCATATTATACATTAAACATAATCTTGTTTCCTACCTTCTTGCTACATTTAATATGTAATCAAACTTATCAATGCCTCTTAAAAGCACTGAATGAAAACTGGTGATTGTTTTGTGGTGGTTCCATGGTGAGCACACAGTTAATGTCAAATTTCATCTCTGTGTCGTACTTTTCGTGAGGATTTACATGTACATGTTGAGGAGAATATGAATGAGTTATCTGTGAAAGATGATAAAGACACTCTAAAAAAATCTCACCCTCAGACCCCAACACACAAAGTAATTCATAGCTGTCTTTGATAATGCATGATAAAAATTGCAGATAATTGTGGATTTTCAGGTCACAGATAGTGCTCTGCATTTTATCATGGATTTTCAGGTTACAAATAATGCTTTACATCTAAATCAGGGCCGGAAAGGTAATTTTTTTTTTTCATCTAACGTAACCAAAATTAGGGGCTTTAGTATTGTCATTCAAATTTATGAACTGTTTGTATTTTGAAAGAAGAGAGAACGTGGTAAGTATGTATTCATATTTTTTTATTTCATTTTTTTATTATTATTTTTTTTTTTTTTGGGGGGGGGAGGTGGGTGTATTTATGAGTGTCACAAATGTAGTTCATCAATGGCATGGGGGGGGGGGGGATGAGACAAAAATGCCTTCATTGTCCTGGATATTGACGACAGGATCAGTGATCGATATTTTGCAGCTGCCTTTGAGAGATCCATGTGGGTGCCATGTCAGAGTTGTGCCAGATACGAGAATTATAATGATTGATGGCAGACGAAAGCGACGATTTTGCACCCCACACGTGCTGTGTGTCAGTATTGCAGGTGGATGAACATGATGCACCATTGTGCAATGTCAGGAATCGAATGCCTTCATTATACTAATCATGTTCACCCTTTTAAGCTTCAGTGTGGAAAAAAATAACACCCGCACAATCATTTTGGGGTCAATAATTCAGCAACTCTACAATTTTTAACATTAATTTGATAAAAGGGTAGGCACTAAAAGGCTTGCATCCAAAGCAGATCTATGAGGTAATTACATCATCATTTCATCACTTACCTGTATCGAATTTCCATAATTTTATGTACTTACTTACGAGTGCCATCATCATTGTAACTATGTAAAGTTAAACTTTAATTTTTTTTTCTTTACTGTTAAGCTTGTTCACTGATATTCTGAACATTTTGCGTGTGTGTGTGTGTGTGTATCTTGTGTTTTGTGTTACAACATTTTCTACAGTTCCAGTTGAACATACGATATGAGTGGAGTTTTCAGTTCATGCCAAAGATATTAAAACAAAACACAGCATTCTATTTTTGACATGTCAGAGTGCGGGAAATAGATATTGGCGCCAATAGAGGCAGCGGGGACATCTGCCTGTCAATAACCCTGGAGAAGAAAATTTGATTCTGATTTCATTTGAGCATGCAGAGGTAGGATGGAAGATTAGGGGTGGGGATGGAGGGTGGGGTGGGGATGGAGGGTGGGGGGGGGGAGTAAAGGAGGGGTTGGAAATCTTGTATAAGATTTATGACTTGAATGTTATTGTGCATGTATGTGTGTGTGTGAGAATGAGAGATAGAGATATATAGATACATAGAGTGTGAGAAGAAGAGATACAAGGGAAGAGATACCTGATGTAGAGTGAGAGAAGAAGAGATACAAGGGAAGAGATACCTGATGTAGAGTGAGAGAAGAAGAGATACAAGGGAAGAGATACCTGATGTAGAGTGAGAGAAGAAGAGATACAAGGGAAGAGATACCTGATGTAGAGTGAGAGAAGAAGAGATACAAGGGGAGAGATAGAGTGAGAGAAGAAGAGATACAAGGGGAGAGATAGAGATGAGAGAGAGTGAGATATTAAATGATTTGGAAAACTGTGACGGAGCATATTGCCAGACTACCACAACCTCTCCCTCAGATAAACCTGGACACGCACATGAGGGGAGACGGAACAAGCTTTAATGAAACTTCAAGTCTCGTGGGCTGTCATATTTCCATCATAAGACTTGAAGCCACATTCTTTCAAAAAGATGTAAAACCACAAAAGCATACCTTGTGGTCGTAAGATGCTGTACACTGTATGTATTGTACATGTGGTATATTTTTCGCAAATTGTGCGAGTCAACTGAAATATGGGAAAGTGAAAGTGACTGCCAATAGTGCTTGCTGAATTTTTTTTTGCATTGTATATTTTGAAATACAAACTATAGCATAATATGGCACACATACAGTTATATGTATTCTGGATTGCTGAGTGGTTCTTGATTTCATGCTGAAGTTTAGCGTAGTGAAAACTAGACCAAAATAATATTGTCTAGAGATGGATTATCGACAAAAGCAGGTATTTGCCAGGAAAAAAGTTTGTAAGCTCTCTACGTGACGTTGGCTAGGCATATAATTTGCAGGTAATGCACACACACACACACACACACACACACACACGCACACACACACACACACACACACACACACACACACTCTCTCTCTCTCTCTCTCTCCCCCCCCCTCTCTCTCTCTTTTCTTAAAACCTGTTGCCACCCATTGTACTATGCCAACAAAGAGCTAAATGTTATCTTTGGTAGATATCATATTCTTGGGATATACTTGCATTATATCATATTTCTTGGGAGTACTTCTGAGTAAACACAAAGATTTGATGATCAAACGAGTGTTTTGCAGTGCTGCAAGAAAATGAAACAATGAAAATCCCACTTTGGGCAAGGTTATCTGTGTTCCCATTCACTCTGAATGCTGTAGGGCAGATCTCTCAGGAGCAGATGTGGCACTTTTTAACTCCCTGGGGAATTATGATATCGTGGAAGTGTAGGGTTAAGATCTTAGTTGTCATGTCTTCAGGCAGCATCCTTTCATAGCTACACACATGTATGCTGTTGGTTGGGGTCCTCATTATTGTATAGGTGAAATAAATCCAAGTTCTGTCGTACATTTGTTCATTAATGCCGTGGAAATGACCCAGAAAGAAAAAATGCACTTTATAATTTGAATGCGAACGCACTTCCAAAAAAAACAAAACACCTAAAAAGCAGACAAACGTGATGCAAGAAAGAGCAAAACAGGACACAAAGGCAGCAGTTGCCATTTAAATTGCATGGTATCTATGAGTAGAAAGGGACTAGCTTTTATTTTTTAAATTTTTACAAGACTGGCAATGATTTACATCTCTTAAATGTCTTCGATGTAAAAACAATACCTGGCGGTTGTAAATCATGGATATCAGAAAGAAAACGCAGAAATAGAACCTCGTGATCATCCTGGCTCGGACTCGTGTGCAGTGGACGACCTGAGATGTAAACAGAAATGAGGAGGAGTAAACATTTATCCTACCCTGGTGCCAATTTGCAGAAGAAAGTTTTTGTAAGGATTGCCAGATCAAAAAAGTAATACATCAATTCTGTTGTGATAGCTCCAGAAGAGTGAAGTATAGACCGTCAGCTAGAAGACATGGTGCTTTTGAATTTAGGATTAAAAAAAGGAAAAAAAAATGTTTCATGTTGAGAATATTTTAATCTCTGGAAGCGAGATTTGAGGGTTTGGGAGGTGATTTGCTTAACCCATAGGGGATGGGCTGATTTTGCTACAACACGCATTTCGTATGGACACTTGCCCGAGTATACTCAGGACTCGTCCTCAATGGGTTAACAGGCATAAAATTTCATAATGTCTTATTTCCTGTGTAGATTTCCATGATTTTTTTTTTCAAATTACAGATATATGTTCCTTTCATATAAAACTGATAATTTTCATCTGCAGACTCTTTTTAGCTGCACAGCACTGAGGCATGTTTTTTTGGTACCCTGCCTGTGTGCCCTTCAAAGATCACCATACCTTTCCCTTAACCTGTTGAGGATGGGCTGATTTTGCTACAACAGGAATTTCCCATAGATCCCTTCCCAAATATACTTGGGACTCGTCCTCAATGGGTTAAGCTAGACAAGCAATATGCCTTCATGTTTGATAGGTATCCATGAGGTTGGGCACAACCCCAGGGAATGATCTAGCCTGTCTGCTTGTGGTTGCTAGAATTCCTCTGCGGTGCATATTTTGTGGGCGTCCCGCTCGAAAACTGCCCGCCATTCGAATCGCTTGAATCCTCCAAGGGGATCCTGATTTAATAGGAGTGCCTGGGACATAGACTAGCAGCAGTTCCTCTTACTATATAATGTACCTACTGCAAGAGATCTCCAGGCAAGGTGGCTGCAAGAACCTCTTAAGTGGTCTGACTGGTTTTTCATGTGGTGAGTCGTCTTCACCACATCCTATCATAGTCTGGCCATATGTGATGTGACAGCATGCTATTTGCCAACTAGAAATATTCAGAAAGACAGAGAGAAGTACCCCCTCCCCCCCCCAAAAAAAAACAAAAAAAAAAAAACAAAAAACACAACAAACCAAAAAAAAAATACCCCCAAACAAAACAAAACAAAACAAACCAAAAACACCAAATAACAACAAAGAGAAACACACATACATACAAATGAACAAAACATACATTTGAACCTTTTTTGGCAAAGTAAAAAAAGTTCTAAATGCCAAGAAATAATACAAATATACTGAGCACTCAAAGGTAAGGGAATGAAATGCATTGAGCAATATCATGTCTAACCCATTAAACCTGAAGTAATTAGTTTTTGCTTTGAATTTGATACATGTTTCACTGTCACCAAGCACCATCTCCAATTCTTATTTATTTATTCATTTTTAACCTGAAAATTTTGAGCATGTAAAGGAGAGCAGTATTGGATGCATATGTTAACTACAGCCTTCAAGTTATAAACTTGTGATGGTCCTGGAGAGTATTGTTTTATTTTCCACAATCTATTTATTAGAAGAACTTGAGAGAAAGACTAATCAAACTGAAGTCTTGCAAACTGTCCTGTGACAACAATTGTTTGTGAACATTGGTTATATAAAACTTTACTTATATAACCCGTTGAGGACGAGTCCCGGGTATACTCGGGCAGGTATCTATGGGAAATGCGTGTTGTAGCAAAATCAGTCTGTCCTCAATGGGATAATTGATTTTCCCCAATGAACTATTACATACACTGTAGGTATAAACATACATATCTATACATATATATGTGACACGTTATATCAGGACTGCATTGTTAAAGGAAAAATGTAATTGCTTATCACTGATCTCTAGCCCTGTGTTTCTGGCAAAAGTTGTTCTTCAACTCCCCTGTAGGCCTATAGGTGCGTATTGTAGCACTTTGTGTCAGCTAAATTTCGTGGGGAAAGTTATATTATTCTCCTCTGAGATGGCGAGATGGCAAAACAGAGCAAACTGTCAGAACAATTCACACTATGGATCAGGCAACCCAAGTACAGAGTAGACTCCTTTTTGTATATTCTCTCGCAAAGTCTACCGGGGCGCCATGTTTTTCATCCACGAGTGCAGGGTTTTAATAACTGCAGTGCCCCCGCCGATTATTAGGGGGGAAGAGTTTCTGCGTAAACACAACAATCTGCCGGACTTCATAACGAAAGGTCAGAAAGTGGAATCCGTTGTCATTAGCCAGTGTCGCCATCATTACTTGCGCTACTCGGTAGAGATTAATATCGAGCTTGTGGCCGGCAGTTTTATGGGATGGCCACCTCCTTAATGATTTGTATTAATGCGGCGTGGATTGAGGAACGATCCACCGTGAAGAGTATCACCCATTAGGGTGCGTGTGTGGAATACACATTTTCACTCCAAAAAGACAGTTCAAGGCAGTTTAACATGTAACACTATATACACATTTCTTTTTCTCATCTTTGACTCTTTATGTGTCCAGGTTCTGAGTGTAATTTCCCAAGTTTTTTGTTTGTTTGTGTTTTTATCAGCATGTAATAGTAATCCATCCAAGCTTTACCTAGTGGTAAAGTTAGCAAGCCCACTCAGCTATATCAATGTGCCTCACTACACTTGGCAACAGGCAGGCCTTGGTGATACTATAGGGGAATTAGGGTGGGTGGGTAGTCTCTATTCATTGACAATTAATTTCCAGAAATCTTCTAGAACACCCTTAAATGAATCAAAATAATGATCAGTCAAATATATCAGGTTTTGATACTGGGGCATGAATGCACTTGAAAAAACAAACAAACACCCCTCCCCCCCCCAAAAAAAAAAAAAAAACCTTGGAAATTTCAAGATCTTATTTACAAATTTTACAGCAAGTTCTTAGGCAATGATGTCATCTACTCACTATTTGCATATATTCATAATAACTCATGTTCCACAATTTTATAACTTCCCTATCTTTTAAAATCAAATTTTAATCAAATTGTCACTGTTGCACTTATAAAGTTTTAATTATGGAGGCCTATATTAAGTATAGTATTAATTCATATTGCACAACAGAAATATAAAGGTTGTCCTTTTGATTGTAAAAATGCATGTACTAAACAAAGATACATGTGAGGCAACCTGTTAGAAATATCCTGCTTAAGACATTACTACTTGTAACATGCATTTGTAATTACACGTATGCTCTAATGACTTGGTTGTCTCATTTTTTTCATACCTTTCACCATGTTTACTCCTAGGCTACACGGGAACACAGTGCCAGATCCAGTACAACGAGTGTGTCTCCAATCCCTGCCTCAACGGCGGGTTCTGCATCGACGAACTTAACAACTACCGATGCGACTGCTCGGTGGGTTACACGGGGCCCCACTGCGAGGAAAAAGTGGACCTGTGCGCTTCCAGTCCGTGTCACAACGCCACGGTGTGCGTGGACGAGGGAAGCACATACTCCTGCACGTGTGCGCCGGGATTCACAGGTAGGTCAGCTGCGAGATCCATCTCGGAAATTGTCGCCAGCGACTTTATCTTCCTCTTAATACGAAGGCAAGAATGATGTGCTATGTGTGTACTCAAAATACCCACATATACATTCTTCTTTGACTTAAAACTTTCTGTGTTGGTATCCAAGTGCATAATATGTATCTGTCTGGGGAATCTTGATTGTTATGTGAAAAATGCAGCTAGCATTTAAAGTAGAAGCAAAGTGGAAGCTAATGAATAAGACCTATGGCATCATGATCCTTTGGGCCCAAATTGATGGACGGTACCATTTCTAAAGTGCATGATTAGCAGTGTGCAAAAGTGCATGCTGCCGCTGACTGCTTTGCTGAGTTTCTTGTTAAGTTTTCATGCACACACTCACAAGTACCACATGAATGGAAAATGGAGAAGTAAAACCAGAAAGTTTAGTCTAGTGTAAAAATAACTCATATGTGTGATTGTACTATACTACAGTTCGACCTCGATTATCCAGCCTCCTTTTATCCAGAAATCTCTATTATCCGGACGCTTTCACGCAGTGAAGGACTTTTTTTTTCATCCAAAAATTGAGAAAAAAAAGTGACTTTTAACTCAATTAAAATTGTTACAAAACTCACACGATTTACTTACAATATTCCCGACAGAACTAACATAAATTCACACCATATTATCATTGTAAAAGTGAGCAGTCATGATCTAAAAATTCGCCATAAGAATATGGATGGAAAACTTGTCAGTAAATCACGGCGCAGTCGAGGCCATATCGCGATCTTGGACGGCAGCTATATACATGTACATTAACATTGTGTCTCCCATATCCGGCCAATTGGCTTATCCGGAGGAGGGCCGGTCCCGACATGGCCGGATTATCGAGGTCGAATTGTACATGTACGATTACAGGACTACAAACTTCATATAAACATAGCCAGAAGCTCACACTTTAAAGGCATAATTTACCATTTGCAGACGAAACAAAAACCTAGCATTAGTGCTTTAAAATAGTTCTAAAATGTGAGTTAGGGATAGAAACAACTACTGTAAAAATGAATCGGTAAAATTGATTTTAAAGTATTGTTAAATATACAAAATGTGAACAATAGTTATAATACAAATGCTTCCAGATTAAACCGTCTACAGTTACGGTTTAATGAGAAAAATACAGATATCTCCATATATTTTAGGTTTTATCGCTTAAATTATATATGATAGGATGTTTTGTGGTACAACAGACCTACACAAATGCATTAATCGTCATATCTTGAAAATTTTTTAAATCACTGTTCCCAAAGGTAAACAGGACCTTTAAGAGCATGTATACACATGTATATACATTCAAAAAATATGTCATGTAAAGATAGACGTCATACATTCAAAAGAAAACCCCAAAACGAACTGAAAATTAAACTTGTTGATCCAAAATACAAACATTTGTATTTTTGTCAATCTGTGCCACTTTATGTGAGTTTCGAAATACATGTTCACATTTCTTCTCCCTCCCACCTCTCCTGTTCCATTCTCCAGGTATACAGTGCGAAGTGAACATTAACGAGTGCCAGTCGTCGCCATGTTTAAACGGCGGGAGCTGCCGAGATGATGTCAACTCCTACCGGTGTATCTGTCCAGAAGACTTTGGCGGAGTCCACTGTCAAAGTAAGACAACTCGAACCTGTCTCAAAGTGTACCAATGCCCTGAGTATTATGTTTGCTATACAATTGTATTTGCGGAATATGTACTTGAGACATGCCCTCTTAAAGAATGTTAGAATTTTTTGCTACTCCAATGTTTATTTGTTGGGGTTTAGATGTAGATTTTAAAAAGTAAAAAAATAGATAAATAGATTGAAAAAGAATTGTTGATCACCGAATTCTTTCAATTAAAACGATATCGCTCCATCAATATTTTTTCCAGATACGTTTTAAACGATAGTGATATGCAATGCATGCACGCAATTATCTAACTGATTGACATGGAATTTTGGTATTATTCGTAAAAAGTATGTGTATGGCTAGAAGGTGCACACATCAGCACCGGCGCTTTATATGGAGCAGAACCAGCGAGGACAAGTGTCAAATTGTTATAGAGATATGATCTGATTTATCGAAAGATGTATACTTTCAGGGGCTATCACAGGTAAATTACAACATGGTTATGTTTTGTGTATTTTAGCTGTACACAAATTTGATTCTCTGTGAAGTTGAGCATCAACACTTTTGTCCATGCTCCATTCATTGACTTCAGACCGTCTTACGCATAGAGACTTGTCTTTCTGCTGGTTTTGCTAAAGGCACTTTTGGCTACGCCTTTGCAAGTGAATGTCAGTTTTTACAACAGCACCTCCTGGGAGATATTACCTGTAGTCAATATTCGGTTCTATCAATAAATATGCAATGTTAACCTCCTGCAATTCTCCAAGAGCCTCCAATGCCCCTATTTTGTCATAGGGTCTAATTATTGCTACTATAGCTCACTTACTGAATTAAATTTGATTCTCCCATGTTAAGGAGCATATATGTTTATATGTTTATACATATTCATTATCTTTTTTTGTACAAATTTCAGTACAAATATTCACAAACCACCCCCCCCAAAAAAAATAGTCTTCAAGGGCTTGACTGTGTAGAGTTCATGCATCTCACCACTAGAGGGAGACATTGAGCAGTCATGATCATGTCCATTCACAGAAACTGTCACATCTAAAATGATAGATGGATAAAATGTGCCCACTACTCAAACGTATATACGGTCGGTCGGGCGGTCGGGCGGTCGGTCGGTCGGTCGGTCGGTCGGGCGGTCGGGCGGTCGGTCCGTTGCAAATCTTGCGTCGCGAACTACTTCCTCAGTTTTCAACCGATTCCCATAAAACTTGGCACAGATGTGTGCCTTGGGTTGTAGATGTGCAAGACGTATTTTTTGACAGTACCCAAAAGTACGTTGCCATGGTAACGGCATATTATGGGCAAAAATGGGTACAAATCTTGCGTCGCAAACTCCTCCCACAGTTTTTGATCAGTTTTTATGAAATTAGGTACAGATGTTCATCTGAATATGTTAATGTGCAAGACACATATTACCGCAGTGGCAGAAAGTGCGTTGCCATGGTAACGGCATGTTATTGGTAAAATATAGGGCAAAATGCTTCATGGCAAAACTGCTTCATCAGTGTTCTTCCAATTCTCATGGAATTTATATTGAATGTTTGTCTTAGGATATAGGTCAGCATGACACATTTCTTGACAGTGACAAAAAGTATGTTGCCATGGTAACAGCTCACATATTATGAGCCAAAATGATGGAAAATTTTGTGTTGCAAACTACTTCCTCAATTTTTGCCCAATTTCCATGAAACTTGGTACAGATGTGTGCCTTTGGTTGTAGATGTGCAAGATGCATTTTTTGACAGTACCCGAAAGTACGTTGCCATGGTAACGGCATATTAATGGCAGAAGATCAAGGAAAGATCTTGCGGATTTAACTACTTCCTCAGTTTTTTGACCAAAGCTTATGAAATGTGGCACACACCTTGATCTTGGTGGGAAGATGTGGAAGACATATTTTTCGGACGTGTCGGAAGCTGCGTTGCCATCGTAACGGCATATAAATGGCAGAAGATCAAGGAAAGATCTGGCGGATTGAACTACTTCCTCTGTATTCGACTGAAGCTCATGAAATGTGGCACACACATTGGTCTTGGTGGGAAGATGTGCAAGACATATTTTTTGGACGTGTCGGAAGCTGCGTTGCCATGGTAACGGCATATTAATGGCGGAAGATCAAGGAAAGATCTTGTGGATTGAACTACTTCCTCAGTTTTTGACAAAAGCTTATGAAATGTGGCACACACAATAGTCTTGGTGGGAAGATGTGCAAGACATATTTTTCGGACGTGTCGGAAGCTGTGTTGCCATGGTAACGGCATTTAAATGGCAGAAGATCAAGGAAAGATCATTCCTTTGGTAAGACTGTCGTCACGGGGCAGGGGTATTAATCACCTTCAGTGATATTTCTAGTTGTGTCTGCCTTTCATGTACATTTTTTTTGAAAAAAAAATGTCGGATTTAATATTCTTGCAAAATTCTCTCCTTGTTGTCAACAGTTTCAGAAATGTTCATAGAGCATGAGCCTCCGCATTACAACAACAAGGGTGGACAGCCCCACAACTACTACATTGTGATCGGCGTGCTAGCGGGGGCGCTCTCCGTAGCCATGAGCATCATCGCCATCTGCGTGTGCTGGCTGCAGAAGGGCACGAATCCACGCAAGATCCAACCAATCAGTGGCGGCGATGATGATAGGTATAAGGAGGTCATGGTGGTGGTGGTGGGGGGGGGGGTGGTGGAATGATGGAGTGAATGAAACTTTTTTTTTTTTGTTCAACTTGGAAAAATGGTTGGTGTGAAGTGCCATGTCATCATGAGCGATGCCACAGTGATTTAAAAATGATTGAGTTATCACATTTGATGATACATATGTGTAGGTGAGTTGTATCACAAAACATCCATACAAAAGTTTTGCAATAAAGCCTAAAATGTAAGGAGGTATCAGTATTTTTGTCAATAAACCATAACTGTAGATGGTTTATTCTAGAAACAATCTTATCATAACTATTGTTCACATTTTGTATATTTAACAATACTTAACATTGATTATACTGATTAACTTTTTTGAATTGGTTGTTTCTATCCCTAATTCTCATTTTAGAATTATTTTGAAGCACTTAGGGTGGGTTTTTGTTTCATCTGCAAATGGTAAATAATGCCTTTAACCCATTAACTGAGATGTACACTAACAGTTAAACATTTGAATGCTGTTCAAGAAGCTTGGCAAATTACAGCTAAATGTCTTGGCACATGAAGTGTTCGTTAGATTGCAATATAGAACTGCACAGATGGAATGACATAAGAGTATTATCCCTTTTCAAGAAAAATGTTACCATTTAACATCTTGGAGACAATATTTATTGCAGTTATGATTCAGAGGCAATATTTTAGGCAAGTTGACAATTCACAAATATTAGTCAACTAAAAAAAAATTGTAAAATATAACTGCCATAAAATGTCTAGCATATATAATACTTCACTGTGTCCAGAATGAATTGAAAATGTCTATGATTCCTTTAGGATTTTGTTAGTTCTTGTGTGTCTATTATTAAACTCATATTTGTCATTTTGTCTCATTTTTGTTTCCACTCAATCATTCCTTCAGATTTTTTTACAACATCAGCAGTGTCACAAAACCCCGGCCGTCGGTTCAAGCCATCTACGAGCTGACGTCGACGAATTACAGCACCAACGTGGACGAGCCGCTCATCTCTCTAAAACCGAAGTCGGTATAACTCCAAACCTGTACCGCCTTTCACATGATGTAACATTTTGTTTGCCATGACTGCTTAATACGAACTCTTGCTTGCCAGAACTTTGGATGGAGTGTTCTGTGGCCAGCTCTCCAGGCACATCTACTTGCCCTCCCAGAGGTTCAGGGACTTGTGAAAGGACAGATCTCCTCTACTTCTCACATCTGTTCTCCCGTATCAACATCACATGTACTGTGTACCCATACAGTTCTCTCCTTTCTTTTTTTTTTTTGGCCTTTTTTAAAGATATATGTCTATTTTGAAGGGCAAATCTTGAAATGGTATATTCATTCAACCCCTATGAAAGTCAAGTTTGATGGTCGGAACCAGTGCCGTATGTGAAGAGAGTCTGGTCAGCTGTTAAATTGGACGTCATGTCGTTACTTGGCGTATTACGTGTTAGAGGGCTAGCGTGTTCGCTCAAGATGTCATAATCAAGTAGAGCGTAGTTAAAAATGGGCACTGCGTATGTGCTCTCTTTGGTGACGACATGGCTCCACAATGGTCATGAGACCTGCTATTGACCAATCGCAGGCTTCTAAACTCATAAGCCAAAAACTGAGTTGGCCAGACTCTCTTTATATACGGCACTGGTCTGTACCAACTTTTGGTTGGAACGTCAAGATTTATGATGCATCTTGTGCAGCGAGTCATCTGCTTTTGGGCCCCTTTCAAGTAATTTTTAGAAATGCTACAACGTGTACTGTATAAGTTGTTATTTTCGTATACAGATATTTTCATGAATGAGGAGGTCACAGACATTTTCGCGAGATGTTGTTTTCGCGATTTGACACCGAGGCTATTGTAAGTGCACTATTAGCCTAGTGTACGTATGGCGACATTTTCGTGTGCTGTTAAATACGCGGTCCAGCCGTGATTCACGAAAATTAAACCCTCGTGAAAATAACAGCATATACAGTATATGATGATGTCCATTTTTCCCCTTTGGTGTTAGGTTTCTTAAACTTGCAAATGCCAACAAAGACCCACCATTACAACTGCAATAATGATAGCAGTTTACAAATGACATGTACTGTATGCGCCATATATTTTATGAGATTTTTATTTTTGTGAATTTTACGAGTCAGATACTATCCGCAAATTCAGCAGCATGCCAAAATATTAACTCTGATCCCGACTTGGATGCAACATGCATGTGTACCCTTCTCTGTACATTTCTGTACTCCATGTTTGCAAATCTAACAGCTTGCAAAAGTGTAGGGATGTCCTGATCTGTAAGAAATTAGACTCACTAAATTTGTATATGGGATATAGAGTAGCTGGAAACTGCTATAATCAATCCCCCCCAACAAAAAAAAAAAAAAAGAAGAAAGAGTAGCAATGAGTGCACATGTCTTTTCACAACTGTTCACTTGAGTTCATATCAAGCACCGTAAATATTTGTAGCCTTGTCATGAAATGGACAAATGCAAAATTTTCCTAGCTCTCATGTCAGGGTTGATTTATGTAGATTGCTGTGGAGAAGAACATACTCAAAAGCACCGAGTGAATTGATCCAATGTTGTAAGCTCCCTCTGTAAAATTCAGCACTCACTTTGTCTTTGTTTAAAGTTGCTTTTTAATAGATACTGGGAACATTATTTCATGTTTCTAGCATCAGAACATGAAATGTCTGTAATTGTGTGTAATTAATTTGATTGATGTCTGTTCATGTCATACAATGTTTGGATAAAACTCTCATGTTAGTTTTATACTAAATCTTCCATTTTATGAATTATGAAAATATGCATCACTACAAGTGAAGGGATGAATGCATTGTCAAATTTTTAATGGCATTCATATTTCTTGATGGAACCACCATGAACAGAAAGGTGACTTACTGGCTGAAATTCTTGTATGTTCATAGCAAAAATGATCGCCATTATAGTGTGCTAAACATCATGAAATAAATTTTTGGACTGCTACATGTAGCTTGGCTTAGCAAAAGGAAGTGTTCCTGGCACTTGTTTGTAATATATCAAGTATTAAAGAGTATGTTACATCTTGAAAGTTTGTTTTCTTTTATATGGTAGATCAAGGCATTCAAGTTTTAAAATCTGTAAAGTTTGTGTGTCTCTTTTAATTTTCAACCCTGAAAATTAGATTCCTTTCATAAGCTGGTGTATTGTAGAGCTACAACAGTACACAGTTATTCAGACCTTGTCCTTTCTCCAGAATAATAAAACTGGAAACTTCTTTATGATGGAGGGGGAAATAATACTTTTGATTTCCAGTGAATTTAGTTGGACCCTGAAAAAAAACAACAACCGTTATTCTTGGTACAAAAGGAAAGCGTATTCTCAAGTGACATGGAATTACATGTAAGTTTTCAGTTCTTTAAAAAAAAAAAAGACAAAACAAAACAAAATAAAAAACCTGAGCTGAATAACCATAAGATTTCATACAAGATAACGTGAGAAATTATTCTTGAATTATGCAAATTTTTGTGATGTGTGCAAAAGGGATATCTGACCATGAAGAAGTGAGGTTGATTTATTTTAGTGATCATATGTAGAATCGTAGCTGATGGAAAACCTTGCCACCGATTCGTGCTTTGTCTACTGAAGCATTGGTTGCTGTCCTTATAACTTGTGCATTCTTCAATATTCTTCTCAGGAACTTTGGCAGATTTGGCACGAGATGAATAAGAATGAGCAAGATGTGGTGCTTTGCCCCTAGAAGATGTTACGAAAATTCACAAGGGGCTTTAATATATCCATAGTCAGTGCTCTTGTTCTTGCACTCGCATTATTTTCCTGTACTGCGAAAGTGGAAATTTTTGTGCGACCAGAAACCAGCACAACAATACAAGCAAGCAAATATATTTGCTTGTTTTTATGTTCCAGTAATCAATGTCTTGATTCCACAGAATTTAAAAACCTGGCTGAGCAGGAAATATTACTCAAGCAAAAAATATCCACTTTCACAGTAACCCAAATTGTGTTTCCTATTAATACCACTTGTCAAAGATACTCTGAATGCATATTTCTGTGAGAAGATCTTAAAACAAATAATTTCAATTGTGAAAGACGATTACTTTAAGTACAGTACATATGAATCGATGAAAGGTCAATCCTGTGGTCATGTGTTATGTTAAATTGTGTTTTCAGCCAAGATACTCCAAGAACCAGCTCTTGTGGTGCACTCTTGCAATGACTAATATTTGCAGTTTCAGAGTTGGCGTGTGAAACTGATAATGCTTCATTCACATCTGCCCTGGGCCCTGTGTGAAAAATTTGCTCAAGATGATTCTGCTATTCATATATTTTGTTTGGATGTAATCCAAGTACACTTGGGCAAAAGAAAAACATTGTTGCATTGGCATAACCTTCTCGACCCTACGTTTTTTAGGGGACTTTTGCTATGAATACCATGTATGATTGTGCTGCCTTTGCAATCAAACTTGCAGTGAAGACAACCTGGAAGTATTGTTGTGAGTTTCCTGCTGTAGAATATGTGCTTTGAGTAGTTTTGGTGAGATTTTAACCTTTTTTTTTTCATGAGCACACCTGATGCCACTTGTTTTGGCAATAGCCACACCCATATTGCCATGTACAATGTATCTCACTCAGTGAAATGCATTGTGCATGCATGCTCTGCTACCCCCCCCCCCCAAAAAAAAACAACAACAAAAAAACAAACAACAAAACCAACCAACAAACAAACAAACAAACAAACAAACCCAAAACAAAACCTTATTTTCCAGTGGTCCGTTGCTCTAATACAACAATTTTTTGTTGCCTTCCTGGAAAAAAAACAAGTAAATGTGCAAATTAACTCTTTGTTCAAGCTAATGTATATCAGTAAAGTGTACAAATCAAACCAACTGATCCGTGAAAGAGTCATTAGAATGTAAACAGAAATAAAAGTGTCATGAAATGTATGAAAAGACTTCCTCATTTTCTCCCACATCAATGACATTAGCCACAGCCAGGTACATGAATTTGACGAGGGTGACGCTCTCACGACTTCACAACTCTTCTCTAAAATTCCCTCTTTTCCCCCTATTTTTGTTGAAAGGACAAGAAATGGTATCCCTCAAATCAGATTTTTCTACTAGAGTTGTAAGATTTTTAGCAATTTTTTTTTTTTTTTTGGTTTAGGGAGGAGGCATTGTAGTTTGTGCATTATTGACAAATAGATGGATTTTGGTGGTCCTTTTGTTTGCAGTACTATTGGAGAATTTTGAGGTTATGACATCATCGTGTCTGATTTGCATACGCAATTGTGACTGATATAACTGCTTCGCAAATTAACATTAAACTCCCAAATCCAATGTCTTTCTCGGTTTTTACCCCATTCTAATGACACTTTTGTTTTCTGTGTTTTGACTTTTCTCATCATATCAAAGTGTCCTTGAATTTCAGAGTGCAGTTTTCCCCTGTAATAAGCCAGGCTTTGGGAAAGTGAAGTGATTCGAGTATTATGAAGGGAAAACAACACAAGCAAATTAACTTCACTATGCTTCCCACCCCCCCCCCCCCCCCCCATCAACAAACAAAATGCATCTAAATCAGCTAATCAGCTTGGATGGTGAAAAAAAAAAATTCAACAAAGGAATAATATGTCTTCTCCATTTATTACCTGGCAGTCATCATTTTCTCAACACCAATAGGCTGACGCTGTTTCTCATAGATTGTTAGTGATTGTGGGGTTTAAATCAGGTGCAATATATCGCTACATGATGCACTGCTAATTTTACTTGTTGTCTCAAACCCTTATCCAAAATATTGTTACAAATGAGTCCACTATCAAAACATTTTATAGATGTATCCTATAGTCCTTAGAATTATAGTTGGCAATATGAAGCAGAAATGTTATTTCTTGTCATCTTAACCCGTTCTTTACGGGAACCTGGTGGTCTGTGTATTAAGTCCATGGGGATTTCAGAATTCAGTATGGAATGGGTTAATGATATGAAATATCTTGTATATTTCCACAAAGTTCTTCATTCCATAACCTGTTTTTTGTGTAATATGCCAGTACTTTAAACATGTTCATTTCTGAAATGGTGTATGAAATGTTATTGAAAATATTACGGTAAGGTGGCTATTTACCATATTTTTTTCTCATTTGAGGCTTGTACAGTTTTTATCAAAATATTTATCAGGACTTGTAAATACATATATTGAACGGATGATCATAAACAAACAAAAAAATAGTGTAGAGAAATGTTTGTATCATGTACTATTGATGATTGTGTTATGTTCTAATACTTGTCTTTGCTAGGAAGTTTTTATGAAATAATGGTAGAAATTCAGTTTAAATTCAGTCCACGAATTATGCAGTTTTTTTCTGAACATTTACTGGGCAAGGTACATGTATGTTTTGAACACATCAGGCTTATAACCCATGGGGTTAATTTAAAGGGAACACAAACCCAAAGAGCAATGTGGATTGAGTAAAAGCATTAACATTAGTAGAACACATCAGTGAAAGTTTGAGGAAAATCGGACAATTGGTGCAAAAGTTATGAATTTTTAAAGTTTTGTTGTTAGAACCGCTGGATGAGGAGACTTCTAGAGGTTATGACGTATGAATGGACAACAATATAAAAAGAAATAGAAAAGGAATTCCACAAAAATTCACTTTTCTAGCAAAATGAAAGAGTACTTGACTAACCGCTTTCAGAAAGCAGGGGGAATAAGTGCTACCCCTAACATATGTCAGTATCAAGTTGATGGAATGTGTAATTTTCATGAAAAATTAATTTTTATTGAATTCCCTTTATATTTTGTTTACTGTAAAACAAGGAATGTTCGCGTGCATTTTAATTCCGTGAATTTCGCGAGCACAAAGATTCACGAAATTAAAATGCACACAAAAGTTCTTGTCTACACTATTTGCATTGAATGCCAGTGGCAGTTCGCGAAAATTTCATGCCGCAAAAAAGGACGTCGGCTCCAAATCGCGAAAAATTTATGCCGCGAATATATCATGTTTTACAGTATATTGTAGTCCACTCATACGTCATAACCTCTAGTAGTCTCCGTACCCAGCAGTTCCAACACCAAAACTTTAAAAATTAATAACTTTTGCATTGATTGCCCGATTTTCCTCAAACTTTCACTGATGTGTTCTGCTAATGTTACTGCTTTCACTCAATCCACATTGCTCTTTGGGTTTGCGTTCCCTTTAAGCCACATAGGTGATTTTGGGATCAGCGAGTTGAGTTTTTGTTTGAGTTGTGCCATGATGGTTTCAGAGAATTATAATATACTCTGTCCAGAAAAGAGTATGTGGTACATTTTTTTTGTTGTTGTTCCTTCAGTAATATGTGACAGGGTATTGAAGAGATTGTTCATGGTTAAAAATGATAGATACAGCTGTACTTGCATTACAGTATTACTAAGGGACTGGAAGATTGCACATTTAAAGTGCATAGGACAGAATTAAACTAATATGAATATATGCTGTCTGGAAGCTGCAAACCTAAAAAAGAAAAACAGACAAAAAAAGAAATAAATAATTCAGTCTCTGTGTAGGTCATATATATTATGTCTTTCTGAATTTTGAATACCTGTGTTTATTATCTTTAGCCACTTACAATGTATGTTTCAACACACACATACATGTAACAAATAATTCATAGGTGTGATTAATATTGGACAAAATCACGATAGTTTGAAAGTTTGTTCCGTGAGGATATTTTCAGCCTACTGTCAAATTCTGGTTTGATTTTTTGTTTGTTTAGGTGATAAACATATACACGTGTATGATGTCACTGTAGAATTCTTAGCTTCATTGGACCAAATCATTTGGTGTGTTTTCTTTGTTAATTTAATAGCCATATCATCTTTGTGTTGTTTTAATGCTTTTGAAAAACTGACAACCCAATTCTTTCATTTCTCGCAAGCAACATTTCCCCATACTAAGTGGTTTTTATGGTGATGTAAATTTTCATGGTCACACATTTTAGGAATACTCATTGTCATTTTTTTTTCATCGCAAATAACTTGTTTCAGCATTAATTTTGTGTTTGAGCCACTTTCAAGTGGGGTGTTCATTCTGTCTGCGTGTGTTATGATAAGAAATACTGAATATTAAGGTGAGACTAATTGGGTTTTCTTTCTCTATTTGAAAAATGTTAGAAAAATGCTGCCTGTGGAATTATTGGATTTTATCCCCTAAATGCAATGAGTGCTGTGGCAGCATCAAAGTCGTGACGAATGATCCGTAAACTAAATTAAAGCACTATGATGGCAAGGGATTGAAATTAAAATGCATGGAAAAACTTTTTATGTAACAGTGAAATTTTGTTATCTTTTTATTTATTCATTTTTTTTCCTGCTGAGGCATGTTTTCTTTCTTCTCTTTTTTTAATGTAGATGACAGGACTTCCATTGAATAGAACTGGTCAAAATGTTTCATATCTTGAGTTTAAAAGCTTGTGTTGAATGCATGTATGATAGGCTTGGATCTACAATAAACAACCTGTACATTACTGTATAGCTTCATTTTAGTGAAAATAAAAATTACCATTCATTTCTTAAAATGTGTTGACTCCGATGGGAAATTTTTCATGTTTGCTGTTTGGAATGTAATCAAAGTTTGACAGTGATGTGAAGTGAAAGAGAGAGAGAGAGAGAAAAAAAAACCAAACAACTGATGTTATTGTGAAATTATGTAGGAACAGAAAAGTTCTCTACAAATCAGAAATTCCTCGTGGACTTATCATCAGCTGAAGTTCATAGCACATAATTACAATCACTCAAGCTTACACTAAAAGCAATGAATTTGTAAAGTTGGATTCTCATTGGCTTGAAGACTGGGTGGAGACTTGGTGGCGACTTGATTCTCACTGGAGATGTCTCCGCAATGTTTCCCAGAGACTAGACTGGTCTCCAGGGAGTCAGAAGAAAAGCAAACACATTCAACTTTTATCAGAGACTTTTCCAGTCTCCAGCAGGTCTTGGAGATGTCGCCGGGACGTCTCCTTAATAGTCGGAGCCATGTGGTAGCAATAAATTTTGTCTGTGACATCTCAGAGACTTTTCTGCAACTTTGCAGAGACCCACGGCAACGTGCTGGCCAAGATGTAGAAACATTGCAGCGATATCCCCATGACCTCAGGGCAAATGAGTTGTCACTTCGTTTGGAGATGTCTCGGAAGTCGCCTCTTTGGTGACTACCTCAGCATGAACCATTTTTGGTCTTTCGAGTCACAGGCATTGCGGTAACATCTCCTCTGTTGACATAGGTCCTTTCTTATACAAGGAATTAACACACAATGTATATGTACCTCTCAATCATGAACACAGAACACAGAAGAAACAAGCCAACTAAGACTTTCCATACAGTTCTCATGTTATAATATAAATTCAGAAAATGTACGAAATTTCTCACAAAAATAAATATACACAGAAAATATCACACAAATGAAAAAAAAACAACAAAGTAGCCATTCAATAGTCATACATTTACATGTAAAATGGAACGACAGTCCCAAAAACAATTTACATCATTACATTTTCATCACTTGCCATGTCTTATCACACAGACACAGTTGTTTCAAATCTCTGAATTATGGAAGCTTGTCTACTCTGACATGATAAAGTAAAAAATTAGACGGCAGAAAAGTAATTTCTGCATCTCACTTTCTATATGTGTGTGTGTGTGTGTGTGTGTTGAATACACTTGCAGATAAGGGGGGCGTTTCATCAACGAGTTCGTCGGAGATTTCACCGACAAATTTGCTATCAGCCAATCAGACCAAGGATTTCATTAGCTTTTAACAGTTGTCAGTGTAAATCCTTGCGTCTGATTGGCTGATAGCAAATTCGTCGGTGAAAACCTCCGACGAACTCGTTGATGAAACGCCCCCAAGGAATGTTGCTAGAATAACATGACAAAATGTTCATATTTTCCATTTTATTCCCATCTTCAAAATGTTATCCTCTCAATTGAGAGAGGCTGTTATGGCTTTAGTGGATAAGACTACAGATTCTTAACCCTTACTGCGCTTCATTTGCCAATTGGCACTCACGCTGAAGTGCTTTCTTCACAGATTGGCACAGATGCTCGGAAACCAACTGTCAATAAATAGAGATTAACTAATCCTCTAATCCCTATAGTTTTACCAGGACCTTCTTGTTGGACATTGCTATACCTGAGTGGGCTTGTTAAAATCACAACTACGTCAAGTTTGGAAGGAGTACTATTAGGCTGATGAAAAATATGGCAAGTTATGTGCCTGGACTCGAAATGGGTTAAGTAAGAAATTCAAAGAAAATTACAACTTTGCACAAATTATATGCTGTGTTTACACTAAAATCTTGGAAATGACAAAATGTAAGCCTTGCTCATTCCACAATAGGGATTGCAACAAGAGCAAAGGGCAAATTCATACCATGTCTGCAATATTAAAGAAAGCACTTTAGATGAATTCAGGAAAATTCAGCAAAGTTTTTACTGACATAAGAAAATGGACCAATCTTAGACCCCGTTTACAGTGCGAGGCTCGGCCGCGGCTCGGCCGCGGCCGTGCCCAGCCCCGCTTCAGTGTAAACGCGCAAAAGGCCAAATGCGAGGCCAAAATTGGCCTCGCATTTGGCCTCGCTCTGGAGGTGGTCTCGGCCACGGCCGAGCCGCGGCCGAGCCCGGCCTTTTCTTGGTGTAAACACAAACTGGGCCAAATGCGCGGCCAATTGCGCGGCCAATTTTAGTCTGGCTTCCAAACCCTCTGCATGTATCTTTCGCTATTCAGGATATTAATCCCCTCAACGTCGAAAACTAGTATAGTTTAAGGTGGTTTTGTCCTGCAAAGGATTCTTTCCTTCGGCAAAGGCCTTTGCCCGAACGGCGACTTCGTCGCCACGGAATTCATTTGGCGAAGGGTCTGAAAACCAGACAATACCAAATTGCATTTGTTTATAAGCAGAGCGCCACCACGACAAAATATTGAAAGGTTTGAATCAAAAGCGCGGCCGAGCCCGGCAGTGTAAACGGACAAAATTGCGGGGCCCGGCCTCGCAATTGAGGCTGGGCTCGGCCGCGGCTCGGCCCAGCCCCGCACTGTAAACGGGGTCTAACAGCAGCAGTGCATTCACTGCTGCTGAAGAAGATGTAAAATTACTCAAATTACAAGTGTAGGCTAATTGTGATATTCTTCAAAAGCAAAGGTGGAAGAGAATGCTAATATTCCAGTGCCCAGCTAATGCTGCATTTACACCATGTTCCCAGCGGCCACGTCAGCCCCGTTTAGTGCATCATGAGTAGATGAGATATCTCCTTTTTTCCCCCTTTGCATTCTAGTCTTGTTCATTCCAGTCCTCACGCCAGTGAATAACTAACAGACGCTGTTCTCACAGCGCCTGGTCAGGCTAGACTATCGATACTTTCCAACGCAATGAGAGGAAATGAGCGGTCATAAATGACCAATATTCAAATACTACACATCAAGTGTATTGCACCAAACTAACTAATCGTGTTTGTTTGTTTTTTATGATAAACACCCCCGCACAATGCAACACATGCATGGCTTGAAAAACAAAACAAAACAACAGGAAGTGTGACCCTTGCTAGCTCCATCAATTTTTCTGCCTTCGAAACGTCCCCAGTGATTTAAAGACAAATTGACCACACTTAAAACGCGATTTGTAAAGATGTGGATACGGATTCGCCACCCGTTTCTGTTACGTGTACACAAGGGGCATGGCATGTTGATGCCGTTGGGTTATGCATGCACCATACACACATACACCATTAGTCTTCAGTGCATGCAATTATCTTATCCGCCAACTAAACAAACCTGAGTGAAACGCATTGTGTATGTCGGCTCCAAACACTGAGTTCCGAGGAAGGTGCTCGGGAAATTTGACTCTCTAAGTAAGCCAATCAGAAGGCGTTGTGGTTGCTAGAGGCAGGGCTTAATCTCGATTGGCACCATCGTATGGATGGGTGATTCTCACCTCGCATCGCCGCTCGGACATTGTCTTTGAGAAAGAGGTGAATCTTCAAAGCCCGTTTTCTCGTAATTTTGTCAGGCTAACAACTTAAAAAGTGCATTATATTTTGTTTTATATGCCTGCTTACGGTGCCGCAGAATACAAGTGTTTTATGTCAATGCAAAGCTTAGGAAATGGGCAATGTGATTCAATGAAAAAGTGAATTTTCAAAATTCCCCACTTTTGCCTGAAACCATTGTCGCCAGTCACAAATGTGTAACTTTGTATAACCACTCTTCCCTCCAAGTTTGATTGAAATTGAAGTCCTCAGTAGAGAGTTAATTAAGTTTTTGTAGCATCACGGACGGATGGCGGACAGACGGACGACGGACGCCACAGGTGATCCCTTAGTCTCCCCACACCTCCGGTGGGCTCAACAAAAAATGGGATAAAAAGAGCAGCACCCTCTCATATGAATTAGGGATTTGGTATCTGTTCAATACAAATGTCTGCAATCATTTTGGGGCTTCTAAATTAGTAGAAATCCCCCCCCTACAAATTTACGGGTTTCTCTCTACAAACTGTAAGAAATGCTTCCTTAATCTGTGCTTGCAAATCTAAAACATAATTAAAAAGACTTTAAATAGAAGTATTACTCCAACAATAATTGATCAGAAATCAATTATCTCTGGCTTTACTAGCACTTATTTTCAGGTTCACTTCCAAATTGACACTTACCACTTTTTTGTGGGGGAGGGGGGATTTTGTAATGCAAAGTGACACATACATTATACCTCCAAATCTCACACATAATACAACAGTGAAAGGGAGCTACTAAAATGAGACTAGGTTTCCTTAGCAGCACAGGTTTTCTGGTCTCCTGAACCTACTGGGAGATGATTTGGTGTAAAGGCCTACAGGATGTCGGATTTGCGGCAGCTTAGATTGAGTCATAGGTATGCCTCTTCTGGTTAGGGTAAACAAAATACTTGCCAGCCAGTTCCAAAACCATCAAAATCTGCACAAATCGGGACAATTTTGGTTACAAGCCCAGCCATCAAAATGCTAGCATTAACGGGATCAATGTTCTTGTCAAAAATTGGCAAGTTAATTACACTTATGACAAGTTTTGCATAATAATAAACTTGCCAAACAATAATTGTTGCCCTGTGGGCAAGCAAACTTTACCAATTCCCTCTTAGTGGGGCAGATATGTAGCAAAAAATGGTTGAGATGCTCAAATCCGGTGGAAAGTACAAGTATGAAAATTTGCATGTAGGGGTATTTTGGGGCCACTGATTTCAAAAATTGCCGGATCCAAGAAATCTGACCACGGGGTCAGCCACAATTTTGAATTCCCATATGGCCACCATCACAAAACAAATTTAAAGATCCCTATCTTCAGTTCTGAATGACCTGTGGTACCAAAATTTGGCACACAAGATCGTTTTGACAAATTGAATTTGATGACAGATTAATTTGAAGTGTCTGACAAGCATCGAATGGCTGCCATTTTGAATTCCAATATGGCTGCCTCAACGAAATGTTCAAAATCCCTATCTCGAGTTCTAAGTGGTGAGTGACGATGAAATTAAGTGCAAACAAGTACTTTGACATACTGAGTTAAAAAATGGACTAATGTGATATGTCTAACAAACGCAATGCCCGCTATTTTGAATTCCAATATGGCTGCGAAGGCAAACATCACGACTAACATTCACGGGCATGCGAAAAAGTGCAGCAAAAATGAAGCACAATGCACCTTTCACTGATGTCACAATGTAAATACAGCAGCGCGCACTCAATCAGTTACAAACGCGCACTCAATCAGGTAGTCTAATTGACAAACCCGGGATAGAGATTTTCAACACTCCAACATGGCAACTATGTAGGAAAATTCAAATTGGCCACCTTGCAGCTTGTCAGACATATCAAATATGTCTGTTACTGAAGTCATCATATCACCATGCTTTTATGTAACAAATTTCAATGGCTTATGTCATTCAGAGTTGAAGACAGGGATCTTTGATGGCGGCCATATTGGAATTCAAAATGACGGCCGACCCCGTGGTCAGATCTCTTGGATCCGGCAATTTTTGAAATCAGCGCCCCAAAATACCCCTACATGCAAAATTTCATATTTTCCGCCGGATGTGATTGTCTTTTTCACATATCTGCCCCACTATCTTGTTTATAATTCCTCATATGTGACCTGCCAGTGACAACAAAAGGATTTTAAAGTCACTGACGACTGAGCCGGGAAAATCGAGTTTGAAGTCAAGATCATCAACATCGGTCAAAACGATTGGATCTCTGTTTTTGGCATAATTTTGTAGTCTAATGTATCATCTATCATCTGCAAAAATTTTGAAGCTAAATGATCAAAGGAAAGGCAAGAAATTAGCATTTTTCTGGGCCATGATTTTCCGACTTTCAACAGAGCAGAAACGTGTCCGGAGATTTGGATTTAGTGCTGCAGATAGACTCTGCCCCTAGCAATGAGGGAGTGATCTTATTGGTCAGTATGTGGCATCCTGGTTACTGATGGTCATGCGAAGACCGCTGGTGCTAAGCTTGAATGAACATCGCAGAGGTTGCTAGCTGGAGCATAACTTCTATTGTCAAGAGGTGAAAATTGTCTTGCCTCTCCTTGATCATGATAGCGTCAGAAGGAAAACTTTGAGTGCAGTTTTCTGGAAACGCTGATTTCCTAAACCACTCAACATGCGCTAATAATAAAGTATCTATATCTCTTCAACCGTGTACTTTTATGAGTTATGTTATACATGAAATTAAAGAGGAAGAGAAAGGGAATAATGTCATGCCATCATCAGAAAATCGTCGTCCCTCAACTTTCAGATCCTTTTGTTGTAGCAGGTGAGGATTTGTAATTCCTCATATAGATACCCCATGGCAAAGTTATCACGTTCCAGTCTTTTGTTATAGCGTAGTGCTGGTTCCAAACAAGATATCCTTGCATAGGGCTTTACGCAGTGAGTTGGAACTATTCATGCGCATAAACGACAACCATTGTGTTCACAGATATTAGGGCTACGTAAGGTTGTTAAGAACCAGTTTCCATGGCGATGCATGGAAACTTCATCACACTTTGGTACTCCATGTACTCCTGCATATGGCATTTGATACAATAATATATCTTGTATCGTAAAATAAGACCTTTACAAATATCCTCGTAAGACCACTCACTCGAGTATGTACATAATTACGAAATTTACAGCCTGTTGCGATGGTGTTACACACCACAAACGATGTTACACAGCTGCCAATTTGGAGGTACACTCTCGCCGTCTGTGCTACAATGATTATCACTACTCAGTATGTCACACAAAATCTAAATCCCTGTAAAGTGTAAGCCCCCAATGCAGCAAAAGTGCTGGATTGTAAGTAAAACCTGAAAATATCTGTGCGTGAAAGCTTCCTGGTCCATCCAGAAGCTTGATTTCTCCCACAAAACCTTTCTGGCATTCTTCTTGAAGGAATTGATATCAGGAAGGCAGCCCTTTAAAATGTGCTATTGAAATAATAACAATCATACTGTTATGCCGTATATTAAGCGAGTCTAATTTAATTCAAATTGGGACTTCCCGACAATTTTGCCAATGATTAAATTCCCTATCACAGAGTATAATAATGAACGGGAAAATATACATGTGCACGTTGCATTCATGTCAAATCAGAGTTAGCAATCATGCATACTGTTAAATTTGTGAATATCATGCAACTCACAAAATTCGCAAAAATACAAACTTCACGAAATACATGGCGCATACAGAATATATTTTGTCTCTTGTGTGAAGTGATCACTTCTGGCTAAAGAGCAGTCTTAAACATGTCCCAGCTGCACACATTGAGATGAGGTAGGGTGAAGTATTCCGGCCAAGAGATACAATGTCCCTCATCAAGGGGCAGTGAAGAACTGGACTTGTCAGGAGAAATTCCTCTGTATGGTAGCTTGACATCATAACAGCAGAACTTCCTGTGTGACAGAGAGGGGGGGGGGGGGGGGGGAGAGAGAGAGCAAAAAAAAAAAAAAAAGCAAAAGAAAATTAGCAGAAGTTTAAACAAAAGAATACTCGCTTGATTTCTGTCCAAAGCAACAGGTTTCATCCAATACAAACTCTAATCCCTTGTTAGTAGGTTGCAGCAATGAATAATTATCCTGCAATGATTATATAAGCTTGAATTGAATTGTGATTTATTATATATGGCTGCTATAAGGCTATAAGGGAAGTGATATACAATGTATGCTTGTGGTAAAGCAAGCAACCACCAGAGGGGCCAAATGGCTTTCAGTCCCCTCAAAAAGACTAGGAATTTAGGATAATGTGCTTTGCCTGAGGGACACAACCACTGCTACCAGGACACTTGAATCAGGGACTTCATGACTGTACTGATAGTCTGCGGTCTATATCCACTGAGTTTGAATTAAAATCTTAAAGGGATAGTATAGTTTTGGTTGAGACCTAACTTCAGGTTTCTAAGATTTTTTGGTGAGATAATGAGAAACCTCTTATGAAATATGAAAGAGAATATAATTCCAAGAGGGATTCAAAATTCATTTGATGAAAGTTTATTTTGAAATGGTTGAGATATCCAAAACAGAGCAATCCTAATTAAAGGTGGGACCCACCTTTTATTAGGATCGCTTTGTTTTACTTTGTGTTTGGATGTCTCAGCCAGTCCAAAACCGATTTTCATCTCGTAAACTTTCAATTCCTCTTGGAGTAGTATGCTCTGTAATATTTCATAAGTGGTTTCTTTGTATCTCGAAAAAAGATAAAAGCTCAATCCTCATCACCACCAATACTATACTATCCCTTTAAATTGAGAAAAAAAATACACATACATGAGCATAGTTTACTGTTCATGATTTAACAAAAGACACAAAAATGTGCATAATATCTCTGTGTACTTGTACCTTTGATAAAATAAAAGGAAGACAAAAAACATACAATAATTGTACCCAACTTTTTGAATTCTTGAAAAGGGAATTCAAACGTTTCTTTGAAAAATAAACATTGAAATTAGATTTAACCCTAAAAAAATTGCACTAAGGTAGAGGCCAATGTATAATCTACAAGACTTGATTACATTGGCTTCTACAAGTCTACAACACAAGTTAGATTTTTCAAATTTTAATTTATGTATTTTATTGTTTATTAAATTTCTTATGTATTTCTTTGTTTGTTTACTTTTTGTTTTTTTTTTTTTTGTCAAAATTTGTCACAGAAACTTCTTAAAGCATAATCAGCCTAAAAAATAAATCATTATCAGTCACTGAAAGTAAAAATATCTATTTTCATATGAATTAATTGCAAAAACACAATACATTGGATTTGTACACAAAAATCATGTTTTTGAGCAATTTTTGGGTCGATGAATCTTTTTCAAAGGGGTGTGGCTTCAAAACGGTATGCCCGGGAGCAACAAATTTGGTCTCAAAAGTTGCGCGATACCTGAAAGAAAAAAGTCATAAAATGTCACGGCGAGAGTACCACGCGTTGCGGAATAATCACGCGAAACGTCGAGGGGGGGTCAAAATGCCCCCCCCCCCCTTAAAACGGTATGCCTGGGAGCAACAAATTTGGTCTCAAAAGTTCCGCGATACTTGAAAGAAAAAAGTTCTTGGGGAAAAAGTACAGGATAATCAGTTCTGACATCAACAACATGATTCAAGATTCTGTGGAACTTGGGTATCAGAAATCCCTACACCTGTACCGCAAGCTACATTGGTATCTCAAATTTGTGCCTGCAGCATCGCAGATTTGAGAAGCCTCTTTATCTTACATCTTGGTCATCTGAATGGTCATCTGACTGGTCATCTGAATGGTCATCTCTCCCGATATCTCTCTCAACGGTGTGTATACCTCCTCTCTGGTAATGAAATGAAAAGAGAAACACAGAATCATTGCAAATTCCTTCAAAAGAGATGTAATTAACAATATTCGATACTTATGGGTTTGGGGTAAAAATATTTCCTTCATTGATACCGTTCTTCAAAAATGTGCAGGTCACATATTGTTACAGTCCAAGATATTGCAATTCCCATTCTATCTTGTAGTCTAGAGCCTTTTCACACCTATGCACAGTCTTTCTCATCAAATTAGCAATAATACCAACATTCCTGTCATCACATTTAATTCCACTGGCAGCGGTAAGGGTAAAAGTTTCCCAGAAACTCTGTAAGTGATTTTTATCCACGTACCTATTTCACAGAGATGTCAAACTAAAAACTGGTGACAGTTTCTGAAAAACTCTGTAAAACAGTTTTAAGCCACATTTTTTTTTCTTCAATGAGAGGTCAACCACAAACTGCACCAAGACTCACATCTTGTATTACATGAATGTGTCAATCAAAGGATGAATGAGTAGGTGTGACCCTGCACCACAAAACCAACAAAAAGTTGCCAGACATGGATTTTTAGTTAAGGTCAGATTCTGAAAGAGCAGACTCTAAACTTTAAAATGATATATAACTCAATCCAAATGGACTCTCCTAACCAATCTAGATATTGGAAAGAAAGTACACACTCTGGATAAGTGTGAACTGATAAAAGAGGCTCTGAAGAACAGGGTCTATTCAAGCACTTAATCTTTACCAAGCCGCGCTAGCTGTGTGATGAATGGAACAAATAACAGGATGATAACCATCAGAGCAACAACAATGAAGAGATTATCAGATTAAGCTGAATTTGTGCATGATTTATTAACACATTCTGTTGATGATCAATGCCAACTTTCAAAGCAGAAGCATCATCCCTTTTTAATTTATTGGAGTTGAAAGTGATGAGCATATACAGGGTTTTCAAGAATGAAAAGAGGACTCTTTGAGAAACACTTAACCTAATCACGCTATTCTACAAAAAAAATGTTCCAGAAAAACTGCTAAAAACCCAATATCCTTTTTGTTTTATGATCCCAAACTTTAGTATAATGTAGAAGAAGACTTGCTCTATCAGAAAATATGAAAAAGTCAAGATTGGCTACGTTGACCTATTTCACCTATTTTCAGCTCTCACACAAAATCAGTGCGTGCGACTTTTTGTTCGTTTTGTGATGCACGGTCACATATAATGTCTCCGTCTCTAGCGAAAATGGAGGGGAAGTTAAAGTAATGAGAGTTCAATGGGATGAACTCACGATAGAAATTTCAAGAGAGGTCATTTGTAATTTTATGACCACCTGGCTTTGGCAGAGAAAGATACAGGCTCATCTCAGTCTGATTGGTGTGAAGACAACGCATGACTTGTATTTCCATACTTTCATTCCAAAACATTTGTAAATGGACTAGTCGCGAGTCTAAGCATGGAAGCACAGATTAAAATCATTACACTTCATGGATTTTATGCACCCATATTTTTGCGGTATACACATGTGAACATATACTCTTTAGTCAGCCACAGCTTTGGTACTTAGCGATAAACTGAATACCATGTTGGTTGTGAGTGTATCACGTTTACATTAATCTGATTATCCCTTCCAGAAGATTGGGATTTAAACCACTTTTGTTTTGTTTTGTTTTTTGTTTTACACATAAAGGGGAGAGATTCATTGGACTCAAAAACTGACCCTTACCTTCAAAGCCATCCTTTTTTCTCAAAGGCAACATTTCTACATGCTGAATTTTTCCATTTCTTATATGGGTGGGTTAGGAAATCTTAATCTGATGAGTTGTACATCCTGGTAACAGGAATTTGACACTTATCTATCAATCTTGTAATGGAACTTCTTGTGTGTTTTGTAATGCATGGACACATAAATATATGAACACATATATACATATATATGTGAAATATATATGACTATATGAACATGTATATGTGAAATGTACATATAAATATGCTCCTCACTCTCTGGTCATATGGTCTTTCCTTGTGTTGTTTAGGAGATGACAGCCTTGGGGATGACTTGGCAAGGAATTTCTTTATTTGGTTTGCTGGAGAGGGCCTCTTTGTTGAATGGCTGCTCTGCATTGTGGTCTGAATGCCCAGAGAAGATGGCGAGGGCGCTGTGCATGGGGGAGACATTGGGGCTGCTTTCGCAAAGATATTCTTTAGGGTCGCTGATGCCGAGTCTGGAGAAGAGGGAGGCAGTGGTTGTGAGGATGTAGATTGTTTCTGAGATAAGGCAAGTAGCACTCTTTTGCTTTCTAAGATGGGTTTGGAATAGGTTCTGCCGGCATGTTGGAGAGGCGCAGCAAACTTTGCTGCATTGTGTCCCCCATCGTCTTGCTTCCCAGATGGTAATCCTCCTGCAGGTGAGACGGGTGATGCAGAAAGCAAAGGCTTCGTGTGGACAGTTTGGTGAGCCACTGGGGAGGTGGCAGAAGGAATCTGTGGATGATTGTCTGGCAATACTCTTTGACTCTTACAATGTTCTCTTGTTGCTGTGGTTGTTGTTGATGACAATAACAAGGAAGATGAAGGTGCCGACAACGGCACGATGCAAGCACTAGCTACCAGACCCGCCCTGTCACCCAAAACATCTGATTCTCGTTTTAATCTACTCTTCTTCTTTGCTCTGGTTTCCAGATCAAGGCTGCCTCTTTTTCTTGACCCTGCTGCATGGGCCGACTGACAAGGGCTCGGTGACAAGTCAAAGATAGAGAGATCAAACTGACTCTTGGAAGATTGTGGGTCACTGATCTTAACCTCCCTATGCATCAGCTCTTGCCTGCTCCCTTCCTTGCTTTCCTGTACAAGACTTGTGGTTGATTGCCCAGGGGTCACCGCTGCAGGTTTCTCTCTCTTTGTTTGCCTCGAATGGGAAGCTCCAGTCTGCCTCTTTGACCTCCCCCGTGTGGATTTGGGGTTCACTGTGACATTGAGTCCAAGAGATCTATCCACTCTTGACACCACTCTTTGCTTTTCCCTCTGCAGGTAGGTAAATGTCTGTCCAGGAACATCCTTCTCCCCTGGACTGGCGGTGCACTGACCAGTCCTGGCACCCCGTGGGATTGGTCCTCTACGCTTCTTTCCTGCGGTTTCTTCTTCGCTTATCGCCATGCTGCTGGTCTCAGCCACCTGCGACGGTGCATTGCCTCTCCCTCCAGCAGCGCCACTTTTTTCCTGTCTCCTTCTGACTGACTTTGGTGTTAAGGTTACAGTGGTCCTTGCAGGTGAGTCCTCTTGTTTCACATCTGTCATCTCTGTCTTCACATTGCTGATTGATTGTGTGGCATTAGTCGGCTTGAGGCTCTTTGGGATATGCTGCTGTCTCTTGTTCCTTGTTGGGGCAACATTTGATGTGGCACTATCAGGCAAACCCTTGAGCCCACCATCCTCCCGTTCTTGGGTACCAAGGTCAGGCTTGATAGCCAAGTCCTGGCCACTGTTGGGCTGCCTTGTGGCAACCTTGTTGAGTCCAACTGACGCTTTGGACTTTGTCTGTGACTGGTGGTGGACCAACTTCTTCTTCTGGAAGGACAAGAGATTCCTCTTTCTCTTCCCAACGTGTTGGAAAGCTTTCTTCTTAACAGAACTGACACCCTTCCTGAACTGCTGGGACACTCCCACAGTTGCGGCACTGGGAAGTCTAACATCCCTGTTTGAATTCTCAGCACTAGAGCTGAGTGAAGTGCTCCCACCGCTTCCCTGTGTAGCACCAGCTGCTGCTGGAGCAACCTCACGTTGCCCTGGTGTTGGTTTGGGTGAAGACTTAACTATCGTCCCCTGATTTTGCACAGAGTTGGTTTGAAATGACGACGTGTTTACACTGGAAGAGGACATTCTCATCACTGAGAGAGTAGCTTCTGGTCTCTCCCTGTTGCCTGGAGTTGGCGCTGAAGCGGTGCGGACTGCCTCTGGTTCCTGCTTTGGTTGCACCTTGGTGTCTGCCGTCTCCTGGCCACAGGGCTCCATGGGTGCCACCACGTGGACTGCCTTTGGCTTGATGGCACTGCCTACGGTGCCACGGCGCAGGAACTCAAGGCTCGTCAAATGCTTGTGCTTGGAATCTCCGGCGCCAGCTGGGACGTGGTCATACATGGAGGGTGTGATGTCCACTGGAGAATACATGGTGCTTGGTTCAGTACCTGCATGAATGAGATTTACAAATGAACAAGATGGGTAAAAGCTCCATGAATACAGAAAAACATGATTGTAATTATGGGCACTCTTTCACTTGAACTTGGTGTTAAAGGTACAAAAGCAACATGGAGTTCAGTGTCATTATCTCTCATATTACACTGTACATTCATTTAGATCTAGACATTTGACTCAGTAGAATAATCTTGATCGATATTATTTGCATCCATGTCAAAAATTTCTGTTTTCTAATGTGTCAGAAAACACCCTTGCAAGATGAGTGTCAAAATCTAACAGATCACAGTATTTCCATGCAATTAGTTTAGATTACCAAGCCCCTTACTTCCCTTCAGACAATAATGATTTCTGTAATGGACAATGACATGTTTTTTTTTTTCGTCAATGCACGTGGGGCTAATAGACCATTTGTGTTCACAGGTGTTCAGTCTACTTCCCGCCGATCACCATATACATCCCAGAAACTATCTTCTCTTACTTTAATATTCTGGCTCCAAATCCATGTCTCAAACAGTAAACCACGTTCTGACCCCTGAACCTAAATCCTGTGACACTAACTACTGGTTTGACACAGGGTGCTTTGAGAAACAGATCCAATGGGATTGGACCAATGGTGTTATTTTTCTGTATGTGTCTGCGTTCATGCATGCATGTGTGTGTGTTTGTGTGTGTGTCTGTTGGAGAGAGTGGGGGGGGGGGGTGTGGGGTTGGGCCCAAAAGAGACACTGTGGTCAAAAAATAGTTTTCGTTACATATGTCTTTGTTAGACGACAGAGGAAGACCGAATACAGCGGATATTCACCCACAAAATGTGTTTAGCGCAGGGGGCGGTCTACCACAAAAAGCAATTATCAGCACGTGTGGGTCAAGGAAGTCCACACGAAAAGCTGTGGGAGTGCAGATGTAATTCTCTGAGGAGTGTTCTTGAGATGACGGCACTTACGAAGCTCGGTAAGAGACCAACCTGTTTGTGAATTATTGAGAACTCATCTGTGCCCAAAACCAGTATGATTACTTGAGGAAAAAAAAAGCCCAGCTTTTAATCAGCTTCACAATGTCCGGTCAATATGACTCATATGATATGGTATCACAGATATTCCCAAGGAAATGAAGAGAGAGGGAGAGAGAAAGGTTACAAGTTAAGAGCAACAACATTGCTTGCTGTTAACTTGTAGTAATACTTTATAGCAATGGGATAGAGCAAGAAATTGATACCAGTGTGGAATCAATTTTTAACATTGTGCCGATCACAACCTAAAAGGCCACATGGATTGTTGACAGCTGTTTCCATTGTTGCGCAGAACTGAAAGCCACAAGAGCAGCACGTTAAAGGTACAATTTACCATTTACAGATGAAGTAAAAACCCAGCATTAGTGCTTTAAAATAGTTCTAAAATGTGAGTTAGGGATAGAAACAACCACTGTAAAAATTTGAATCCGTATAATTGATGTTAAGTGTTGTTAGATACACAAAATGTGAAAAATAGTTATAATGAAAATGTTTCAAGACTAAACTGTCTACAGTTATGGTTTATTGAGAAAAACACTGACATCTCCTTGTATTTTAGGCTTTATTGAGAACATTCTATATGGTAGGATGTTTTGTGATACAACAGACCTACAACTTTGTACACATATGCATCAAATGTGATATCTTGAACATTTTTGAAATCACTTCTCCCATAGGTAAACAGGACCTTTAACTCCGTAATCACCGATATAATCTTATGCTGCAGGTCACATCAGAGTTATTTCAGCACAGTTGGGAAGAATGGGTTAAACATGAATGGTGTATTTTTGTGCCTGGCACGTGAAAAGTGATATATATAAGATAACCAAAAAATTTCGAACAGGTTGTTAATTGTAAGAGCAACACTGATTTCTGAGAAACATGATTTCTATGAATGTATCCTGATGATGATCAGTATAAATTATTTGAGAGTGTATCTTAAAGGACAAGTTCACCTTCATTAACATAAGGATTGAGAGAATGTAGAAATATTAGTAGAACACATCATTGAAAGTTTGAGGAAAATCGGACAATCAGTTCAAAAGTTATGAATTTTTGAAGTTTTTGTGCAGTCACCGCTGGATAAGAAGACTACTGCAGTGTATGATGTCACATGCGTTCAACAATATAAGAAAAATATAAAGAGGATTTCACAAAATTTCATCTTTTGAAAAAAGTACACATTCCCTTGACTTGTTACTGAGATATGTTATGGGTAATATTATTCCCAATGCCTCTAGAAAGAGACAAGTCAAGTGCTCTTTTATTATGCGAAAAAAGTAAAAATATGTTGAATTTTCTTTACATTTTCTTTATACTGTTGTATTCATATGACATCACGAGCCTTAGTAGTCTCCTCATCCAGCAATTCCAACACAAAAATTTAAAAAATTCATAACTTTTGCATCGATTGTCCAATTTTCCTCAAACTTTCACTGATGTGTTCTACTAATATTGCTGCATTCTCTCAGTCCTTTGAAGGTGAACTTGTCCTTTAAGCATTGCCATGGCAAAATTTTAGAAGGGGAAGGAGTCGCTCCAACTGGTACCAACACACTATTAATTTGAAATGGTGTATACAAGATTTAAGTACGTATATGATTTCATGAATCAGCACTTTTGACAAAGCCACTTGATAAATGACAAATGACAGGATTCATTAATGCAGAGAGTAAAGTATCAGAGAAAAATATTACAGATTGATATGTGCATGGGTACATCTCGCAACCATTCCTTTGATATCCTTTGATTTAAATTAATCAGCAAATATAGTCTTGCATACGAGAGGAAAGCAAACTGCATCAAAGAAGCAATGCAGCACATTTCTGCAATTCTCAATCATCCTAAAGACAAATGAAAGCATACTGTTTATCTCATTTTTTAAAAACAATGTTCTTCTTCTTGTTGAGCTAGCAAGGTAACTGATCCTTACTATCTTTTTGATACAACAACTGCTGCATGTGTTCATACTCTGAATAATTTTGTGGCCCACCCCCTCCCCCCCCCAAAAAAAAGAAGAAGACAAACTCTTGTTCATACCGAAGGATGGACACACGAACTAAGAAAAGAAATTCAAACAAGATTAAATAAAGACCCTGAATTTTCCCTAAAAAATGTCAAAAAATGGGTAGCAGAAGTAAAACGGCCAGGGCAACAATTTCTCCAGAGTTACTACTAGAACATACTACTCCAATGAATCACTGCCAATGACCTTTTATCCAACACGCTGCAACCCCTTCCAAAAAGAGTTTCTTGGAGACGTACCCTAATCATTCTCCACTTTCTACACGCCTTGACAGAAACGGGACAGATTCTTTCAATTTGTTTGAGAGACGTTTATTCGCTCCTGCCCTGGTGATAAGGAATGGATGATGATCATCGTCATGCTCTTGTTTGCTAAAGAGTGGCTGCACAAACTGGAGCCATAAATGACAAGTGTTAACCAAAGGAGTAACAAAAGAAAAAGGATACAAAAAAGAGAGAGATATAGCATCAATGCTAAAATTGTCCTTGCGATGGACAACTTGGATGATGAAGATTACTTGTTCCATTTCTTGGACAATCCTGTCATTTGCCTGGATGATTTTCAGCTCAAAAGGAAGGAGGCTCAAACATTCTCGTTCATTGAACTCCAGAGCCCCTCCCCTCATCCCCCCCCCTCTATTTCATAAAGAGGTTTGCTATTTATTGCATGAGCTACAGTAATCTTGTTTAGCATGGCAGGAGGATTGATATAGTAAGTGTTTTGTATCAAGTTTACTGCAGCAACTGTGATTGGCAATAAATGCAAACCTCCTCATTGAATGGGCAATGGATCACTTTTAGTGGTCTGATTTCTAAACCTTTTTTCCTTGATATTTTATTTATCTATTTCAATATTCTTTTAGCAGGGTAGCCCTTTCAGTCAGTCAATGGTTCTACCAAGGGGCCCTGCTCACATTATGTACAGATAAAAATGTCATGAACATCAAAACAAAGTACAAACAATGAAATAACCTACACTACAAATCAACCTCGTATACTCAAATACAAAAAATACAAACAAAATCACACATCATTGCTATTATGATTTGGTAGAGCAATCAGGAAAGTATTGCCATCTTACCTACCCTCCCCCCTTACAATTGTTAGTATTCAATGCTTTCAGACTTCAGACTTCACTCTGAGTCCTTCATACAAAAAAATAAATTCATATGGACTTAATGATATATAACACAAATAATATAAACACACAAATTGATTTAAATTTAAGACATTTTCCATACCTCTAGGCATGCTTTCATATCAAACCTGTCAATCATGCTATGTACCCTGCATGATTTCTTGAAAACAAACAATGACTGCACATTTTGAATAAAATTTGGCAAATTGTTCCATGTGTTTGAAGCTTGGTAATGAAGAGTTCTTGACATAATCCATTTTGGATGTATTTATGAACAAGGGACAATTAATGGCATAACGTGTATGAAAAGGTGTATATCTTAGGGCAATGAATCGTCTGAGATAACATGGGCCCATACCATTGATTATCTTACACAAATATATGCAACTCTGGTACTGAATTTGATGATGTATTGATTGCCATTGTAATTTAGAGAGCATTTGCTTATGTTGCATTAGTATACTAGATTTAAGAACAATTCTTGCACACTGATTTTTACATTTTTGATGTTTATCCAAATGACAATGTGCACTTCTATACCCCAAAGAACAATACAGTAATCTATTTGTGGCAATATCAAACTACATTATACTGTCAGGCAAATAATTCTTAATTCCACAAATATATCCAATTATTATTGATACACGTACGTGTTGTAGATGGGCATTCAAACATGATCTGAAGTCTCTGGGATACATACTGCAAACAATCCCTGTATCTTTGAAAGTTAGATAAGAAAAGAACATTTGAAACCCCTCCTCCCCAATCTGATTGGTGCTTGCTAGACAGCTGCTACAGCCACTACAATCAACTCTAGCTTGCGCGTTCAATTGCGTTTACAACCATTAACAACAATTACAAATAAACAAAAAGAAATGGAGCTGTTCAAGTTGGCGGAAAATCAGGGTATCATAGATCATCGAGTTCAACACTATACACATGATATGATTTTATGACTGACAAAAACTGCAGATTAATGGGGAATAGGATAAGGAGGTTAATTGGAGGAGAGGGTATTACAACACACTAGCTGAGGATGGCAGTGGGATCGGGAGGGGTGTGTGAAGGAAGGCGTGGTCCCGGGGGTTTGCCCCATTGACGGCGTGTCTCGCACCGTAGCCTTGTTTGACCGAGACTATCCCCGCCACCTGAGGGGTATCACCTGCGTGACGCTTTACTCCAGACCGCCACGGCGTGATTAACTAAGCGTGCCTGCGAGGGAGCACCAGACGAGAACGCAACGCGACCACTCGCCAGCGAGTGGCCTGGGAGCGATCACGGGCATTGTTGGGAGAGGCCAAAATTGGGTCAGCATGGCACGATTGCAATGCATATCTTCCCAAATGACTGCCCCCCCCCCCACCCACCACCACCACCAAGGAAAAAAAAAAATACAAAAGTATACTTTGCAAACGAGGCTTTGCCTAGGGACACATGTAAGTCTCAAGTCACTGCACTTGTTGGGTGTGAGGAATCATACAATTAGAGCGAAAAGTGAGACGGGCATGAGGTGTAAGGAGGCAAATTGGAAGTCGCATTTCTCACTGATACATCATGCACCGACTTGCCAAGATGATACTTGTGTTTTTTATCTTATTTCGCTTTTTTTTTTTGTTGTTGTTGGTGTTTCCGGGCAGGGGTAGAATTTTCACTAATCAGCGAGACAAAGATTTTGGAAAGGGGGGAAAATTGGAATGCAGATTTCTTCTCCCCCCCCCCCCCCACCCCAACCCCTTAGGGATTGCAGATGAATGTTTCCCTCTTGCACAGCAAATAGAGCATGCAAAACTACAGAACAAGGCTTCATCTTGTAGCATTTCGAATGCAAGGCAGCCTGCATCACTCTTCAGAATTACTCCATGGAAGAGGGAGAAGGAGATGACAGTACAAAAAGAAATTTGTTTCTTGCTCCTTTTTTTTTTTTTTTTATCATGCAGAAACAAGAGAATCTATGCACCGCAGAAGATTACAAGGAGGAATCGAGAATTTTCCACCGATCCGTCTGCTACCAATAAACATAGATGCATGGAGAATGGGGCTAATTAACCTAGTTTGGTCCTCCCTTGTCGAATCTATTCCGATTTCAGGCTGGGTGGATCATTCCCCTTGTGGATTCAGTTAAGTATCGCAGAGGTACACACTAGTATTTTTACTTTGTCTCTAGATACTTCCGGATGTAAGACTTACAGTGTCCTCCTGTGTGAGCGTTCCCACACCCAACGTCTATGAAGTGGAAATATACGGGTAGACTGTTCCTGGTGTTTATGATGCCAAAGCAGCAAAATGAAGCATATAAACTCTAGCCCATTCTCTCACCAATCAAGTTATGAGGTAATATTGTTGCAAAAAAATGATTATCTTGACCTCCTTAAGTTTTGGGGCATACGATGTATATCTTACATTGAAGAAAGACTGTGTGGAATAGGTTGAATTCCTTAAATTGGCACAATTAAAAAAAAACAACAAACATATATCACTCAAACTTGCCCACTTGTGACAAAATCATGACTCTAGTCTTCTCAAATTTGTTGCCAATTCAAAATCTCAAAATCAATTCTCTTTATCTATATACAGCATATTAAGAAGCTTTTGAAAATTATGCAACTGACAGAAATATGGAACATGAAAAACAAAGGGATCGGATGAAAAAGAATTGTAATTTCTACATATGAAGTGCTAACAATGAATACTAAAGAACAACATATCCATTTAAACAACATCTGTAACAAGAGACAGATGCACACACACACACACAAACACACACACACACAAAACTGCCCCAAAAATCTCAGCTCCAAGTAATATGTGTGTTGAAGAAACACAAGGACCCTTTAATGTATCTGTAAAGGTTGGAATGCAGTTTGCTTTTTGGGGTACATGTATGTTTACTGTTGGAGCATACTAGGATATTTTTCCATATTTTTTCCGAATTTTGCATATTGTTTACTTACTTTTAATCACCTGAGTTTTATGATAATGTATAATTGTTGTAAGGTGCTACAATCATTGTACATTCTCTTCATCCTACATAGTTTTACGCACCTTATTTTCTGCTACCAAAAAAAGTGATGCCTATATGTTCTTGTTGAAAAATGAAATAAAAAATTGAACTGAATTGAACTGAATATATCTACATTTTAAAAAGAGGAAGCAAACATAGCAGCCTCAAGAAAAAGCTCCTGGTAGAAGAAAGGATTCTGACATAAATTCAGTCTGGCATTAAAGCTCACATGCAAGAACAACTCCAACTCTTTTAACATGGTATCAGGGATAATACCCTCTTTTTTTCATGCTGTATGTATCTTTTGACAGTGTATATGCAAATTTTTAGATCTGAATGTGCAAATTTGATTGTGAATCTAAATACGAGTAGGTACATTTGACCATCGGAATGCATCAAAACATGAGCTATTGGTGGAGTGTTTTTTTTTGTTTTTTTTTTTCTAATGCAAGCTGGTGGAGTATTTTTTTTAATTGCAACTGATTGTGAATTTGAATATTCTTTTTTTCAATGCACTCCAACTCATAATGTGTTTTGGTATGATATCATACTACAGTCATGGAATATGATATGCTTTTGTCATTTTTAATATACTACATGTATATTTGTTGGAAATAAAAGAAATGAATGAATAAATGAATGAAATGAATAATAGCTCACAGAAAATGACAGGGTATGCATTGTGGAAATGAGGTCAGCCAATAATCTGAGTTGATTCCATGTAAACTCCTCATGGAGTGACGATCTCGACGGAGAAGTTTCTCTGCCTCGCATAGGGCAATTCGAGGCATGAGTGGTCAACAAATTTCATGCAACATTTCACGCCGTATATTTTGCAATCATCCATTACACGGTAATCTAGCGCTGCTCCCGAGTGACCACCGTCCCCCTTCTTGCCAAACATATTCAATATTAATCCGTATCCATCCCCATAATTGCGCCGTATCATAACGACTTTCCACCTCCCCCCACCCCCCAAGGAGGAGTGAAGTTTCGGGGGGGGGGGGGATTCTTCTCACCTGACCCCCCCGTCACAAACCTGTGAATAGCATACCACTCACACATTCTGAAAAAAAAAATGACCCCCCTCCCCCCCCCCCCCCCAAAAAAAAAAAAAAAAAGCCCTCTTCACTCCCCTACACATCAAGATCTTAACCTCCCGGGGGCATGTCACCAGCTAGCCATCCACTTTATCCACCATCATCACTAAGATAGGTACAAATCAACACACCAGTGGGTACAAAGAGCCCTCTTCTGTATCCCCCCTCTCCTGCTCCTGATCCGCATCTCCCTCATCCATGACACCAAAGCGCAACTCATCCGCAAATTGCCTGGTTATTCCGGAAAGCGCAAGATGAAAAATTAGAAGAAAAAAAAAAAGGACAAGAAAAGTAAAGAAAGAAGGAAAAAAGAAAAAAAAAAATTCCCCACCTCTCGCTAGTGGAGAAAAAAAGCGAGATGGTGATGCTTCTGCTCGGTCGTAAGTAGGCCAACTGGCAGCTTGACCGAATTTTACCGTTATCTCTGACCTACTTTGATCCGAGAAATATGGCACTGCATCCCCATTCGCCTTCCAGTTTAACAAATCTTCGCCCCGATCGGCCCTGGTTTTGTCGTTACGGAGATGGCGTTCGCGGCAGTGCGGTAATTGTTGTTGTTGTTGTTGTAGTTGGAGGCTGAATAATTCCCTCACAGAGCAGACGTGCTCCTGAGCTAACTACATTGTACAAAGAGGGAAGGATGGATGATACAGCAAAAAAAAAAAAAAAAAGAAAGAAAGAAAAAGAAAAAGAAAATAGATAAACTAAAAACTGGTCCATACTTTGTGTGAACAATTATGTGTATACCAAGATATACTGGGAGGAATATCAAGGGCAGTTGCAGTTAACAATCAAACAAGGAGTACAAGGGATGTGAGGGGAAGTAGAACCCAAATTGAGAAATATTCCTCGAAAATTCCAAACTTGGTGATTTGACACATCTACCAATTGATAACCAGGACATGCCTTTCTCCTACTCCAAACACAAGGATAATGGGTAGGAGGACCTCACAAAGCATTCATATTATTGATGTAAAAAATGAGTTGTAGAGATGTTCTCAATCATCATCTCCCATACCCCCCCCCCCCAAAAAAAAAATGAAATGAAATGAACTAGGGATTACTAGCTGCTTTCTCAGATGACTAGACTAAAAAAAAATAAAAGCTGCAGGTGGGTGTTTCATCAATTTAGTCAGCGCTGACAAGTTGTCAGGGCTGACTATTTCAGCAAAATCCTTGGTTTTGATTGGCTGAGATGCTCTGGTCACTGACTGTTACCACGGTGACTGTCAGAGACTGACAACTTGTCAGCGCTGACTAAGTTGATGAAACACCCCCAGGTATCAGGTATTGCAGGTTGGCTCTCCTGGAAGAGTCCAGAACTACACAGTTGTGTGTAGACTCTGGTTTTTATTCTGCCGTAAGATGTTTTATGACAGGCGGCTTAAGATGGCCATCATGAAGGGATTTTAGGTGACTAGAATGGAGTGATAGCAGCATTTGATAGGCAGCTTCCCTTATGGAAAAACCGACCATTTCAAACCATATCAATATAGACATCAACAAGTAATATATATATATATATATATATATATATATATATATATATATATATATATATATATATATATATATATATATATAAAGGGGAACAAAATACTAAGGAAGATCTGCATTTATCTGCTTTTACTTTATAGACATATGTCAGTGATACATCTATAACATAGCTGTGATTTCTGTGAAAAAAAACCTCAACTTATATATAATTAATGGTGCTTGCTGATTTAATCAAGTATGCAGATTCCACTCACGAATTTGGTCTGTTTGTGCTTTTAATGGTATATTGTATACATACGTTCAACACTAATTGCTTCTAAATCATTAGGTCTACTGTATGGATATTACATACATTCATTCATCATGTGCATTAGTTTCTAGTACAGTGGGTGCATGCAAGAGCCAGGGATAATATTGGTGGACTCTGAGAACTGTATAAAGGATCAGATTAGGTTAGTGCACAAAAAGATGCATTAATGACAATGGCAAGATTTGCATGAAATGCGATATGAGTGATCTTCGGTGCGCTTTGTTATCTGAAATCTTGTCCTCATTTTAGTAGCCTTGCTTACGACCATTTTTTTTTTTCAACCTCGTTTTCTTCGGTCTGATTGTCTGCATATTCTATCTTAAATGCTTCCATGTGTTCCTCTATGCTTATTTTGATGCAAAGTGTGATTTTCATCGCACTGTTGCAAGAGTTGATCTAATGCACAAGGATCATTTGGAAAGCAGGCACCTGGGTCCTGACCACGACTACTCTGTTTGCTTTGAGATGAAACTGAATATTAAAATGAATGTCTGCTTTCAGTCCTGACAGTGTGGTGATGTTTGCTGATACGTACATTGGCCTGTTCCTTACAATCAGTACCTGACCTAATTACATGGACACAAATTAGATAAAAAAAGAATCATATTATTGGTCTATAATAAATCAAGACTAAGTTTGTTTTTTTTTATATGAATTGAGGTGTTACAGCATCTGGCAGTATTTCAAGCACCTTTGAATACTGTAGAACCAGAAATTTTCATGCACAAGAAATTTCCGCGAGGAGCTAAAATTCACGAAAGTAAAATGCACACTAAAGTTTTTGTTTACACAATACATTGAATGCCAACACAATGCTGTACACCATCATGGTCGGCAATTCGTGAAAGTCACACGCCACGAAAAAGGCCGTCGACTCTCATTTGTGATAGTTTCATGCCGCAAGAAAGGCAGTCGGCTCCAATTTGCAAAAAGTTTCATACCGCGAATATTTCTTGTCATACAGTAACTATCATTAATGTAATATAGAGGTAATGGGTAGTAGAAGAGATACTGTTTGTTATTCATTATCATACAAAGGTTAAATATTAAAAAGAGATACAGCTCTTACTAAACCTTTCTTTTCCTCTAACTTGCTATCAACTCTCGTGAAGCTAACCCACCTTCATGGTAATTGAAAAATTGATGAGATGTGATTGAAATCTTGTGACACACACCGCCTCCTAAGCTCAAAGGAGCTCACTCTGTAAAAACATTGCGTAAGGATCTTTTTGTTGTTCTATCTCCCTCTCTCTCTGCTCATGGAGGAGTGAATAAGGCCCTTCTGCCGTGATGTCTTCCGACCTGGAAGAGTTCAGACAAGTGTGTCAGCAGCAAACGAGACGCGAGTTTACATTTCCCCCATCTCACTACCCCCCACCCCAAGGGAAATACCCCTTTATGGACAAATTCCTGGGGGGTGACAAAACATCGACTTGACAACATGAATCATTCGTGCAACAAAGCATGAATGCTTTTCATCACGGAAGGGTTGGGAGCTTGGGGGAATCGGTTCTACAACCACTGAGAGATCGACAGCAGAGTTAACTTGGACGGCGCAACAAGGAAGATATTTGAAGCTGTAAAAACACATGTCTGCTATTGAAATTGGCAAAGATTTCACGTGTGGGAAAATCACATTTGTCGTGAACAAAATATCCCTGTTCAAACACTCCAATAAACCTCCACTTACGCACACACCTGGACCAAAGTGTACTCTTTAAAAGCAAACATGACAGAGGGCAAGTTAAATTTCTGAGAAATGCCGGGGGGGGGGGGGGGCACTCAAAAGTCTGAAAGAGTGAGATGACATCCTTTCGTAACGGTAACAAGACAAGCACAGAAAAAATATATGAAGAGCATTCTCCTATATCTGATCTTAAAGCACAGACCTACAAGTGTGAACTTTGGGGGACGATGACCGAGTGGGCCTTCACACCGACGCCTCCCAAACGTTTCCCTCTCCCTCGATTGCCGGCCTCCGCCGAGAGACTTGTCAGATGCGACACGTTACTGCATGATGGCAACATCTGTTCTGAACATTGGGGGAACATGGGGGGGGGGGGGGTGGGTACGGGGTGGTGGTGATGGTGCTGGTGCTGGGGGGGGGGGGGGGGGGTGAGGGGGAGAGTTTTCTCAGAGTAAATGCACTGGGGTTCTTCGGGTGACACCTGCCGCTATAAGCTGGCATCTGTAAACCCCACAATGCCGGAGATGCCTTCCGGCCACGCAAACCAAGTCGGAAGCGGGGAGCTTACTTACCCCCTCATGCCCTCTCCCTTGCACTATTCTGTTACCTCGCCCCCGGCACATCGGACAGGGAGAGGCCGTCGGCATGTGGATTTTTTCCCACATTATTGCCACATGAACGCGGTAACGGATTACAGAGAATTGAACCGTGCACGAAGGCCCCGCCCCATGTGGATTGCCCCTTCAAACCCAAACATGACTGATTAAATGTGAGAATGAAATGCAAAGATGCACTTTTTGCTACACTTAAATAATGATGTGCACTACTAAAGAGATTGACAACCTGGCTGAGCAGTATTATTTCTTCCTCCCTCTATTTTCTTGTTGTCTGACTTGATACATCAGAGTATGCCTTTTAGTTTTTCCTTTTTTTTTTCTTTTCTTTTTTTTTTGCATATCCACTATGCAGACACCTTCTTTGAGATAGGGAAATTAATCACCAGCTTCTAGTGTGCTCTGCGGGATATCGACAAGAATTTGGAATCTGTGTAACAAATAACAAAATCTACCTTGATCTACTCTATCTCTTCATCCATATTTTCCTCTCTCTCTCTACCCTTTTCCATCAATCTGACAGGCTGATACATGAAAGCATGTATGTATGTATGTATGTATGTATGTATGTATGTATGTATGTATCTATGTATCTATCTACCTATCTATCTACAGAGTACCTATCTCCATATATCTATCATTCTTTCCATTTCTACCCCTCCCCCTCTCTCTGTCTTTCTCTTGACCCATTGTGTAAGCTAAGGCCTAGTGCGGATGCCCATCTGTATGACATCCATCTATCTATCTATCATTTTTTTTTTTCTCTCTTCCTACAGATGGTATATATGCTGAGATATGCTGGAGGAGTTACCCTCCAATCTACCATCTGCCAACCAAGTATAGAGAGAGATAGAGACAGATAGACAGACAGACAGACAGAGGGATAGAGAGAGATATAGAGAGACAGAGTGAGAAGGAGAGTGGGGAGGGAGAGAGTCAGTGAGTGAGTGGCATGTTACAATCAAGCACTCGTCTCAGCTCTCCACGTCTCAAGAGGACCCCTGATTACCACGGTGATGGCTTGGCAGAAAGGAAGGCATCACTCCTTCCTCCATGCAGCACAGAGGCAGGTTGTCACGGAGACAAGTGCTCCAGAGGCAAAGTGCCATGGAGGGAAGGTGTCTTGGAGGCAAGGTGCCATATATAGAGGCAAGGTACCATGAGGTAAAGTGTCATGGAGGCAAGGTACCACAGAGGTAATAAGGTGTCATGGAGGCAAGGTACCACCGAAGCAAGGTACCACAGAAGTAATAAGGTGCAAAGGAGGCAAGGTGCCATGGAGGTGCCATTATATAGAGCCAAGGCACCACAGAGGTAATAAGGTGTCATGGAGGCAAGGTACCACCGAGGCAAGGTACCACAGAAGTGATAAGGTGCCATGGAAGTAAGGTACCACAGAGGTAAGGTACAGTGTACCACAGAGGGTACAGTAAGGTGTCATGAAGGCAAGGTACCACAGAGGCAAAGGTACCACGAGACAAGGAGCCACAGAGCTCCAGTTCCACACAAGCAAGATGCAGAGGGTTTTAAAACGTATGAGATTAAATGCAAGGCGGAACAGAAAATCCCATGGGAAACATCACAAACTCCGACAAGAAGCAAGGAAGAGTACAGAAAAAGAAAGAGAAAGGGATGGAGGGACAAGAAAAAAGGAAGAGGAGGAGCAGGGCAGGGAAGAGAAAGGTAGAGAGGGAGAAAGGGTAAAAAACATGGATGAATGAGAAAACTAAATGCTCATCACTAACTAAATCTAATGTGGAAACATTGTATTCACAGCCTCTCTGAAAAGCCACTTTACCTGGCTGATTGAAGGCATTTTATTTTGTGACAAACAAAATCAATTAATCAACCAATCAAAGAAATAAACAAATAAACAATAAATCAAACCAACCAACCAACCAACAAACAAACAAACAGTCGCTTACGGGAACCTGATACACCCTGCAATACAACTGTGATAAAGTTACACTGTAGGCCCATAGGAGGGGAACGGTTAACACTTGCTGCAAAGGAGCATCGATTCCAACATTCTACTCAAGACTTTTATACAAGGGCTGTTATGCACCTGCAGACGAAGCAGGCATCTTGTCTATGGGAGGATTAATGAGGATGATGCAAGCAACATCTGAATGACACAACCACAGCAAATAATTTGAGGCAGCGAGGTTGGACATTTCCTCATTTCTCATGTGCTCAAAACTTTAGCATCGAAGTGTCAGATTTTTCTGCGGACTCCATCATTGAATTTCCCATTTTTCAAACCTCTAGGACATGATTTCACCATTCTTATACACTTTAGGATGTTCATTCTTGCTAGACTCATGGTCAAAAGCCTTCTCACCCAGTGTGAATATTCTAGAACATATGAAAAATAACTACACCTAAAAAACGGTACACACTCTCAAATATTGGCACTGATGATTAGTTTAAACCACTCTTTAACAAAGAAAAGTATCCTCTCTGCTGGCCGGACGATTGTGATAGCTGTATGATAGCAGAGTAAGTCGGTTCTTGATCGTGGAAGGCATTTTCGAGCACAAGGCAGAGAGCACAATGTACAGAGTTGCCTACAGGAGGATACTGGGGTAACTTTGCACGCGACAAAGGTTATGCAGCTGAGTATAGAATTCAGGCATGTCAAAACACTAAAATGTAAATTCTTGCTGCCACTTTTCAGCTCTGCTGATTGCTACGTAATGACAGCGGAACCGAGTCCACGCTTTCGGACGACATACGTGCCTGTGGATATATTTCCAGATCAAGTCATTAGATTACGACTAATAAAAGTTATTATCTCTATCTCTCTCGCTCTTTTTTTTTTTTCCTTTTTCTGTTTATCTTCTTTTGTTGTTGTTGATCACATTGCCTCTTTAATTTGATGATGAATCCAGACACTCTCCTGGCGAGTGTCTCGATTTAAGACAAAAACAAATATTGGTAGATCGGCTGAAGCGCTGACTAATGAAGAGAGACAAATGTCTGGGGGAAAGCTGGCCATGTTCGCCTGCATTGTCACAACTAATCTCCCAAATGAATGGAACGAACCGACCCCCGTGCGCGCTCACGTTCCCCGTAACCCTATCCGCCACGGGAGGGCTCACTTCAGACCGAGCTGCCCACCTTGGATTTCGCCCACATTCAATTAATGGCCAGCCTCATCCCGAGTGTAGAGTTTCACTTCGCCTACCAAGTCCCCTCCCCTCCATCTCTCATCCTCCCCACCCCTTCATTCCCCCATCCTCCCCATACCGTCCCCCTCCATTCCCCCCATCCTCCCTATACTGCCCCCTCTATTCCTCCATTCTCCTCATACTGCCCCTCCCCTCCATTTCCCAATCCACCTATACCAATGATTTGATGGATGCAGAACTCCATCTTAACAGGCTTGCGATCAAAAGATCAATGATGGTAGATTATTAAAGATGACAGAAGATAGACCACGATCTCATGTCCTTCTTTATCCCCCCCAAAAAAAAAGAAAAAGAAAAGAAAAGAAAAACAAAGCACAAACAGAATTCTCCTCCCACAGCTAATGCTGTTGACTTACCAGTAAGTCATAATCTCTTTGTAAGCAACACAGATGACAGAGGAAAAATTGTCTGGTGTTTGGTCTACTACGGCTCTCTGCATCTCAGCATCAAAGTTGTAAGAAGAGAGATACTTAGAGTCTTATGTCAGTTTTGCAGGACAGTTGGAGCATTCTTTGAAGACTAGCATAAAAAAAAAATAGTGCCATCTAGCATCAGGGCACAGTTACTTAAAAAAAGAAGAAGAGAAGGTCATTTCACTGCTATCAGAGAGGATCAAATTGTATTCGTAAATTTGTCTTCAGAAAGGTTGCATATCAACCTGTATTTGCTCATTCTGGGGAGCTCAAAACCTAACTGATATGCTAAACGTTGCAACCAATCCTGCTTGGGCTGTGACTGTTCAACCAAAGGAGTTTACATTTCATGCTGAAATGGTCCCTCTTCTGTTCGAGTGGCCCTAGGAGGGCCAACAACTCTTCGTTGCTACAATGTACCTTTAAATGGTCCATTCACAAAGGCCAAAAATGTGTGGCTGTCTGGAACGAGGCTACGATTTTAAGATGACGGGAATTTGAGCAGAAATAAAATGATTTATATTTTCATTTTGTTTTGTTTCTCATTATATACATTTGCATGTACAACTGTATACATTTCTACGTATACGTGTATGTAAGGTCTGTATGTCTATGTGTAAATGTGTGTATGTGTGTATGTGTATGCATGTATGTATGTATGAATGTACAATGTACAGTGTATGTATGCTCGTAGGTATTCAGGCATGCATGTATGTACCAATATATATGTCTGTTTCTCTCTCTCATTGTTTCTGCTGACTTACTGTTGCTTTTGATTGGCAGGAGAAATTTGATGGCCAGCTCGGGGGCAAGGAACGGGTGCTGGATGGCATGCTGTACGGACAGACGGTCACCTGTGGGATACGAACAAACATGGAGGAGACAGTGTCTTCATGGTTGGGGTTCAATCTGGGACCACCCTCTTAGGGAAAAAACTGGACTTCACGCAAAGAATCATTCTCTAATGGTGACCCTAATTGTCATTTTCCAGATGATTCAAGTTCACTGGTATTAAAGTTTTCTGACAAATTACTCTATTTTTTTTTTATGATTCATGATATATTTGGCTACATCTGCAACAAAACCCAGGAATGAATATTTTTGTCTTCCATGACATAATTATTACCCAGCATAAAGCGTATACAACTGTATTTGTGTGGTCCTTTCGGCAAGACAATGTCTTGAATAAAGTAAATCTTTGCAAAATATTGCACTTTCTAGCCATTCTGAAATTGTACTGTACCTTTGAGAACAGCATCATCACATTTTTTTTTGTTTTTTGTTTTATGAATAAAAATGTATGTCTTCATCCTTACAATAATTACGCTTATCATTTTCATTTGGTTTAGAAAGCTGAACATGATGGTTTGGGGATTGAATGAAACATTCTGCTTTGCAAGAAGATATGTATTGCCCTGGGAATGAGAGATAAAGACAAATTTTTATTCCAGGGACGAAATACCAAACCTCAACGCCACTTCTACGGCTTAACCAGACAACATTACTCCTAATGGATGCCCTGTGGGGATAATATATCCGAATGTTCTGGCTAATTTTTCTAATCAAACTTGAGAATGGGGACGCATTCCTCTTGCAGCTACAGCAAGGCGAGCCATTATCGGTTCTCTGATGGTTAAATGCTCCGCTGGTAAAAGTTTGACGACTTTGCGTGAAATCCTGCGTGAGTTTGATGTCCGAGAGATATGGAAATTATGCCATTTAACAATTTATAAGTGATACATGGAACTCTGATTCTGATTCTGATTTTATTTCTGAATTTCTTTTTCATACATAAATGAGGTACAAAGTTAATTGAACAAACAAATTGAGCACAGTATAAATTGAATCTGACAATTAAAGCAAATAAATGATTAATTCAAATATTCAACTTTTTTTCCCTGATACAATTCAAAATGAGAATAAACTATTTTGTGCATACATTTATGGAAACATAAGTTACAGTATATCTCTTGCTCAAAGACAAATTAGGCAATTCTTGATGTACAGAAATTCAGGAGACCGTCGTCATAAGCAAGCGCTTGACGAGGACAATGGCCTCAGAAATGATTGTCTGAACAATACAACATTATAAAAATAGAACATATAAGTCACCACTCACTGAGTGGCAATAAGGAGGGAGAAAGGGAGGGAAGAATGAGGGAAAAAGGTGCAGCGGCGCATTGTGCAAGATGTGAGGTGTTTGCGGGGAAATGAGTTGTGAATATGACTGTGTTAATGTTCATGTTTGTTGTGTATTCATTGAAGACAGAGAAATCAGTAAATGATTCCTCTTATCTCAAATATTGATGGAAGCTATCATATGCTATATCAAAGACGTGAATGCTGTCTATAATTCCAAAAATACCCCCGTCCCACCCCCCCCCCCCCAAAGAAAAAAGAGAAAAGAGGAACGCACAGACAGTTGTAACCTGTTGAGGACGGACTGATTTTGCTCTAACAGGCATTTCCAATACACACCTGCCCGAGCATGCTCGGGACTTGTCTTAACGGGTTAAAAGATCATTAGATAGCCAAATGTTGGCTGAGAAGCATTTGTTAAAAGGGACTGTACAGTACTGGTTGAGGTGGGGATTCATGTTTTGAACATTCCTAAGTGAGATAATGAGAAACCTCTTATGAAATATGAAAGAGCATGTAATTTTAAAGAAGGATTCAATGTTAATTTGATGAAAATTGGTTTTCAAATGGCTGAGATATCCAAAAAAGTGATAATAATAAAAGGCGACAGGCCACGCCTTTATTAGGATATCTTTGTTTCACCTTGTTTTTGGATATCTCAGCCATTTCAAAACCGATTTTTACCAAATAAACTTTTGATACCGCTTAGAATTGCATGCTCTTTGACATCTGTGGTTTCTGAATATCTCGCAAAACGTTAAATGCTAAATCCTCACCTTGACCAGAACTGTACACACCCTTTAACTGTGTCGTATCGTATCACCACTACGACAACAGACATCATGTCTCATGTTATAAGTCAAAATCATAGCTGAAGATGCCTTGTGTGTGTGTGTTTTAGAAAGTACAGGCTCTCCCTAATACTGACAGCACCGTTGAACCTTCCACGGTAGTATTCTAAGTCTATTCATTTCCATTGTCAGCACCAAGAGTATTATCTGACAGATATGAACTGGGGGGGGGGGGGGTGGTGGTCAGGCCCCCCACTTTTTTTGCACCATGCATAGGAATTCATAGGGTGTCATCACTTTGGAGCCCCCCACTTTTTTCACCCCAGAGGTGGCACTAGAAAAAGATGAAACCTTGAAGTATGAGCGTGGTATGGCCTTTGTTTTTACATTGAAGACCTCTTTTTATTTGTGCTTGTCAGCTGAAGAAACCCGGAAGTGGTGCCCAGAAGTTGCGCTGAAGACCTTTTTTTTTTTTTTTTTTTTTTTTTGCTTGTTAGCTGATGAAACCCGGAAGTGGCACCAATAAAGTGCCCCCCCCCCCACTTTTGAAAACGTGGGCTGGCCATGTATAATACTGTATGATGAATGCCCACAATCATCATTATCACCTGATTATCATGAATGTTTTAGGGGTACACCAACCTGCTCTCAATACATTTCAGCCATGCCCCTACACTCACTGGTTATACTGACTGAAAAAGAGCCAGATAAAATAGTACATTATTTTATTCATACAAAACAAGCAACAAAAACCTCCCAGAAAGAAATGTATAAGGCATGCTGTTTGCTCACAAACTCAATTACAGTGTATATATATATTTTTTTTTATTAACCTCTAAATTGCAGATGAAGTCTTTTCAGTACCAGTCCCCCCCCCCCCAAAAAAAAAAAAAAACAAACTGTGCAAAAAAAAAAAAAGATAAAGAAAGCGATGTATGATCTGTGCTCACCTGGGTCAAAGTTCAAGAGGGCAAGAACAAAAGTCACAAACTTGAAATCCATGCAGCCCAGTCTGGAGCTAAGCTTGGAATGATTAGCTACAATAAAGAAGACAGAAAAAAAGAGAGAATGATATTAATACAGAGTAGACATATAAACACAAAATCTTAATGGTATATTCTACAAAACTTTAAAAAAAATACATGTGTATACATGAGTGTCAGTCTTTAATTCATTTGGTGTAATGTGAATTTCCACGCATGGAAAATGAATCTACCAATATCAAATGAAGGGTGGCAAACAGTGAAAATTTGTGTGAAAAGACAGAGAGAGAGAGAGAGAAAGAGAGGAATTTTCTTTCTTTGATTGTTATTCTTTTTGTAATTGTTTGCATGTAATGTCATGCAGAGCACAGAAGAGAACAACAACAGAATTATACAAAGATGCATTAATTCTCGTACAAAACTTGTTGGATAGAGATTCACTGGTGAAGAAACAGGGGGGCAAACATTGACAAATGTTGCACGCAGGGCAAATGGGAACATTAAATTATATTGCATGGAAGACAGTAAAACAAAGAGGAAGACTACTAACACAAAATGGAAAGTGAAAACAATGATAAAACGAGAGAGGGGGTGGTGAGAGAAAAGGAAAAAGAATATCAAGTAAATTGATGAAGAAAGTGTTTTCCACATTTGTATACACAGGTATACACACTTGCAACCATAATAGTCGGACAAGATGATACCGACAGCTATAAGTTTGCACGCAATGTTTACGCCGAACCAAAACATTTCTCCATATTCCGTAACGCGATACATTCTCGGATCATTCCCGCGGACTGGGAACAGCATGGGATAATGCTCCCCACTGATATACAGAAATACATCAAATCCCAAATTAATTTGCGCCAATGCCAGGCAGCTTTGGAGCCATAACTCATCTGGTATCGGGGTCGCTATTGTTTGCCGAGGAAGGGGGAACATGTCGCGACATGTTCTGCGTCACTACAGGGGCAAAAGAAGGCACAACAGAACCGCTGGCGACCAGACTTCAGACTCGACTCGTGCCAAAAATACTTTACAGCCGGACATGGATTCACTCCAGTTTCTTCCCCTGGCTAGCCACACACGTGTCTGACCTAAAAATGGTCTCTTTAGTTTTACTCGGACCATTTGCTGAAGTGAAACCAGGCCACGGGGGGTCCATAGGGTGTGTTCAGGGATATGTGATAATGTTTTCTCGGGTGCATTTTTTTTTTCTCTCTTTCCACACACTCTGTGATAAAGCTCACATGCCAGTATGTGAAACTAGTGCTAAGGGCACACAGGCAACTTTGATATTTAAAAACAATGATCAATAATCAAATGCCACGTAACAGGGTTGAGTACTATAGAAAAATAATGTTCACATGTCATTTTAGTTTGAATTATTGAAACTTTACTACATAAGAGCTGTAGATTTGTGATTTGTGGCCATATGAGCTTCATGTCACATACACTGAAGGTGAGAAAACTGCACAATAAGGTGAGTTGTCTATAAAGGTAAGAAATATGATATCTATTTAAAATCAGGAGTTTGAAATTCTGAACAGCCTCAATGCCAAATATGTTTTAAAACCACAAAATTTTTATCAGTTTTGTCAAGTATCACAGGTCCCAATTTGCAAAAATACCATGCCTGCAAAACGTATGACCCGCACAATACCTGAAAATGGAATGACAAGATAAAGACATCCGCCGAATCGGCACAGGATGTTTGCTTCGTCAAAATTGCTGCCATTTCTAAGAATAGCATCACAGAAGGAGATAAAGAGACAATAATGCTTGATCCACACAACCCTAAAACATTTTACCCTCATGGGGCACAGTCAGATGTATTAGAACCCTGTCTCAGCTGCCACTGATCCATAATTAAGATGATGTAGGTTATGCATTCACTAATTCACCCTCATGAGGTCACGGGGCCAATAACTTGATTTGCCAATAACTATTTAATGTTTTCCCCCTCCTCATTCGATAATGTCTGAAAATTCATCCTAATTACCCTAAATCCTTTTGATTGCTTGATGCTAGGGGTTGATGATGCAGCTATTTTCTTTTTGGCACAGAAAAGAAGATTATAAGTCTGTGAGATGGCATGTAAAGGTCAAACATTTTTGCTTGCATGCAATACATTTTGTACAATGGTAAAAAAACAAACAAACAAACATAATGAGAATTTTGTACTTCACAGGGCAAAAACAAGTTTATCGCATGAAAAATGTGTATATGGAGTGTTCATTCTTGCAGATTTGCTCCCATTCCAAAAGTAAAACTCAGCATGAATAAAAAAAACAAACACTTTAGCATGAAGAAAAACAAGCCTTAGTATTTACGTGATGAAAAAAAAAGTGTCTTCCATGATATTTCTCTTGATTATTCTAATGAATTACTAGCTGATAATTACTTGACGGAGTCATTTCAAAAAGCTGAATCTGGACTTTGGTTTGAAAAAAAACCCCAGATTTTTATTCATCATTTTTTTCTCTTTCTTCTCCCTTTCTTTTTTGTGAAGTCAGTCAAAATAGTCTCTATTTCATTTGAACATGTATATGCATTTGTTGTTGTTTTTTATCTAAATATTTTCAAGGGGTTTTAATGGTCATCACATCTACAGCACTGGCTTTTAAAGTTGGTTGAGCTCTTACAAAAAAAAAAAAAAAAAAACGACAACACGATTTTTAATCTGCTTTTGGTGAAAGCAATGTATAAAATGTACTTAAAGGGATGGTAGGGCCTATAGTTTTGGTTTAAATGAGAATTCAGGCTTTAACTTTTTGCAAAATAATCAGAAACAATGAATATGAAATATCTAAGAGGAATTGACAAAGTTTATTTGATAGGTTTATTTGAAATGGCTGAGATATCCAAAGACATAGTAAAACAAAGTGGTCGTAATAAAAAGTGTGTCCCAACTTTTATTAGAACCACTGTGTTTTTGGATATCTCAGCCATTTTAACACTGATTTTCATCAAATAAACTTTGAATTGTACGCAGAGTGATATTTTATAGGTTTGTCATTATCTCAGAGGAAAAGTTGGAAACCTGAATCCTCATCTCAACCAAAATGAGACCTCCCCTTTAAAGGGAAGATAAACCCCAAGAACAATGTGGATTGAGTGAAAACAGCAACATTAGTAGAACACATCAGTAAAAGTTTGAAGAAAATCGGACAATCGATGCAAAAGTTATGAATTTTTAAAGTTTTGGTGTTGGAACCGCTGGATGAGGAGACTACTAGAGGTTATGACGTATCCGTGGACTACAATATCAAGAAAATATAAAGAAAATACTACAAAAATCCATTTTTCATGAAAATTACAAATTCCATCAAATTGATATTGACATATGTTAAGGGTAGCAATTATTCCCCCTGCTTTCTGAAAGCGGTTGGTCCACTGCTCTTTCATAATTCTAGAAAAGTGGATTTTTGTTGAATATCCTTTATATTTTCTTTGTATTGTTGTCCACTCATACGTCATATCCTCTAGTAGTCTCCTCATCCAGCGGTTCCAACACCAAAACTTTAAAAATTCATAACTTTTGCATCGATTGTCCGATTTTTCTCAAACTTTCACTGATGTGTTCTACTAATGTTGCTGCTTTCACTCAATCCACATTGCTCTTCGGGTTTACCTTCCCTTTAATACTCTTGTTCATATTACAACAATCCACTCACACACAGTTTGAGAAGGAGAGAGAGAGAGAGAGAGAGAGATGGAGACTATTATAAAGTTTGTTTACCCATGAACAAAGAAGGCTGTCCGACAAACTCCTTGTAGCGGGTGAAGAACTTGGCCCGTTGGTAGACCTTGGTGGGCAGCGGGCCCAACAGCGACGTCATCTGCGTCAGGAGCTCCGCCTTCTCCTTGGCCCAGAAAAGGGGCTTCCCCATGTACAGCTGTGTTTTTATTTTTGGCCAGGAGAGTGAGGCAGTCATATACCCCAAAAGTTGAATA